>NC_056748.1:791403318-791707484 GCF_019279795.1 Protopterus annectens | reverse complement strand
CAACTAAATAATTATTGTTGCAAATATGTCGTTATCAGGTAATCATGTATAAAGTCATATGAGTATTCTTATGATCTATGTGTTTCACTGTTGCAGCCATTACATTTGGGTTATCTGCTTGCAGTAGTCCTCAGTTGGCCTGATTAACAAAGTCTTGGGTCCTGCGTCAGTTGCTGTCTCATCTTCCGTGACGTCAGGTAGTCAGGGATATAAAGCATGCAGCCAACACCATTACATCGGTCTTTCTTGCCATGCGGTGCCCGAAGGAGAAGTAGTTCGCAAGTGCCGGTCGGCCAACTCCTGAAATTTTCGTTTTCGAGTTTCAGTACCAAAATCTTCAACTAAAGCTATGTACCCCATTGGGGAAACTTCTTCTTGCTCCTTAAGGATGTCAGTAAAAGTTAATATTTTTTTCTTGTGGAAAGCAAATACTTCACAAAGATTTTCATTCGTACTGTATTCCTTGCCTAGGCCCTGACCACGATGTACCTTGCTGTCGGTTTTGTGCCATATTTAATCAACGCACTATCCGTCGTCGGTATATTTTCGCTTCTAAGTATTTCAGTTTTCGGTTCAATTATCCAGAAATGTCGTCAGTTAGCCATCCGACTACCGGAATTCTGAAAAAGTGCAAAGATAAAGACAGACACAGGCCACCAAGGTCTAAAGCTGCCGACGATGCTTCTCCTAAGCCAGTTGCCAGTTCACTGGTACTCCAGTGAGGCGCTTTTGCAGCCCCTGATACCCGCTACTTCTGATTCGCAGGCCTCTACTGAGACCCATTCAGAGTCCGGTATGCCACGAGATGCTTTAACTGTGGAACCTGCGGATGTCTCTACCTTGGATGGGTCCGGAGCCGCTGTTCAGGCACTGGCTTCTGAGGGTGTATTCAGGCCTACGGACTTGCTTATTAAATCGACACCTCCTTCTTCTTTTAAGGCCTAAACCTCGAACCATACCTAAGAAACTGATTCCCAGGCCACATGCACAGGCCTCTATGCCTAAAAAACAAATGATAAGAATAGCTGAAGATCTTATAACTCTAACCAGGGGAAGCCAACCACCCCGTTCTAAGAGACCTAGGACTGAATTTTTTTATGAATCTTCTGGCCAGGATTCTGATTTTTCTGATTCTTCTGATGATCTGGATTTACCCTTATCTACCTATGAGGATTCTGATGCAGAGGACTCTATTCCCTCTGCTTCCCCTCCACAGGATTTTTCCTTTGGTGAAACCTTACACCCTTTAAGGGAACATTTTCACTGGGAAAGCCAGGATTTTTCTGATTCAAAAAGAGGCTCAGGGATTTCTTAATTCTGCCTCAGCATAGGCCTTTAGCTATACCTCCTGTACTAGACATTGTTGCTGATGCCTTTTCGGAATCTAATTTGGACCCTGATTCTTTGCCTCCTGCTCCCAGAAAACCTGATAGATATTACAGGGTCCCTGAGTCTCACAAGTTCCTTTTTAAAAATCCTATTGCGGATCCAAAGACTATTTCACAGGGACCCATGGTCATTAAGGCTACTACTGCTAAAAATCCTTCCCCCTCTGCTAGGGAATCCAGGGCGCTGGTTAGATGGGTAAGAAGGTTTACACTTCTGCAACCTTGGCCATTAGGGCCTTAAATTGTCAGTTTCATATGTTGAATTATCAACATGTTATTTGGATTGCTTAAACAGAAAATGATGTTGATTTCTGACTGTGATGAAAATAAAGAATTACAGGATTTAATGCATTCTGCTGAACAGGTTGGAAAACATACTTTGCAATGTGGATTTGATTCATTAGAGGCCTCTTGCAGGGCTGCTGTCACTGGGTCTGTTCTCAGTAGACATGCTTGGCTTAAGTAGCAATCTTTGCCTGATCATGTTAAAGCTAAACTGTTGGATGCTCCCTTAATCAGGGCCGCCTGTTTGGCAACAAAGCTGAGGAAGTTTTTTAAGAAGATGGAAGATCAAGCTAAATCTATGCAAACTGTGAAAGTTTTTTTTACAAGTTCAGCCCCCAAGATTTAGTAGGCATTGGCCCTCTAAAAATAGTTCCTTTTTGACCCCTTCTAGATCTTCTCAATCCAAACCCAGACACAGTAGAAAACCCCAGGTTTCAATCACAAGGTACACACAAGACTAAGCAGTGGGGGGCTTCCGCATTCAAATCTGGGAGTAGTAAGACTCCCCCCTATGGAAAATTGTCTCAATGACTTGCCTTTAAAACTTCCAAGCACTTTTCAACTGAATGCTCCTTTGGGCGGAAAGATTGGTCTGCAGGCCAAAAACTGGAAACTCATAACCCAGAACAAATGGGTCTTAAATATAGTGTCCCAAGGATACAGATTTCACTTCCACACATTACCAACACCAAGCAGGTGGCCATATCTACCCCCAAATCAGTGGGCAGAGGCCCAAAAGCAAGTATTTTCTCTCTTAAACATGGGGGCTATTCAGATGGTACCAGAAGAGGAAAAGGGACAAGGTTTCTATTCGAGACTTTTCCTGGTACCCAGAAAAGGCAAGTCATGGTGTCCTATCCTGGACCTTTCTACTCTAAGCACCTCTTTGGTGATTCCAAAATTCAAGATGCTGACTCTTCACCAGTTGCTTCCTATGCTAGGCAAGGATGCTTGGTTGGCAACATTAGATTTAAACGAAGCATACCTGCACATCCCTATCAGGGAATCTTGCAGAATATACCTACGCTTCAAAGCAGGCTACACGCATTATCAGTTCTCTGCACTGCCCTTTGGCTTATCTACTACGCCCGGGGTATTCACAAAGTGCCTATCCCCAGTTATTGCATTTTGCAGACAAAGAAATATTCATATATACCCATACCTGGACGACTGTCTAATTCAGGCAGAAAGCCAGGACATTCTTTTGAATCATCTGGCCTTTGTACAAAGGGTGCTGACTTGTCTGGGGTGCACCATAAATGAAAAGAAATCACACCTGGTACCTTGTCAACAAATTATATTCCTGGGAGTAAGCTTGAATACAACTTCCCAGATGGCTTTCCTCACGCCAGCGAAACAGATTCATTTGACAACCTACTTCAAACAAGTGGCCACAAAAGCCCTGCTATATCTGCAAGGCAAATTCTCCAAGCCTTGGGGTTCATGGCCTCCTGCATTCTTCTAATTCCATATGCAAAACTGCGGAAACTACAGTGGTATCTCAAAAGCCTATGTCAACACTCTCAGGATCTCGATGCAATGATTTCTATTACACCTTACCTACGCCTATAGTTCCTTTGGTGGGCATAGGCCTGCCACCAAAACAAGGGATTACCATTCACGCTACCACCTGCCGCCCAAACCCTAACAACAGATGCATCAGACTATGCATGGAAGGCTCACCTGGCAGGGAAGTGCATTCAGGACAAATGGAACCCAAGTCAAATGCACCTGCATATCAATCAAAAAAGAAATGTTAACTGTACAGAATGCTCAGACAGCCTTCAAGGATCACATTCTTCCAGGACAACTAATGGTAAAGATGGACAACACCACTGTTCTTTGGTACATAAACAAGCAGGGGGGTACGCATTCTTATCCCCTCTGCAGACTAGCCATGGCATTGTGGAACACAGCCTTGGGCTACCAAGTGAATCTGGAAGCTCAGTTTTTGCCAGGAAAACTAAATACATGGGCAGACGGACTAAGCAGAAACCTCATGGACCCATACGAGTGGAAACTGGAATCAAGGATTTTCAACATGCTGGCAAGTAAATGGGGGAGTCCAGATATAGACCGGTTTGCCTCCCCCCAGAACTATCAATTGGACAAATTTTGCACAAGGATTCTCCACAAACAAGTTTGGAAAGTGGATGCTCTGTCCTTCAGCTGGAAAAACCTATCCGCTTATGCCTTTCCTCCTCTGCCTCTGCTCTCCAAAGTACTACTAAAGATCAAACATGACAAGCCAAGGATGATTTTGATTGCAACAGACTGGCCACGCCAACACTGATGCCCCTTCTTGCACAGTGTGTCACGGTTGGCCCCATGGCATCTGCTTCAGACACCTTCCCTGTTGTCTCAGCAGGAGAACCAGATTCTGCACCCTCAGCTTCAAACACTGAACCTAGCAGCCTGGCCAATTGCCTAATCTCTCCTTTACCATCCCTCAGTAAACCAGTGATGGATATCATTTTAGAGGCAAGGAGACCTAGTACCTGGAAATCTTATGCTGCGAAATGGAAAAGATACTGTTCCTGGAACCAATCTCAAGGGATGAGCACAGCAGCGCCTAATTTACCTATGATTTTACAATACTTAACTGAGATGCTTCAAAAGGGCTTGTCCTTTTCCTCCATCAAAATTCACGCCTCTGCCATTTCAGCTCATTATAACACAGAACCTCCCCTCTTCTCACACCCACTGCTCAAGCAGTTCCTCAGAGGGGCCAAAAATTTAAGGCCAGCAAGGAGAGCTCCAACTCCAGCCTGGGACCATAACTTTGACTTGAAGAAACTCACTCTTCCTCCTTTCGAGCCAGCTGCTACTGCAGATTTAAAATTAATTTCTTGGAAAACAGCATTCCTTTTTGCAATCACTTCAGCAAGAAGGGTGTCTGAATTACAGGTCCTTATGGCAGTGGAGCCTTTCGTCATCTTTCATGCGGACAGCGTGTCCCTCAGAACCAATCCCTCCTTCATGCCCAAGGTGGTATCCAGTGTGGCTCTTAATCAGTCCATTCATTTGCCAGCCTTCTTTCCTAATCCACAGAACAAAGGGGAACGGATTCTGCAGTCCTTGGATGTGCACAGACAACTTGGATTCTACTTGGACAGGACTAAACCTCAAAGGAAGTATGAACAACTGCTGGTGGCATTTGCTGCAGGGAAAGAGGGGAAGGCTATTTCAAAGCAAACCATTTCTAAATGGATAGGACATTACATTCATTTCTGCTATAAGCATCATGGAAAACCTATCCCGCATGGCGTCAGACCCCACTCTACCAGGGCTGCATCTACCTCTACAGCCTTTCTCAGAGGCGTCCCTACAAGGGACATCCTAGAAGCTGCTACCTGGAGTTCTGTACATACATTTATCAAGCATTATCATTTACCAAGTTTCTCTAAGTCCAGAGCTGGCTTTGCCACTGCAGTCTTGCAGGTCCTTATAGCTGGTCCTAATGCTAATTCCTCCTCCCAACAATCTGCCCAAATGTAATGACTGCAACAGAGAAACACGAAGAACATAGTACAGTTGTGTACACTTACCATAAATGTAGATGTTAGAGTGTATTCACTGTTGCAGTCCTGGTTACCCTCCCTCCAGCCCCCTAACTTCTTTTGGCTGTACCTCTACTTTTCTTACTATGCTTAAAAGCTTTCTGGTGTATCTGCTTTTTTGTTGGGTATATCCTTGTATATTTATACATTTAATTGCTTCCCATTAGGGGGGCACCTGACATCTGGGGCAAGAAAAACTGATGTAATGGTGTCTGCTGCATGCTTTATACCCCTGACTACCTGACGTCATGGAAGATGAGACAGCAACCGATGCAGGACCCAAGACTTTGTTAATCAGGCCGACTGAGGGCTACTGCAAGCAGATAACCCAAATGTAATGACTGCAACAGTGAATACTCAAACATCTACATTTATGGTAAGTGTACACAGCTGTACTTTTCTGCTTGTGATTTCAGGATTTTTGCCCTTTTTACATTCCTGACAGGGATGTTTTAGTCGATTCACATATCCGGACACTTATTTTCATTTAGTCCACATCTAAGCTTTACAGATAGAAATTTGAAACCACAGTATTCCACAGCCTGACACTGAAGTGAGATTCTGGGTAAATCTGGATCTGTTAACCTCCTGTCAGGAGCTGCAGCTCAGGAATTTTTTCTCCAAATAATTATGAGGGAAAGCTTGGGCAGGGAATGCTTTCTTAGTTCAGTGGAGCAGGAATCCTTTATGTATTTACCCATTTCTCTGTTACCAGGGGTATTGCTGAAAGCAAGAGAAGAAAGAGCAAATTTAATGTCATTCTTATAGTCTGTGTTCTGGAGACAGTTTCCCTGGATCTAACCACGAGTTCAGTTATGTGGAGAGGAACCCCAGTACTTCCAAGCCTTTGCAATGTTTTTGCAAGGAGGAACCCTAATGGACTCAGACCTAAAGAGTCTCATTAGCAACCTGGAGGATATAAGATTGATTTGTGTGACATTTTTCTAAACAAAGTGTTATGCAGCCTGTAAAAAGCCAGGAAACCACCAAAAAGTCAAACCTGGCTAAATGGAGTACATGCTGTGTTTGGAGTACAGACTGTGGAATAGTGCCAACAGCAACTTCTGACTCGGAGATCCTACAATGTTCTATGGACCTGTTTGATAAGGGCCTGGCTTATAATTCAGTCAAGGTTCGTCTTTCAGCTGTTTTAGCTAACCTGCCTTCAGATAATGACCTGTCTTCCTGCTATTAAACATTTTGAGTTCCCACCCTAAAGAGGCGAGTACAACCCTTGGGACCACAGTTTTATAATCCCCCTTCCCAAACTAGACTTCACTGCACAGGCCATGCTTTCTCAGTCCTTGGTCCCAAATTATGGGAATCTCTCCCTTCCTTTCTTGAAGGTCATTCTTCTTACACCATTTTCCAATAAGAAATGAAAGTAAATTTCAAAACTCTAGGAAAATGCAACTTCTGTCTCTCTGGTCATATAATTTAACCTCTTCATACCCTTCTTCCCTCTACCCGCCTCTGTTTGACTCTAATTTTGATTGGGATACTTTCAGCCTGCTAATTCTGATTTCCACTTTGCATGTGATGTGTATGTGTATTGTGTTTTGTCAATCACTCTGATGTCATGTATTTGTTGTGTTTACCTAGTGAGACTGAAATAGGTCCAGTGGGATCAGTGCTCTACCCCGTCTAACATATTAAAAATAAAATAAGTAAAGAAATCGACTTACCACCTTTTGTAACTCTAAATAAATCACTGTTAAGTTATTTGTCTTTGAAGTTTCTGGTCTCGGAGCTGTTTTTCAACAAGGTGGATCTCAAAGCTTCTGGTCTTGATAGGTGTAGAGCATTATGCAGTCTTCTTCAAGGACAAAGTGGACCTTGGTACCAGTGTCTCTTTGAGTGGCTAATATTTTACACAAAACCTCAAAACAAGGGGAAATAGAATCTACACTTAAAGGACATGTTCAGATTTCCCCAGGCAGCTGAAGTGCTATTTTAAAAGGACTAAAGATTTCAGGCAGAATGAAAAGCTTTTTCTTTCATTTATGCAAGGAACACTGAGCAGGTCACTGTCTGATGACACATTCTCCAAATGGCTGGCAAACTGTATTGCCTTTTATGACCGCCATGTTAAGGCTGTGCAGAGGCAAGTTAAAGAAGCCACTGCTATGGTGCTAGCCAGGTTGGCTGCCTTTTTCAGGAATGTGGCAGCTAATAATTCTAGTTAGCTGCCTCAAATATACTTTGTCCTCATCTAGTATAGAAACCTATTGATGTTCTGAGGAGGTTAGTGTGTCCGCATGTGTGTGTTTGTGTTTTTTTTAAGCATGAACTGCAAGCATTCTATCACCAGCTTCACATAAGTAAATTGATTTTTTATCTGCTGCATCAAGGGTGTTTATCATCCCCACTGTCTCAGTATAATTTTGGGTTATCCACCAAGGTAAACCAGTACCAACCAGCTATCGAAAACTCAGACGTATCGCCTCTGTCCTCCTATAACAGTTGATTGACTTAGTATATTCTGAGAGGGAAGCCTTCATCTGTCACAGGAAGTGAGGGTTTCAGTCTTTCTGCCATCCAAATAAGAAAATCCTGTGACTCTTAGGATACAGTGGTGATTTTTCCAAATTACTGCTCAGTTAAGCCATATTTGGGGAACCTCCTCTTCTTCTCAGTTTATCAGATTTGTTATTCTCTTTCAATTTGTATGTTTAAAAGATATTTTAATATTTTATTTGTTATTGCTTACAGCAATTCCTTTGGGAGTTTATGCTTGTATCAGTATTTATTTGGCTTCTGTCTTTGAGAAATACTTGTTTTTACTGTTTCTGGGGAAACTTTCAGTTTTTTTTTTTTCTCCGATGTGTGATGTCTATCTGTGCTTTTAGACACTAAGGGCCGCCTCGTACAGTCACAACCACAAATTAAATGTGTCTGTCTTTTCTGTTGTTGCTCTGCTTTATTTTCATCTTTTGATTGGAAAATATTGCAGAATTTGGATTTCTTAAGCATTTATAAACAGTTTACTGTATGTACGACTGTTCTATGTTTAACATTGGTTTGCAATTTTACTTCACATTAAGCTGTTTGAATGTACTGTGGAAATTTTACTGTATCTGACGAAATGCAGTTTAATTCGCTATTAAACGTTATTTTATGGCAGTTTAGCATGGTTAATGTGTGTGGAACTTATTTTTAACACTGGTTTGGATTCATCTAATCCAGCTCCCCCTGCTAAAAAGGGAAAACTGTTAGATCTTCATGACAAAAGGATACCCCTTTCAATTAACCTAGCCTTTAGAATGTTAAATTATCGAGACTATGTGTCGAAATGTATTTAACGTGTGTCTACTCCTCCTCAAATTTCTTTGAATAGGAGTAGTTTACTGGGCCTGGCTCGGAGGTCAATTCAGACTATTGCTTCTTCTTGTGAAGTAGTTTCTGGTAAAAGAAGGGATTCTTCTTTTCCTGAAGAGATTCAAGATAATCTGAGCTGGAAGATGCAGAGATGAATACAGGGTTTTTTCCTCGGATTTCTGATTCAGATTTAGAGAAGAGCTCAGTTTCTGAATCTCCCTGTGGAGGTTTCTTTTTCTCTGAGAGTTCTGATAGAATGTGCCAGTGTTTTAAGTGGGAAAACACTGAAGTTTCTCAGTCCCTCAGAAAATACAGTGAGTTGTTACAGATGGATTTTCTGGACCCCACACCCATTCCTCCTGTTCTGTCTGCTTTAGAAGAAGTGTGTATGTTAGTGGCTGCAGATTTCCTAATAGTTAACCAGCTGCTCCTAAAAAGACAGATATGATGTATAAAACTCCTTAGTCTCTTAAATTTTGTACACTATTCCCAAACCTGACCTAGCAGCTGTAGCTTTAGTTGATGCCATTGCTGCTAAGCACTTAGTTAATTCCAATCCTACTCTTTCTGGAAAATTATACACAGGTATGGGAAAATAGTATGTACTTGTGCAACTTGAATTGTCAGGCTCATATTGTTAAAGTTTGTTGTAACAAATTGTGAAAGGATAAGGAATGTTTTGTCTGCAGTTTCTTCTTGTAAGGAAAAATCTGTTTAAATACCTTAATTTCTTTCTACTGCACAGGTCGCAACTCATTGTTCGCATCGTGTATGACTATGTTGATATTTCTTCCAGGACTATGGCCACTGGTACTGTTTTGAGGAGATTTACATGGCTGCATTATCAGAACCTCCCAGATGATGATAAAAATGAGATTTCAAATTCTTCCTTGGATAGAGAGTTAGTGTTTGGTGCCTCTATTGCAGTGTGATCAAACGGTGTGATGAAAGGAGCAGTCTGATTCAGGAAATCTCTAAGATCCAGTGTTGTTTATTTTCATCTGTTTCAAACAAATGGGTTGCCTGATCCAACAGGATCCGACCTCTGCACAGACTCTGAAGCTTGTACGGAGACAAACTCTGACTCCTCCCCAACCCATAATTCTCTGGACTCCACCCTAGCTGCCCAGATCTCGTTTGCCACCTGAAGTTATTGGACATGTGAAGAGCTGTCCTCAGCATGTTGTATTTTTTTTTTTTGGATTTCCTGCTGACTTCCTTCTCCTACCAAGAGAGTACACTCACTGTCTCTCTCTCTCTCTGTCTCTCATAGTGTTAATTTTCTAGTGATATTTAGATTTGTTTGATTATCTCTGAAACTCCTACACACATTTAGTTCTTCTCTTCTGATTTTTTCAGCCAAAATAAATAAATATATATATATATATATATATATATATGCTTTGATTCCTTGAAAATTCATTTCACTGAATTCACCCTCAAAAAATCGCTAAAAGATCAAATCACTGAAAACTAATTTCATTGAATCACATTTCACTGAATGCAAGTACTGTTAGGCAAATAAAACATATATGCTTTTTTCCCCACTGTAGTGCGATCCTGGAGTTAGTATATATAGTTGGGGGTGTGTGGGGGTTGCCCCTTACATATGTAGCTTTATATTTATGAATCTCATTTCACTGAAAGCTAACAATATAAAACCAAAAGTATGTGGAGGGCTATGCCCCTCACACCACCCCTAACTGTATATACTAACTCCAGGATCGTCCTATAGTGTGGAAAAGGGCATATACGTTTTACATTCAGTGAATTGTGATTCAATGAAATGAGTTTTCATTGATTTGGTGCGAGTGTTTTGAAATTCAGTGGAATGAGTTTACAGTGACTCGAAGTAGACCTATATATTATACACACACACACACACACACACACATATGTATACTATAATATACTCCTTTTAGGGTAGTTAGCTTAGTGTGTGTGTGCATTTATAACGGTTTCTTTTCTCTTTAGAATTCTGTCTGTGTGCTTTTTTTTTTTTTTTTTACAGACTATAGGATGTCTGACACTTCTGTATTTAAGAATTTTCAGAGTGCAGACATAAACTCCCACCCCAGGATCTGCACTGTAAGTACGTTTTATTGTTTGGGCATGGCCCATTTTGATGTAGACTGCCAGTCTTGTATTGCCTTCAGCGCAAGTGCTCTTCAGACTAGAAGAGACAAGTTAGTGCTGAAGAGGCTCCGTCCCGCACAGACAGGGTGACACATTTGACAACATTTTCCCCTTCCAAGAAGAAAGACAAAACTAAATATAAAGAAAAGCATCAAGAGAAAATGGAGGACAAGGAGTCAGATAAAGAAAAGGAAACCAGGGAGAAGGAAAAACTCAAAATGGGAAAGCCATTCAAATTCCCATCCCATCAAAAATGGCTAAAAAGTGCTGTCTGGAACCAACGTCTTCGCTTGGGCCTCACCTAAAATGTGCCTCCAGATTGGAACTGACACTTCCTGAGCTCCAATATCCATCTCCAAGACCTAGGTACTCTTTGGAATCAGTGAGTCCCAGACTGTACTCCCATATTCTTCAAAAGAGAAGGTACTCCACACCACCATCGCTGGCTTCATCTACTTGTTCATCTCAAAGTCTCACAGAGCAAGATGTCAACAAGATGAAGTTTGTGAGGGCACAAATCCAGCTTGGGGTTATCCCAGTACTGTCCCCTGGGAGGGTACCGAGTATGGGCCCACTGTACTCCTCCACTTATCAGTACCATACAGGTCTGCCCTTTGGGTCCATTGTTACTTGTTCTGAGTGAACCTAGAACACCTTTATTGACACCTGAGTTATTAACCACTTTGCTGACTGCTTTCTTGACACCATTGCCATCAGATCAATAGGAAACTTAGTGCCGAAGCATAGGTACCGAGTTCTGGGGGTGGGGGTGGCAGTGGGAGGGTGAGTCGATACCAAGGTTCTCAGAACTGTCTGTCCCTAAATCAGCTTTGGGTCTGGGAGCCGTCAGTGCAGAGAATTCCTTTTCATCTTCATATCTGAGTGGATCATCGGTATCCATTGCGGCTTTGGCCTTCAGGTCTTTCAAATGGGTCTTGATAGGTTCTGAGGCTAAAGTGACTCCAACCAGGTCGAGACTGTCCAGGCCCTAACATGAGTCTGCTTCTTCCTTTCATCTCATCAGACAGGGAAGTCTGTTTCAAAGGCTTCCCAGGTCGTCTGCTTCTTCATTTACCAGTCTGATTCAAAGCCTTCTGATATTCCTCCAGAAAGACCTCATAGGAAATGGATGTGCAAATGGAAGCACATAGACTCTTCTCTAGAGTCCTTCACCATAGACAGTGACATAAAAGAAGAGGAGAGATGTTCTTCGTGTTTCACTGTTGCAGTCATTACATTTGGGTAATCTGCTGGCAGGTTGCCCTCAGTCGGCCTGAATTCCAAAGTCTTGGGTCCTGCGTCGGTTGCTGTCTTCTCTTCCATGACATCAGGGGTATAAAACATGCAGCCGACGCCATTTTCTTTAGTCTTTCTTGCTGCACGGTGCCCGAAGCAGAAGCATTTCGCAAGTGCCGGTCGGCCGACTACTGAAATATTCGAGTTTGAGTTTCAGAACTGAAGTCTTCACTAAAGCTAAGTACCCCGTTGGGGAAACTATTTTCTTGCTTTTTACCGATGTCAGAAAAAGTTAATAATTGTATTACTTGTGGGAAGCAAATACCTCATAAGGATTTCCATTTATACTGTATTCCTTGTCTAGGCCCTGATCACAACATGCCTGGCTGTCGGTTTTGTGCTAGATTTAACCAATGCACTATTAAGCGTCGGTATATTTTTGCATCTAAATATTTTGGAAACAAATTTAACTACCCAGAAATGTCGTCGGATAGCAATCCGACTACCGGAGTACATAAAAAAATGCAAGGAAAAGGACAGAGAAAGGCAGTCCAGATCCAAAACTGACGACAAGCTTCTCCTAAGCCAGTCGCCGGTACTCAGTGAGGCGCTTTCGCAGCCCTTGATGCCCGCTACCTTCGAGTCGCAGGCCTCTACCGACACCCATGTGGAGTCCGGCATGCCGCAAGAGACTCAAGGTATTGGACCAATGGATGTATCTCCCTCGGATGGGTCCAGAACCGCTGAGCAGGCACTGACTTCTGAGGGTGGTTTCAGACCTCAACATTTTTATATCAAACCGACAGCTGCAAAACCAGACAAAAGCAACTTCTAAAACTAAAAAACTGACGCATGAGCCACGTGCACAGGTCTCTATGCCTAAAAAACAGATTATCAAAATGGCTGAAGACCTTATTACCTTGATCAGGGGTACCCATCCCCCTCCAGGTAAGAGGCCTAGGAGAGACACTGATTGTGAATCTTCAGATCAGGTTTCTATTTCTTCTGATTCCTCTTCTGATCGGGAATTATCTATACATATGAGGATTCAGATGCTGAGGAGTCTATTCCATCTGCATCTCCTCCTGAGGATTATTCATTTGGAGAAACCTTGCATACTTTGAGGGAGCATTTTCACTGGTAGAGTCAAGACTTCTCAGAATCAAAAAAGAGGCTCAGGGATTTCCTCCTTCTCCCTCAGCACAAGCCTGTAGCCATTCCCCCTGTTTTAGACATTGTGGATGATATGTTTTCGGAGTCAAGCTTGACCCCTGACTCCTTACCTCCGGCTCCCAGTAAGCCTGACAGATATTACAGTGTCCCTGACTCACATAATTTTTTATTTAGAAACACTGCTGCTGATCCTGAAACTATTTCACAGGGTCCAAAGGGAGTTAAGGCCTCCACAGCAAAAAATCCTACACCCTCTGACAGAGATCCAAGGGCACTGGACAGATGGGGAAAAAAGGTGTATACATCTGCAACCTTGGCAATCAGGGCCTTAAACTGTCAATTTCATATGCTTAAGTACCAACAACATGTTATGGGATTGCTGAAACAGAAAATGATGTTGATTTCAGAATGTGCAGAAAAAAAAAGAATTGCAGGAATTATTGCATGCAGCTGAACAAGTTGGAAAGCATACTTTACAATGTGGTTTTGATTCTTTAGAGGCCTCCTGCAGGGCCGCAGTTACTGGATCTGTGATTGGGAGGCATGCCTGGTTAAAGCAACAAAATTTGCCTGATCATGTTAAAGCTAAATTGCTAGATGCACATTTACAGCATGATTCTCTGTTTGGTATTAAGGCAGAAGAGGTTTTAAAGAAAATGGAAGACAAAGCTAAGTCTATGCAAACTGTTAATGACTTCTTACAAGTGCCGCCACCAAGATTCAGTAGACACTGGCCTACAAAAAACTGGTCCTTTCCTGTGTCAGACATATTTCAAAGAGGCAAATCCAGATGCCCTAAGGGTTCCAGATACCAGGCGCAAGACTCAAACAGGTCAAAGCAATGGGGCGCATCCACCTCCAAATCTGGAGGAGATAAAGTGCAAACCTACAGAAAGCAATCCCAGTGACTTCCCTCTGCCTACACCAAGCACTTATCTTTTGGCAGCACCCATAGGGGGAAAATTAGCACTTTTTGCTTAAAATTGGCAGTTAATAACCCAGGACAAGTGGGTACTAAACGTCGTATCACAGGGATACAGATTCCATTTTCACACTCTGCCAAAGGCAAATGGTTGGCCAGATCTGCCAAAAAATCAGTGGGCAGAGGCACAGAAACAGGTTACGTCACTCATGGATATGAGGGCCATTCAGGCAGTACCAGAACAGGAAAAGGGCAAGGTTTTTACTCAACTGTTCTTGGTACCCAGAAAGGACTAGGCCTGGCGGCCAATACTGGATTTATCGATTTTGAACACATACCTGGACATTTCAAAATTCAAAATGCTGACTTTGCAGCAGCTTTTGCCCATGCTGGGCAAGAATGCTTAGCTGTTGACTTTAGACCTAAAAGATGCTTACCTGCATGTCCCAATAAGACAGTCGTGCAGAAGATACCTCAGATTCAAGGCTGACTTAATGCATTACCAATTCTCTGCACTGCCCTTTGGCTTAACTACTGCGCCCAGGGTCTTTACAAAGTGCCTGGCACCAGTAATTGCATTTTGCAGACAAAGAAGTATACAAATATATCCTTACTTGGATGATGGTCTCATTCAAGCGAGAACAAGGACACTCTTCTTCAACACCTGGTGTTTGTGAAAAGGCTTCTAACATGCCTAGTGTACACAATAAACTAAAAGAAATCACAACTGGTACCCTCTCAAAAGATAACATTCCTGAGTGCAAGCTTGAATACAACTGCCCAGATGGCTTACCTCACACTAGACAAACAAAGGCAACTGACTACTTACTTCAAACTGGCATCAAAAGCCCAGTCTTCTGCAAGACATTTTCTGCAGGCTCTGGGCTTCATGGCATCCTGCATCCTACTAATTCCATATGCAAGACTGCATATGAGGAAACTTCAATGGTACCTAAAACGTTTATGGAGTCAACATTCACACAGTCTGGAAACAGTGATCCCTTTCATTCCCTGCCTGCAACAGGAGTTTCTATGGTGGGCAAAGGCCTGTCACCAAAACATGGGACGGCCCTTCACTCTACCCCCTGCCAGCCAAACCATAACAGATGCATCAGATTATGCCTGGGGGGGCCCACATGGCAGGAAGATGCATTCAGGGCATATGGGCACCAAAAAAATGCATCTACATATCAACCAGAAAGAGATGCTAGCTGTTCAAAATGCCCTAACAGCCTTCAAGGACTTCATCCAGGACAACTAATGTAAAGACGGACAACACCACAGTCATATGGTATATAAGTAAGCAAGGGGGAACACACTCATACCCCCTTACCCCCTTTGCAGATTAGCCATGGCACTGTGGGACACCGCTTTGACCTACCAAATACATCTTCAAGCTCAATTCCTGCCAAAAAAACAAAACACTCTGGCAGACGATTTAAGCAGAAACCTTATGGATCCTCACGAGTGGAAACTAAATCCACAAGTCTTCAGTATGATAACAGAGAAGTGGGGGAGCCCAGACATAGATATATTTGCCTCTTCTCAGAATTATCAATTGAAAAGATTCTGCACAAGGACTTATCACACACAAGCATGGAAAGTGGACGCCCTATCCTTCAGTTGGAAAAACCTATCAGTTTACATCTTTCCTCCTCTGCCTCTTCTACCCACGGTCCTCCTAAAAGTCAGACAAGAGAAGCCAAAGATGATATTAATTGCCCCGGACTGGCCCCACCAGTACTGGTACCCAATCCTAAGGAACTTGTCTCAATACCCAGCTTAGACCTTGCCTCAAAAACCGCAACTACTGTCCCAGCAAAACAATCAGATCCTGCACAGTCAACTACAGACTCTGAACCTGGCAGCATGGCTAATCATGTAATCATACAAACGACACCTCTCAGTAAAGCTGTGATGGATGTCATTTTGGAAGCCAGAAGGCCTAGTATTAGAAAATCTTATGCTGACAAATGGAAGAGATTCTGTGCTTGGAATCGAGCACAAGGAACTGATACAGCAGAACCACATATTCTTCAGAAATTACAATACTTAACTGAGATGCTTGACGAAGGCCTATCTTTCCCATCAATCAAAATCCATGCCTCTGCCATTTCAGCTCATTACAATACAGAGCCACCAATCTTTTCTCATCCTTTACTAAAGCAGTATCTTAGAGGAGCCAAAAATTTAAGGCCTCCTAGAAGATCACCACTACCTGCATGGGACCTCAAATATGTGTTAGAAAAGCTCACCCTGCCTCCATTTGAACCAGCTGCTACAACTGATATAAAGTTCTTACCGTAGAAGACAGCTCTGCTACTAGCAATTACTTCAGCAAGAAGAGTTTCAGAGCTACAGGCCCTCATGGCTGTAGAGACTTTTATGAGCCTTTTGTCGTATTTTACCCAGACAGGGTGTCTCTGAGGACAAATATTACTTTTATGCCTAAAGTGGTTTCCAGTGTGGCTCTTAACCAAACAATTCATCTGCCAACTTTTTATACAAATCTGCAGAACAAAGGGGAGAGAGTTCTGTATTCCTTGGACGTACACAGACAGCTAAGATTCTACTTGAGCAGGACTAAAGCTGTAAGAAAAACTGAGCAATTACTAGTGTTATATGCTGTAGGATCAGAAGGAAAGGCTATTTCAAAGCAGACAATTTCAAAGTGGATAAGCCACTGCATCCGTTTCTGCTACTTACACCATGGTAAACCTGTGCCCAAGGGCATTAGGTCTCATTCCACCAGAGCTGCAGCTCCTTTTGCAGCCTTTCTCAGAGGAGTACCAACCAAAGACATTCTAGAGGCTGCTACTTGGAGTTCTGTTCACAGCTTTACAAAGCATTACCATTTGCCTCTCTACTCTAAGTCCAGGGCAGGCTTTGCCACTGAAGTGCTGCTGGGCCTTATAGCTGCACCTAATGCTGTTTAGCTCCAGCCTCCCAGCCATAGCTTTGGGATTCTATCCAAATGTAATGATTGCAACAGTGAAACATGAAGAACATAGTGCAGTTGTGCACACTAACCATAAATGTAGCGGTTCGAGTGTATTCACTGTTGCAGTCCAGGTTACCCTCCTGCCCATCCCCCTATCATTCTAAAGTTTATCTTTCCTTCTCTACCTTCTCTATCTTCTACAACCTATGTGGTGTATTTGCTTGTAGATGAAGGTAAAGTTTATACTGATGCATGAATATTTATATATATATATATATATATATATATATAAAATATTGTTACCTTTTTGGGGGCACCTGACATCGGGGGCAAGAAAAACTAAAGAAAATGGCGTTGGCTGCATGTTTTATACCCCTGACCACCTGACGTCATGGAAGAGAAGACAGCAACCGACGCAGGACCCAAGACTTTGGAATTCAGGCCGACTGAGGGCAACCTGCCAGCATATTATCCAAATGTAATGACTGCAACAGTGAATACACTCAAACATCTACATTTATGTACACAACTGTACTTTCCCTTCACTCCCTCTCTAAAGGCGTCATGTTTGGCAGTGTTCTCAAATTGATGAATCAGAGAGGGGTTGGTCATCCCATAATCATTCACCTGATGAGTCAATATTTTTCTAAGCTTTTGGTTCCAGTCTACCATTTTCCTGGGTGGTACCACCCATTAATCACCTTCTTGACCTTATCGCTCAGTGGGCATGGAAGGACCCTGATGTAGTAGAACCCATCCTCAAAAAAGTAGATTGCATTGTAGCTGCTACTAAGGACAGGAAACACTGGGGCAAGGGTCCACCAGTAGATGATATGGTGGTAGCAGCAACCACAAGAAAATAACTATCTGAAGAGAGTTCATCTGTTCCTCTCACCTAAAAGAGAGTCAAGGATGATGGACAGGTTTGGGAAGTAGGCCTGTGTCTCAATGACTTTCGCTCTTAGATCACTGAATTATTTTGCTCACCCAACAAGATTCGAGAGAGACTTGACCAAAGATACCAAGTCCCTCTCTAGGGTATTACTTGTGGATGTTCAGAAAATGGTGGACTCCCAGCTTTCTACCCTACAGTCCACCTTGAATGTGGCCATGCGCTTGTTGTCTAATGCAGCTAATGGCACAGCCAGAGCAGCAGTCACTGGCATTACCATGCGCTGCCATGCTTGGATGCATCTTTGTGACTTTGCAGTAGCCTTTAAGTTGACCTTTGTGAATGCCCCTTGTGATGGCTTAACTCCATTTTGGACCCGAGATTAAAGAGATGCTCTCCAGGAGTCAGCAGGATGGTAAGACACACTCTGCAGTGGGAGTCTGCTTCTCAAACCTGCAAAGATTTTTCTCTAGGTATTAGAGATTAAGGAAGAAGATGTGATTCAGTAAATCACCAAGTTCTTACCACAGCTGCTCAGGTGATAGGCCTCCCACTGGTTATGGGGAGGTAACTAATGGACGATGCCCTTGAGCCAGAAGCAGATCACATAACCAGAGCTTTTGCAGTCCCTTTACTCAGAAAGCCTATCAGCGCTCTTGAACAGTTGCCCGATTGCTGCATCTGGAAGCATTCAGGATGGGCATTCCTTTCTTTGCATCCTTAAGCTTGGTACAGCATAACTTCAGATTCTTCGGTGCTAAAGGTAATTTCCAGAGGCTACTCAATTCCCTTTTTCCTTCCACCTCAGAAAAAGAAGGTTCCCGATGTTCCACCCAGTCAGTGGGAGTCAGTAGCCATAGATATTTTAAAGCTGCTAGGAAAGAGGGTTATCCAACCAGTCCTCCAAGACTGGTTAGAATCCGGGTCTATTCAAGGTTCTTTTTAGTACCAAAGAAGACAGGGGACCTCAGACCCATTCTGGATCTCCATTACCTAAAACAGTTTGTGAAACAGAAATTTCATATGGTCACAATTCAGTCCATTTTACTTCGAATGAGGAAGGATGATTGTATGTGCTCCATAGATCTCCAGTACACCTACTATCGTATCAAAATAGAAAAGCAATCCAGGAGATTTCTCTGCTTCCAGCTGGGAGCCAGTCACTACCAATTCTGAGCCCTGCCTTTTGGTCTCACCACAGCCCCACAGGGTTTTTACCAAGATCATGGTAGTGGTAGTAGTGGTCCTGCATCTACTAGGGATCCAAGTTTTCTTGTACCTTGACAATTGGCTCCTAACTGCTACCTCTGAGCATCTACTACTGTACAGTCTGGACCAGATGTTCCAATTGTTACTAGACTTAGGGATGACTGCCAGATGTTCCAATTGTTACTGGGCTTAGGGGTGACTGTGAAAATACCAAACTGCCACCTGACCTCAACTCAGAAAATAAAATTTATAGGATGCTAATTAGATATCTGCCTTTAGATAGTCGGCCACCAACAGTCCAGATTTTTATCACTTCGCCTTAATGCCATGCAGTTATTACATGTTCCATTACCACCAGTGAGATCAGTGCTTTGCCTTTTACATCTAGTGGCATCAACAATTCTGATGGTTCCTCTAGCCAGGTACAGTATGAAATACTGCACTGGACTTCAGCAGTACAATGGTCTCAGTCTGTTTGTCATTACATGCAAAGATTCAAATTACTCAAGTCTGCAGACAACACATTGCGTGGTGGGTAATGTCTCCGGCAGTAACTCAGGGGCGCCCTTTCCCTTGAGATTCACTGGTTAGCAGTGGTAGCCATGGATACCGCCCTTCTAGGGTGAGGGGGCACTTTGAAGGGAGAATGATCCAAGGTACATGGTCATCCCTAGAGGCCAATCTTCACATCACTGTCTTGGAGCTGAAGGAGGTCTTCCTAGTGTTGCGGGCAATCCAGAATCTCCTCCCCAAGGATGTGATTTCCATAGAGACAGACAACATGGTGGTGGTATTGTACATCAACAAGCAGGGGGAAGCCTTTCTTATCCTCTGTGTCAAGATGCCATGAGAGTTTGGCAGTGGGTGATAATCTTCACACCACTTTCTAGAAGCAATGCAAATTCTTGTGTCAACCAATGTCTTGCAGACAAATTGAGCAGAACTGTCCTGATGCCTCACAAGTGGTATCTCAAGCCTGCATAGAAAACATTTGAGCTTCAGTCACTGGGGCCAACCTTGCTGCAACCTATTTTCCTCCTATCTCAACAATGAATGCAGCAGGTGTTTTGCCCTGATAACTCTACAGGGTCAGTCACAGAGAGATGCTGTGGTCCACAGTTGGCCCCTAGGTTAGCTATGTGCCTTTCTACCATTGCCCCTAATGAACAAATTCATACAAAAGCAAGACAGTGCAAGGCAAGGGTGACCTTCATTGCTCCTTTTTGGCCCTGACAGACAAGATTCCCCCACCTATAGCCTCTTCTAGCACATCCCCCATGAATGTTGGATCCCTGTCCAAACCTACTAACACACCCATCGGAACTGCCTCTCCCAGATCAGAAGTCCTTTAAAGTTTAACCATATGGTACCTCTAATAGTAAATGTAGTCAGAAATGCCAGGCTTCCCCCTGCAGTAATCAGTATTTTTTCTGCTTTTCAGAAACCAGCCAGTAGCAAGATATACCAGAACAAATGGAAAAGAGTCTCTGCTTGAGCCTTTTATAAAAGATTCAACCATTTTTCAGCATTTGTTCCATTCATACTAGAATTGTTATCTGAGCTCTTTGATAAAGGTTCCAGCTGTTTCACCATCAAGATTCATATGCTGGCTATTTCAAATGTTCATATTGGGAGCAATGACACTCCTGTAGCTTCACTGAAAATCTCCAAAGCCTTTTTGAAAGGCACTTTTCTACTAAGTCCTCTGATTGGAGACAGAGTCCCTCCACGGGACATCACCATTATGCTGCAAGTTGTGACTTGGTTTCCTTTTGAACTCGCAGCCACAGCAGATGTAAAGTTCCTTACTTGGAAAACAATCTTTCCTAGTGGCAGTGAGATCAGCCACTAGGCTGAGTCTCCATTTTTCTGTTTGCCAACAGATTGTTTCAGAAAAATGGGTTCTGAAAATGATTAATCAAGGCTGCAGATGGCAGAGCGAGGAAATGCCACCTTTCCAGGTGGTCATTCTTCATCCTCCAGATCAGACTGTTTTGTTTCCACCTGTTCTTTATCACATGCTTCTCCAAGGAGTTATAGAACCAGTTTCTTCTTCCCAGTTGGAGAAGGGTTTTTAAAAATCAAGGATGTTCCTCGTGTCAGAGAAACAAAATTCTTGTAGATCAGTTATGAATGTTTCTTTTCTAAAACTGTTTGTGATAGTGTCTTAATTCAAGATAATGTCACTTCACAACCTGTAGCCTATTCTTCCCCTTTCAAGTTTCCTGGTAACACTAATCTTAAAAGATGCTTTTCATCACATCCCTATTCATCAGACTTCAGACGTTTCTTAAGGATGTCCTTCAAGAATGCAACTGCAGTCATAACATATGGGTTGTCCTGCCTCAGGCAGCCCTCGGTCGGCCGGATTCCAAAGTCTGGGTCTGGCGTCGGCTGGTGTCGCCTCCTCTCTGACGTCAGAATGGCTGGAGTATAAAGGCATCGGCCGACGCCATCTTCTTCAGTCTTTCTTGCCTCGCGGTGCCCGAAGCAGAAGCAGTTCGCAAGTGCCGGTCGGTCAGCTCCTGTGTTTTCAGTACCGAAGTCATCTAAAAGCCAAGTACCCTGTTGGGGAACATTTTTTCTTGCCTCAGCCGATGTCAGAACAAATTGAGAAAGTTAATAATTGTTTGTCTTGTGGTAAACAAATACCTCATAAGGACTTCCATTCTTATTGCCTCCCTTGCCTGGGCCCAGACCACGACGTCTCGGCCTGTGCTGCCTGTGCTTGCTTTAATAAGCGCACTCTCAGACGCTGGGCAGAATTTGCTGAAGACTTTTTCGGCGAATCTTTCGCTTATATCATGCCGTCGGAACAACCGACAACTCAATCTACCAAAAAACGAAAGGACCGGGACCGACATCCTTGGCCCGCGTCCTCCACCGATACTCCTCCTAAACCCTCCGCGAGTGCTTCGGTCCCTTCGGAAGCGGTAATTCAACCGCTCCAGGCCGACAACACAGCGTTAACACGTCCTTCAGTCTCGGAGTCTACACCGGTGCCGGTTGTTGATTTTCCTCCAGAAACCGAAGTTCTGGATCTACCCGACACCATTCCTGTGGACAAGGTTACTCCTGCATGTGGGGCAGCTAGGCCTCCTGTATCCATGTCCATCAAGGCCTTTGCACGTGCTAAGGCCGCCAGCCAGGCCAAGGCCCATCCTAAACCTACTGCCCAGGCCCCTTCTTCTGATAAACAGATCATGTCTCTTGCTGCAGATCTTATTTCTCTTATCAGGGGGTCTCAGCCTCATCCAGACAGAGGTTCTCAGCCGCCTGCAGAGAAAAGGCCCAAAACTGAGCAGGCCGACAACCTCTCTTCAGATGAAGCCTCTGGGGATTCTGAGCATTCAGATACCCAAGAAGAATCCTTCCCGGCCTATGAGGACTCTGATGCTGAGGAATCAATTCCCTCTGCCTCTCCTCCAGAGGATTTTTCGTTCGGTGAAGTCCTTCACTCTATGAGGGAGCATTTTAAATGGCAGGGTCAGGAATTCTCTGATTCCAGGAAAAGGCTACGTACCTTCCTCAAGCTACCTCAGCACAGACCTTTAGCTATCCCCACAGCTAAGAATCCACTGCCAGCGGATAGGAAAGCTAGGTCCCTGGAGAGATGGGGTAAAAAAGTTTATACCTGTACCACCCTGGCCATGAGGTCACTTAACTGCCTTTTTCATATGTTTCAGTACCAGGATTTTTTACTGAATGATTTGCAGAAAAAGCTAGCCTCTCTTGAGCCTATTGATAGAAAGGCATTGCAGGATCTAGTACATAACACTCAGCAGGTTAGCAATCATTTTCTTCAGTGTGGTTATGATGCATTGGAGGCTTCATGTAGGGCAGCTATGACTGGGGCTGTTATACATAGACATGCTTGGTTAAAAGAACAGCCACTGCCAGACCATGTTAAAGTAAAGTTACTTGATGCACCTCTGGAAAAACAAAAGCTTTTTGGTGCTAATGCACAAGATGTGTTGAAATCCATTGAGGAAAAAGCTATATCAGTACAGACAGTCAAAGATTTCCTCCAGGTTCAGCCACCCAGATTCAGCAGGAATTGGCCTTCAAAGAATTGGTCCTTTCCAGACGCTGACAAGTTTCAAAGGGGAAAAAACAGGCATGCCCGAGGTAGAGGGCAATACCGAGGCTCCTACAGGGGCCGCCAATAGCAACCACCAAATCACAGGCAGTCCAGCTGCACCACAAGGACAACCACAATGACTTGACTTTCATACCATCTACAAAGGCTCAAAGAGAAGCACCTTTGGGCGGAAAATTATCCTTATTTTCAAAAAACTGGCATATCTTAACCAAGGACGACTGGATTCTGGATTTAATAGACAAAGGTTACAGATTCCACTTCCATACTTTACCAATAAGACAAGGCATGCCAAACCTGCCACTTCATCAAAGGGCAGAGGCACTCATTCAAGTTTCAAAGCTGTTAAATATAAAAGCAATAGAAAAGGTCCCTCCACAGGAACAAGGCCAGGGATGTTATTCAAGACTGTTCCTTGTTCCAAGAAAGGAAAACAAATGGAGGCCTATACTGGACTTGTCTACTCTAAATACTTCTCATTGTGCCAAAGTTCAAAATGCTGACGTTGCAGCAACTCCTTCCCATGCTGGGCAAGGGGTCTTGGCTGGTCACTCTGGACCTCAAGGAGGCATACCTGCATGATCCAATCAGACAAAGCTGCAGAAGATACCTCCGATTTCTTGCAGGGACAGAGTATCTTAATTCAAGATGATGTCACTTCACAACCTGTAGCCTATTCTTCCCCTTTCAGGTTTCCTGGTAACACTAATCTTAAAAGATGCTTTTCATCACATCCCTATTCATCAGACTTGAGACGTTTCTTAAGGTTTTGTGTGTCTGAATCACATTATCTGTTCTCTGCATTGCCCTATGGGCTAACCACTGCTCCAAGAGTGCTCAGAAAGTGTCTAGGTCCAGCTAGAGCTCATTGCAGGCTACAGCATATCTATTGTTTCCATATTTAGACAACTTGTTTATCTTTGCAGAGTCTTTTTTTCAGACTGTCAGGAACCTCTCTTTTGTGTGTGAAATCTGTTACACTAGCTGGGATTCCAAGAGAACATTCAGAAGTCTTTCATGACTCCTCACTGGATTGTGTTTCTGGAATGTCAACTAGACACCTCAGTTCAAAGAGCTTTTTTTTCCCCACGGGAAAAAGTAGATCTTTAGATCTATTTCTAAGGTTTCCTACTCTGTACTTCAGTCAATGTGAGGGAATACCTCAGGATTTTCGGTCTCATGGCATGTATGATTTTCATGGTACCCATGGTAAGACTCCACATGAGAAAGATAGCAGTGGTAGCTGAAGTCTCTTTGGTCCCAGCATCAACACCCTTTATCTTTTCAATTCCCAGTGCTGGGGTGCATCAGAAAAGAGATCTTTCGGTGAAGATAACAGATGTCCTTGAATCCAGGTTTCCCCCTCTCCCTCCCTCCCTGCTGCAAAGCAGTCAGTTACCACAGAGGCTTCAGACTTTACTTGGGGAGCAGTTTCAGAAGAGATAAAAGTGCAGGGGGTGTGGGACACCAAGGACAGACACAAGCACATAAATATCAACAGATGCTTACCCTGATCAAGGCAC
Source organism: Protopterus annectens (assembly GCF_019279795.1). NCBI lineage: Eukaryota > Metazoa > Chordata > Ceratodontiformes > Protopteridae > Protopterus > Protopterus annectens. The sequence continues at coordinate 791,682,802 of NC_056748.1, read as the reverse complement.
TCAACTCTCTAAACTGTCTTTGGTCCCTGGGACCTCTTCAAGTGGTTACAGACAATACCAGAGTTACACGGTACATCAACATGCAAGGGGGAACCAGGTCATACACCCTTTGCAGACTGTCCATGTTAGCTTGGGATACATCTTCACAGCACAGTCTCACTTTACAAACATCCCATATTCCATCAGTGCAAGGCCAGGGCAGACCCTTCTGAATGGAAACTAGATCAGGGGGTCTTCCAAGATTTGATCCACCTATGGGGAGTTCAAGTAGACCTCGTTGAACAATCAACTGCCAAAATTCTATTCCAGGACTACATGCAAGAAGGCCTAGAGACAGATTAATTTTATTTTCTTCGGACAGGAATGTTCCTTTAGACTTTTTCACCTTTTCCACCAATATCCAGGGAACTTCTGAATATTTAGAAGGGAGTACCAAAGATCATTGTGGTGACTTCCTTCTGGCCCATGCAACCATGTTTCTTCCCTCTTATGGAAATTGCCAGGGGCAGTTACCACAAGCTTTCTCACAGACTGGATCTGCTCACACAAGTAGAGGGTTGTTTGATGCACCCCAGCATCAATCATTTTCAGTTGACTGGCTGGATGATAGCATCTTAATTGCTTTTATGCACCTGTTTGCAGAAGATATGCAGCAGATAATAATGGAGGTAAGAAAACCTGTCACTGGAAAATCATATATTAGCAAGTGGAAAAGGTTTTCTAATTGCTGCCAATAACATAATCAGCACCCTTTCAGGGTTAGGTATTCTCCCTTTTACAATTTGTGTGAGTTACTATCCTATAGCCTTTCTTATTCCTCTCTCCAGATTCATTTATCGGTCATTTCCGCATGTCTGCCCATGGAGCCTCCTCTTTCAAGGCAGTTTCATATCAGAATGTTCATGAAAGGGGTTTTGCATAACAGACCTCCAAGAAAACCAGTAGTCCCTCCTTGGGGATGGGAGATCTATGTTTGGCATACAAGGCATCGTCAGACCCTACCCTGATGGATCTCCTGCATATTTGCAAAACAAACGGCACCAGAATTACCCATTCTGAAGACTTAAACTTTGCTTGAGATATAAACAGGACCAGCTTGAGAGACAGCTATGTATCCAAGAGAATATCCCTTCTCTGGAACAGCCCCCCCCATCCATGTGAAGCAGAGTTCATCCCTAACCCAATTAAAGTGTAACTTGGACAATTGGATGGGTAGTAGGAAATTTATCCCTGGTTTGGCACTTGTATTTCTAATGGACACAGGCAGCCTTTACATGGTTCATCTTCCTGGCCCCTGCTTATAAATGCTTTGTCTTCAAAGTCCCTACGTACACTTATCAAGGGTACCAGAACTTGTCAGAGATTTGAGATACATGGTTAGGCATAAAATGACCCTTATGATTGTTAGCCTAGTACACACCTATGAACCTATGGATCTTAATTTTGTGTTGGAGAAGTCATTTGAACAAGCTAATCTAGCTGATTGAGGTTCTTAACATGGAAACAATTGTACTGATTGCTTTGATCTCTGCAAGAACAGTATATGTGTTGCAAGCTGTTATGGTGATTCAACCATAGCTCATTTTCCATAGGGACAGGGTTTCTTTGAGAACTAATCCTTATTTTATGCCTAAAATGGCACCTGAGTTTACTTTAAGCCAAACTGTCCATCTCCCCATTTTCTCTTCATGAACTTGTATAACTAAGGTTACCACATCAGTGATCAATATGATTAACATAGTATAGTTGTGTATGATGTACTTAGTATAACAGTAGATGTTTGAATGATCACTGCTGCAGTAGCTTCCTCCCCTTTTTTATGCCAAGTTGGGGATATTTAAATTTTGTTGTTCCTAGTGATGCAATTTCAGGTCTCTGCTTTCCTCTGTGTGCTGGCAGGAAAGCTCTGATGGGCTCCGCACCCAAACTTTTAACTAACTTTTAGTTAGCTCAGCTCAAGCTGCTTGGAAGGTGCCCTGAAGCTTTGGAAGTTGGCCCACTGTTAAATCCTTGGAAGGATATAATCCATCTAGCTAAGGCTACTGCAGCAGTGGTCATTTGAACATATACTTTAATGGTATTTTAAGCTTAAACAGCTGAATTTTCTGAACTGGTGTTTGGTGCATTTGTTACAAAGATTCACAGAGAACCTCCTCTTCCTCTGGCTCTCTCTCAGTCCTGTAGCCTTGCTAGAAATAATCTCCGACATATGGGTTCTGGGAGTAATTCAGAGATGATACACTTAGCATTGGATAGAAAATCCTCTCCCTTTCAGGAGAAGACCAGATCAGACCAGAGCGAGTCTTTCCTCTAGTGCTGCATCACATGGTAGAAGCAGGGGTCGTAGAACAAGTGCTTGTGATACAGAAATGCAAAGGATTCTAATTTAGAATATTTTTTATACTAAACAAGGAGCACTGTTGGAGACCCAGCCTGGATTTGTGCAGATATTGTATCCAAGTCTTTTTTGTCCATAGATATTCACATTCCTCCTTTCCCATCTGAGCTTTAAATTGAACCTTCAAAAGTCCTTCCTCACACCATTATTTTCATGAGTGATGGCCAGACAAAGTAAAAAGGATGTCCTCCTTACCAGAAGACAACGTTGACTTATCAGGGCATTTTTATTGGATTTCTCTGTTCTAGGTATGGTATCAGCAAGTGAGTTCCTCAAAATTCTAGGCTTCATGGCATCAATGATCCTCATGGTGCCACTAGTCAAAATACACATGAGAAAAATTCTAATGGTACTTGAAGATTTGTTGGACCCAGCAACCTCATCCTTTGGATTTTCAGGTACTGGTACTTGCATTTTTTTTTAACAGGAACAGCAGTGGTGGAGGGATTAACTGCCTCTGAATCCAGGACTCCCTTTCTCTCTTCAGACCCCAGTCCAGTCTGTCCAGTCAGACTCTTCAGATTTTGCTTGGGGAGCAGTGTCCATGGGAGTTCAAGTGCAAACCTAGTGGCATCCTTGAGACATGTCAAAGCACATAAATGTAAAACAGATGTAGGCAGTGATTCATACCATAAAAGATGTCCTTCATGGATGCATCTGCAGTCATAACAAATGGGTTGTCCTCAGTCTTTCTTGCGGCGTGGCGAGAAGCAGAAGCTGTTGGTCAGATCCAGAGATTACTACTACCGAATACTGCCCGAAGACTTCTAAAGCTAAAAAAGTCAATAACTGTTTAACTTGTGGGAAACAAATACCTCATAAAGATTTCCACTCTACTGTCTGCCGCCTGTTAGGCTGTGCTTCCTTCAACCAGTTGCTGAACAGTTTTTAGGCTCAGATTTTGCATTACATTGCCGTCCGGATCTCCGATACACAGGTGTTAAAAAGCGCCAAAAAGAAGGACTTTCGGTCGGTTTTTGAAAAATTTTGCCTACAACTGTGGTTCCTAGTGATTTATCAGACACCATCCGCCTCCTGCAGCCATGTCTATTAAGGCCTTTTGCAGGCTAAAAAGCCCAAATCTGTTAAATCAGTGCCTGTTAAGCCCCCCTCACACAGGCCTTCTTCAAGACAAATGCTTACTCTGGCAGAAGATTTAATATCTCTGATGATTCTGCGGATGACTCAGACATTACAGACCAGCCAGAGGCTCCTTTTTTACTACTTGAAGATTCCGATGCTGAAGAATCCATTCCAGCTGCCTCTCCACCAGACCTGCCAAACCAGATAGATTTTACAGGGTGCCAGACACCATCACCACCTATACAAGGAAAGTTTACACCTCTGCTACTGTCTCAGCTAGAGCTTTAAACTGTCAGTTTCATATGATCCAATACCAAGAGTTTATGCTTGATCAGTTTAACTATAAAACTGTCCTCTGATGAATCCTTAGATAAGAAATATGTATTAGAAATGGTGAATAACATCCAACAGGTTAATAACCATTCCTTAAAATGTGGCTATGATGCACTGGAGGCTTCATTTAGATCAGCCATGACTGGCACAGTGATAAGAAGGCATGCATGGTTGCTGTTAGATGCTCCTATGGATAAGGCCAGTCTAAGTAATGAAGAAAATGGAAGAAAAGGCAAAATCTGTACAAACAGTTAAAGATTTCGAGGCAGAAATCAATCCAGAGGAGGTGCCTACAGGGGCGACACAGTGGCAAGGCAATAAGAGGAGGCACACAACCACTGCCACACTGCAACAGGACAATCAGTGACACGGCTCTGACACGCCACCAGCCTAGGAGCAGCAAATAGCAGGCACTTTTTTTTTGAAAATTGGCACTATATTACAAAGACAAGTGGATTTTTCCAAATCAAAAATAGAAGCTCTACAGCAGATAGCAAAATAACAAAAAGATGAGAGCTGTGGAGAGTACCAATAACAGAACACAGGGCAAATGAACATCATTGTCCCAAAATTCAAAATGCGACCAAATTGCAGAAGATACCTCAGATTTCTTGCAGGATCAGAGCATTATCAATTCTCAGCATTGAGTATTCACAAAATGCCTGGCATCAGTAACAACAAAAGCAAGCTGACAACAGATTTACAAAGGGTCATTTACTTGCTACAAGCCCCTGGGATACACAGTCAATTTACAAAAAGGCTGCTGATACCATCAACAAGAACATTTCTCTTGGCGAAATTGACACAGTAAAAAAAAATGGCATTCTAACTGCAGAAAAAAAAAAAAAAAGACTTCCTTTTTTTCTTTATTAAAAAAACAGAAGCAACTACAACTAAGAAAGAGAAAAGGCCTTGCAGGCCTTCAGATGGCATCATGCATAATCTTGGTCCAGCTACAGTGGTACCTAAAGAATTTATGGTCTCAGCACAGGCACAGCTTAGAAACAGAAATCCCACTAATCCCATGCCTAAAACATGAGTTCCTATGGTGGGCTCAAGCATGCCAGTCAACAAAGGCTTACCATTCCACAACTTTTCGAGCAAAACCATCATCTATCAGACGACCTCAGACCTAGGATACATGCTGGACAAATGCATACAAGGATTGTGGACTCAAGACCAGCTGCACCTGCACATAAAAAAAGAAATGCTGGCAGTAAAACTGGCAATCCAAAATTCAGACCATTCCTCAAAGAAGGCCATTTGATGATAAGGACAGACAACACCACAGTCATGTGGCACATCAACAAACAGGGAGGCACTCATTCATACCCCCTATGCAGAATGACTTTGGACCTTTGGAATGCGGCTCTCAGCTACAACATCCAGTAACAGGCAATATTTGTGCGGGGAAAAGAGAACACCCTAGCAGACATGTTAGCAGAGACCCACTCGATGCTCTGAATGGATGCTACCGAACATCTTCTTTCAAGGCCATCACAAAGAATGGGGGAATGCCACATATGATCATTCCGCATCCACCAATCACCAGCACAGCAAAAAATTCTGCACAAGGTCATTCCACCCACTTGCATGGAAGGTGGCCTCTCTATCCTTCAGCTGGAAAGGCCTGACAGCATATGCATTTTCACCTCTTCCTTGATGCACAAGGTACTACTGAAAATCAAGAGCGTCCGTCCAAGATATCCCTGATAGCTCCGGGCCAAGACAACACTGGTACCCATTGCTGAGGAGCATGTCTCGGGAGAGAATGTGGTCAATACCCCTGATGCCTTTGATGTTAACTCAGAACAACTACAACATCATGCATCCAAACCTAAAAACCTTGCAACTGACTGCCTGGAACATCACATAGCAGCAACTAACCAGACCTTTCCCAAAGGGTTAAAGACATTATCCTTGAAGCCCGCAGACCTTGAACAAGAAGGAACTATGCAGGAAAATGGAAAAGGTTTGTCATTTGGAGTACTGAAAGAGGACATAGATATTGCTAACATTCTGGAGTACTTGGCAGAGCTTCTACATACAGGCCTGTCCTATTCCTCCATCAAGATACATGCATCAGCTATTTCAGCAGAATACAGCTTGATCCACCTGTCTTTTAGCATCCCTCTACTCAGCAGTTCCTCAGAGGGGATCATGTAAAAAACCTCCTAGACCCCACCACACCATTATGACTTGGAACTTTGACTTAGAAAAGTTGACACTCCCTCCGTTTGAACCAGCAGCAACAGCAGATCTGCAACACCTGTCATGGAAAACTGCTTTCCTGCTGGCAATTACCTCAACAAGGAGGGTTTGACTAACAGGCCTTTATGGCAGTGCAACCTTCCTGCTGGCAATTACCTCCCAAAAGGAGGGTTTACTAAACCCCTTAATGGCAGTGCAACAACCTCCTAATCTTCCATCAAGATAGGGTGTCCATGAGAACTAATCCTACATTTATGCCTAAGGTGTATCCCAGTGTGTCTTTACCAGGCAATCCCACCTACCTACCTTCTTTTCTTCCCACAGAACAGGGGGGGGGGAAAGACTGCTTGGATGTACAGTACAGCAGCAGTTCACTACTACCTGGACAGAACCAAAAGTAACAGAAAAACTGACCAGCTTTTAGTAGCCTATGCAACAGGAAGGGAAGGAAAAGCAATTTCCAAACAGACAATCTCCAAATGGATAGGAAATTGCATAAGATTCTGTTACTCCTACCATGGAAAACCAATTCCACAGAACATAAGACCTCATTCTACAAGGGCTACAGCCACTACCACAGCTTTCCTCGAGTGGCAATTTGCCAAGCATTATAATTTACCTCTATACTCTAGATCCCGAGCAGGGTTTGCCACTGCTGTACTGCAGGATCCTAACTACACCATAATTTTTTTCCTCCTCACCCCTAGTTTGGCTATGGTATTCTATTATGACTGCAGATGCATCCATGAAGGACATAGTACAGTTTTGTACCTACCATAAATGTAGATGTCGAACTGGATAGCATCTGCAGTCGAGGATTACCCACCTCCCCCTCTGTGGTACTCCTAGGTATTTACCCTCCTATAGCTAGCTGGGGAGTCTCTCTTGGTGTATTTGTTTGTATATATGTACATACATGCTTATTTTTGTGTTTGCCTTCTACTTTTTGGAAACATTGGCATTTTTCCAAAATTTAGCCTTCGGCAACTGGCATCTGGGGCAAGAAACACTGAGGAAAATGGCGTCGGCTGATGCCTTTATACCTGAAGACCAGCAGAGATGGTGAAGTGCGACATCAGCGAAGCCGGACCAGACTTTGGAAATCCGACCGACGAAAGGCTGCCTGACGACAGGACAACCCATTTGTTATGACTGCAGATGCTATCCAGTTCGGACATCTACATTTATGGTAGGTACAAAACTGTACTTTCTTCACCGTACCATAAAAGTTCATCATCATTTGTGGACTCTGGGTTCCTCTTCTAGTGGTCACAGACAACATTACCGTGGTGTGGCATCTTAAGCAAGGGTGTACAGGTTCATACTCTCTTTGCTAGTTGGCAGTGATGGCCTAGAAGCTGGTTGTACAGCATTCTGTGACTCTTCAGGCCTCATACTTTCTCAGAGAGCAAAACGCAGTGGCAGACAGAGTAAGCAGATCCTGAACAGCCTCTCACAAGTGGAAACTCCATGTAGAGGTCTTTCAGGACTTGATCTACACATGGGGAATACCTCAAATAGATACATTTGTCTTCTTTTGAAACAGATAATTGAAAAAATGCTGTTCAAGATATTGTTGCAGCCATGCTTGTGAGGCAAGATGCTCTATCATTCCCATGGTCAGGAATGTTTCTGCGTACATTTCTACCCTTTTCAGTGATTCCCAAAGTGCATCTAAAGATTCAGAAATAATTACCAAAGATCTTTGTATTAACCCATTTTTGGCTCATGCAAAGTTGGCACTTCCTTTCAATGAAATTAACCAAAAGCAATTACCACAAGGTTCCTCACAGACTGGATCTGTTCACACAGCATCAGGGGCAAATAGTACACCCCGGCTTAGAGCAATTACAACTGACAGCCTGCATGATTCTATTTTAATACATGTTAGGCACTTGTTCCATTGAGGATGTGCAGCAGGCATTTAAGGAGGCAAGAAGACCTGCAACTGGAAAATCATTTATAATTGGAAGAGGTTTTCTAGGTTGTGCCTAGCCAGTAACAGAGGTGCCGCAAGGGTTTCTACCCCTCAAGTTTTGAAATATTTATTTGAGCTACTTAGAGATGGCTTGATTCTCAGTGGTCTGTCTACGGATACCTCTGTTTTATCTCTTTTTGTGGTCAAACAGTTTATGAAAGGAGTGTGACGTGATATCCCCTTGAAAGCAAATTCCTCCTCCTTGGGATCACAACTTTATTCTTATAAAATTGGCCTTACTTCCTTTTGAACTTGCCTTTCATACTGATCTACAGTTCATTACTTGGAAGAATATTTTACTAATTGTTCTGACATCTTCAAGTCGAGTTTGTGGGGCTGCAGGGTCATGCTGGGACAACTGTATCTTGATTTTCAGAAGGACAAGATTGTGCTGCACAGCAATCCATCATTCATGCCTAAAGTTTTCTGAATTTACCTTGAATTGAGCTGTCAATGTTCTGTCGTGATTCAAAAAACAAGGGAGAAAATATTCTACAGACCTTGGATTTGCAAGGGCAGCTCGAGTACAAGCACTCCTCCACAATTTTGCTTGATGACAGTATTTTGATCTGTTCATCATCATTTTTTTTTTTTTTTTTTTTGCCAAATTACTGAGCATAGCTTGCTCTAACTGCAAGTAAGTGTACTTTAAACTTAGTTCTTGTCTTCTTGAAAATGATGTTCAAACAAATCTTTTTATTCTTCTCTCGGTGTTGTATGTTTGAGAGCAATACTTAAAAGCTGCCCATGATTTTGGCCCTATATCCCCATTATTTTTGCCTTTGTCCAGATATCGTGAGCAAAGAAGTTGAGAGAGATGACTGGAGGTTATACGTTTTTTTTTTTTTTTTTCAGGAAGTTTTCCATGTGAGATGCTTGTCATGACTTCTGAGGTGTGTTGTCATTCAAATCTTCTTTGTTGGCAACTCCAAAGCTGCATGACAGTGGAGAAAGGGCATTGATCCTTCCCTTGTATAACTTTTGATTTTGTAGATATTTTTGAGTTGAGGTACTTTTGGTTTAGATAACTTTACTATTGATATTATGCTGTTTAGATTATTTTAAGTGTACCCGTATAAAAAAGAAATATATGTATGCAGATGATGTATGCTCTGAAATGGGCAAATGATATAAATGTCAAAATAGTTTGTTAGGAATATAGGTGTCGTAAACCAAGATAGAAAAGTGTGCAGTAGCTGTTGCCCGAGTTGCTAACTGACAGTTAATTAGCCAGTCACTAAAAAAAGAATTATACTACTGTTTTGTCTCTTTTATACTGCTGTACAAAAAGAGCATGTTTGTCCCATGCTCTTCACAAATGCCAGACCAATTAATTGTATAGTAGGCAACCACCTTGATGTAAATGCTTATAGTATTAAATGGTTTACAGTTTGATTATCCACTAAGTTTGATGCAGTTGTCACCCAGTGATGTTGTTCAGAGTGGTTAAGTGCTTACAGTGGGATTCTGCATTTCTGCTATTATTTTTCTTTTATTTAATATGATTTCTATTAAAAGTATTTACATTTTCAAGGGTTATCAAATCAATCTGGAATAAACTTATGCTCATGATGTTTGTGTCTGTGAGTTCAGAAGCCATGCATTTAATGTAGTTAGTGACCCAACAACTGGATTGAGTAAAAATATATAATATGATCATAACATTGTCTAGACAGTATAAGTTATCAGGAGCCCAGTTTTATCAGTTTCAGGTAAAAACAGTCATGTTTTGGTGCAATACAAGTCCATAAATGAGTGTGTAGAAACAACTCAGAAAGTTACTTTACCAAGGTATTATTTCCTGAAAATTCATAAATCATAAGTAATTGTAAACACTATAGCAACTCTCTCTTGCTTTCTAGTTCTTTGTTACTGTCTATGTTGCTCCGTCTCTCTGTCTCTCTCTGTGTTTTTCCAAGAGGGATATGTTTTTAACCTGTGGTGTTCAAAACATTGTATACTCTTGTCTCATTTGTAGTCTGTTCTTTATATCTTGTGATTACTGGCAAAACATTGAAGACAGGTGCCTGTAAATAATGCAGAATATTGAGCGGCCACGGTGGTGCAGCGGTTAGCATTGCTGCCTCACAGCAAGAGGTTTTCCGGTTCGATCCTCGGCTGGGGTGCCTTCTGTGCGGAATCTACATGATGTCCTTCAAGGATGCATCTGCAGTCCTAACAAATGGGTTGTCCTGCCTCAGGCAGCCCTTCGGTCGGCCGGATTCCAAAGTCTGGGTCTGGCCTCGGCTGATGTTGCACTTCACCCGACGTCACTGCTACTGTCGATTGGGTATAAAGGCATCAGCCGACGCCATTTTCCTCAGTCTTTCTTGCCGCGCGGTGCCCGAAGCAGAAGCTGTTCGCAAGTGCCGGTCGGTCAGATCCAGAGATTTCTACTACGAAGACTTCTAAAAGCTAAGTACCCATTGGGGACTCTTTCTTGCCTCAGCCGATGTCAGAAAAAGTAAATAATTGTTTAACTTGTGGGAAACAAATACCTCATAAGGATTTCCACTCTTACTGCCTTCCTTGCTTAGGCCCAGACCACGACGTAGCAGCTTGTCTAGCCTGTGCTTCCTGCAACCGACGAACACTTAGACGTCGGTCGGAGTTTGCAGAGGAGTTTTTTGGTCCCGCTTTTGCTTACAAAATGCCGTCGAAGACTCCGACTTCACAATTAGCTAAAAAGCGTAAGGAAAAGGACCGACACTCGTGGTCCGCGGTTTTGGCCGAAACCACGGTTAAGCCAACCGCGAGTGTCTCGGTTTCAGAGAAAACAGAGTCCTCGGTTCTTCCTTCGGCCGAAAGCATTCCTCCTGCAGTCGAGGCCTCACACAGCATGGCTGAATCTGCTACTGAAATTTCTCCTGCTGTAGCAGGCGCCCAGGATTTATCAGATACTATTCCTTTAGACATATCCACTCCTGCACGTGGAGCTGCTAGGCCCCCTGCATCCATGTCTATCAAGGCTTTCTCTAGGGCTAAAGCAGCTAAATCTTCTAAGGCCTTGCCTTCTAAAACCCCCACACACAGGCCTAGCTCTAGTTCCCAAATGCTTAGCCTGGCAGAGGATCTCATTTCTTTGATCAGGGGATCCCAACCTCACCCTGACAGGGCCTCTCATCCCCCTCCAGAGAAGAGGCCTAGAGCAGAGCCCCCTGAACCAGTTTCTACAGATTATTCTTCGGATGATTCAGACAACTCAAATCCTCCAGAAGGCCCTTATTCACCATATGAGGATTCTGACGCAGAAGACTCCATTCTTTCTGCCTCTCCTCCTGAGGAATTTTCTTTTGGGGAAACCTTGCATGCTATGAGGGAACAATTTCAATGGCAGGGCCAGGATTTCTCAGATTCTAGGAAACGGCTCAGGACCTTTTTGCATTTGCCACAGCATAGGCCTTTAGCCATTCCTCCAGTACTAACAGTTGTGGATGATGCATTCAATGATGCTTGTACTGCCCCTGACTCTTCCTCCGGCCCCTGCTAAGCCCGACAGATACTACAGGGTCCCGGACACACATTATCACCTGTATAAGGCTCCTATTGCAGATCCAGAAACTATTTCTCAGGGCCCCAAAGCTGTAGCAACTGTCAAAAACCCCCTCCCCTCTGAAAGAGAATCTAGAGCATTAAAGAGATGGGGTAAAAAAGTTTATACTTCTGCTACTCTTTCGGCTAGGGCTTTAAACTGTCAATTCCACATGATTCAGTATCAGGAATTTTTGTTAGATCAGTTAAATAAAAAACTATCCTCTCCTGAACTTATAGACCGCAAGTCCCTGCAGGATTTGGTACATAACATTCAGCAGGTCAGTAATCATTCCTTGAAATGCGGCTATAATGCACTGGAGGCTTCCTTTAGATCAGCTATGACTGGTACAGTGATCAGAAGGCATGCATGGTTAAAAGAGCAATCCTTACCAGACCATGTAAAGTCAAAGCTCCTAGATGCTCCCATGGAGAAGCACAGTTTGTTTGGTTCCCCTGCACAGCAAGTATTAAAGAAGGTGGAGGAAAAAGCAAAATCTGTCCAAACAGTCAAGGACTTCTTCCAGGTCCAGCCTCCTAGGTTTAGTAGAAATTGGCCTTCGAAGAATTGGTCCTTTCCAGACACCAGAGCACAGAGAGGCAGAAATAGGCACTCAAGAGGCAGAGGTCAATCCAGAGGTTCCAACAGGGGACGTCAGTGGCAGCCTAACAACCAGAGAAGTACTCCCGCAGATCCGGCTACTACCACTTCCACAGGACAGTCACAGTGACTTGGCTCTGATACCGCCTACCAGGGAACAACTGGAAGCACCCTTAGGCGGAAAGCTAGCCTTATTTTCAGTAAACTGGCATTACATTACAGGAGACAAATGGATTTTACAGACAATAGACAAAGGTTACAGGTTTCACTTCCATACTCTACCAAGGAAGAGAGGAATGCCAAACCTACCACCAAACCAAAAGACTAACGCTCTAGGACAAATCAAACACTTACTAAGGATGAGAGCCATAGAAAAGGTACTGGCTATGGAACAAGGGCAAGGATTTTATTCCAGACTTTTCCTGGTGCCAAGAAAAGAAAATCAATGGAGGCCTATTCTCGACCTGTCCGCTCTCAACACATATCTCATTGTTCCAAAATTCAAAATGCTGACCCTACAGCACCTTCTTCCCATGCTGGGCAAGGAGGCTTGGCTGGTGACTCTAGATCTCAAGGAGGCATACCTGCACGTCCCTATTCGACCAGATTGCAGAAGATACCTCAGATTTCTTGCAGGATCAGAGCATTATCAATTCTCAGCATTGCCCTTTGGCTTATCTACTGCGCCCAGAGTATTCACGAAATGCCTGGCATCAGTAATTGCTCATTGCAGGCTTCAGGGAATTCAAATTTATCCATACCTGGACGACTGCCTGCTACAAGCGGACAACAAGATCAAATTAACAAAAGATTTGGAAAAGGTTATTCACCTACTGCAGGCCTTGGGATACACAGTCAACATAAAAAAGTCAAGGCTGGTACCATCCCAAAGGATCACATTCTTGGGTGCAGAACTGGACACATCAAATCAAATGGCATTTCTCACAGCAGAAAAGCAAAAGCAACTACCACTCTACTTCAAGGCTTTAACAACAGAACCAGCTTACAGCAAGGAAAATCCTGCAAGCCCTGGGTTACATGGCATCCTGCATAATATTGATCCCACATGCCAGACTGCATATGAGGAAGTTGCAGTGGTACCTAAGGAATTTATGGTCTCAGCACAAGCACAGCCTAGAAACCCAAATCCCAATAATTCCATGCCTGAAACAGGAATTCCTGTGGTGGGCTCAGGCCTGTCAGTTGAACAAAGGACTGCCTTTCCACAGCCCTCACCCAAGCCAGACTATCACCACGGACGCTTTGGACCTCGGCTGGGGGGCACACATGGCAGACAAGTGCATACAAGGCCTATGGACACAAGACCAGCTCAACCTACACATAAATCAAAAAGAGATGCTGGCAGTGAAACAGGCAATTCAGACATTCAGACCGTTTCTTCAACAGGGTCATTTGCTGATAAGGATGGACAACACCACAGTTATGTGGTATATCAACAAGCAGGGAGGCACACATTCATATCCTCTATGCCGGATGGCAATGGACCTGTGGAATGTGGCCCTGAACCTCAACATTCAGCTACGGGCCTTATTCGTGCCAGGAAAAGAAAATATATTAGCAGACACATTAAGCAGAACTACCACGGATGCCCACGAATGGATGCTGCATCCGGACATCTTCAGAACCATTACAGAGAAATGGGGGCTACCAGAAATAGACCTCTTCGCATCCCCACACAACCACCAATTGAGAAAATTCTGCACAAGGACATACCACCCACTTGCTTGGAAGGTGGACTCCCTATCCTTCAGTTGGGAAAACCTAACAGCATATGCATTCCCACCTCTACCTTTGATGCACAAAGTGCTACTGAAGATCAAAGAAGAGCACCCAATGATCATACTGATAGCTCCAGACTGGCCGAGGTGGCATTGGTACCCGCTTCTGAGAAGTATGTCTCAGACACAGGCATGGCCTCTACCTCTAGTTCCTCTGCTGCTAACACAGAACAACTTCAAGATCCTGCATCCAAACTTGAAGACACTGCAGCTAGCTGCTGGGAATCTTACATGAAACAAAATAACCCAGAATTATCTCAGAGGGTTAAAGACATTATCCTGGAGGCTCGCAGACCCTCCACAAGGAAGTCTTACTCAGCAAAATGGAAAAGATACATCATTTGGAGTGCAGCAAAAGGAGAAAATGTATCATTGGCAAACATAGCTAACATCCTGGAATATTTAGCAGAACTTTTCCACAATGGCCTGTCTTACTCCTCCATCAAGATTCATGCATCAGCAATTTCAGCAGAATACAACATGGATCCTCCAGTCTTCTCTCATCCTCTACTCAGGCAGTTTCTGAGAGGAATCAAAAATGTAAAGCCTCCAAGGAAGCCACCTCTGCCTACATGGGACCTGAACTTTGTGCTGGAAAAGTTAACACTTCCCCCTTTTGAACCAGCAGCAACAGCAGAATTACAGTTCTTATCTTGGAAAACTGCTTTCCTGCTTGCAATCACTTCAGCAAGAAGGGTTTCTGAATTACAGGCATTAATGGCAGTACAGCCCTTCCTTATCTTCCATCAGGATAGAGTGTCCTTGAGAACTAACCCTACTTTTATGCCAAAGGTGGTCTCCAGGGTATCATTGAACCAAGCTATCCACCTACCAACATTCTTCCCCAACCCACAGAACAGGGGGGAAAGACTGCTGCACACCTTGGATGTACACAGACAATTGTGCTACTACCTGGACAGAACCAAGAGCAATAGAAAAACTGACCAGCTTCTGGTAGCATATGCAGCAGGAATGGAAGGAAAAGCAATTTCAAAACAGACAATCTCAAAATGGATAGGAAATTGCATTAGATTTTGTTACTCCTTTCATGGGAAGACAACTCCAGAAAACATCAGACTTCACTCCACAAGGGCTACAGCCACTACTACAGCTTTCTTACGAGGAGTGGCTACCAAAGACATTTTAGAGGCTGCTACTTGGAGCTCCGTGCATACATTTGCCAAGCATTATAATCTGCCTTTATACTCCAGATCCTGAGCAGGTTTTGCCACTGCTGTTTTGCAAGGGATCTTAACTACACCATAATCTTCTTAGTGCCTCCTCCCCCAGTTTGGCTATGGTATTCTACCCATTTGTTAGGACTGCAGATGCATCCTTGAAGGACATAGTACAGTTTTGTACCTACCATAAATGTAGATGTCCGAGAGGAATGCATATGCAGTCAGGATTACCCGCCCTCCTTCCCCTCTGTGGTACTCCTAGGGTATTTGCCCATCTTGTAGCTAGCTGGGGGAATCTATTATGGTGTATTTGTTTGTATATATGTACATACATGTTTATTTGTTGTTTGCTCTCTACTATTTGGAATCATTTGCATTTATCCAAATTTAGCCTTCCTAGAGGGCACCTGGCATCTGGGGCAAGAAACACTGAGGAAAATGGCGTCGGCTGATGCCTTTCTACCCAATCGACAGTAGCAGTGACGTCGGGTGAAGTGCGACATCAGCCGAGGCCAGACCCAGACTTTGGAATTCGGCCGACCGAAGGGCTGCCTGAGACAGGACAACCCATTTGTTAGGACTGCAGATGCATTCCTCTCGGACATCTACATTTATGGTAGGTACAAAACTGTACTTTCTCCCTGTGGTCGTGTGGGTTTCCTCCGGGTGCTCTGGTTTCCTCTCGTATCCCAAAGATATGTTGTAGGTGGATTGGTTACACTAAATTGGCCCTAGGTGTAAGTGTGTGCATGTGTGTGCCTTCTGTGGAAGTTTGGGCGCCGGGCTGGCAACTCGACACTGTAAAACCTCCACTGCCAATCATGAGCGGACAGTGATCTGCTGTGGCGAAAGCCGAAAGAAGATTAAGCTCTGTTTTTCTCAGAAAATGCTCGTGAATGAGACACCTGTTACTGCTGCTTGATATAAAACTTTGTTAAAAAATGTATTTGTGAGAAAGAGAGATAATTCACTAGCAGGTGTTTCAGACTTCAAATACTTTAGGAAATGCATGTTACTACATTACCTGCTAATTTAGCAAGCAACAATATTAGTTTATAACAGCATCATTAAAAATAAGCGCCAATTTGATGTATTGGACCCTCACTACTGTGTTTGGCTTTGCTCTTGCCTTAAGAGAGTGAGAGGCATGCAGGACTACAGTACATCACACTGAGATACTCAGAAAGTCCAGATGGAATTTTATGTCTTATTTGTGGCCTATTCCTTGTAAAACTTGTGATTTCCTGGTAAATTCTTAAGTGTTTTGTTATAGTAAGGTACTTCATCGCAGCATCTGGTGAATTAAGTGCTGCTGCATTGCATTTTGCCATAGTCTACCCATATTTTTTGAGACGTTTCAGTAAAAAGCTTTATAACCTTTTTGAGACTACAGCCCAAATAAATTTACTGTTTTCTCTGGGTGATGTCCATAGACTTTAATGTATGCATGTCTGCTCATGTGCAGCAGGCTTCCATTACAGTCTATGAACGAATCCTATATTTTCTCCAACTTCATGTCACTGAGTTTAAAGATTACTCTTACTCATTAGTGGCATCAGCTCAGGAAAATGATTTTGAAGGACTTTTGTCTTTTTTTCCCCTTTGGATTTAAAAAAAAGGCAGTTAGAAAGAAGTTTGCAATTAGTAAATAATGAAAGATGGTTTAATTTCAAACTTAATGTTCCGTAACACGTGCATTTTAATGTAAACCTGTTGTAGGAACCCTCAAATTTTCAGAGCAATATAAAAAAATCTGTTCCTGGTTTTTGGACCTATATTCACCTTTCCTCCCCAATTATTTTTGGCTTTGTCCTTGAATCTTGTGTTAAAAACTGGAAGAAAGACACAGTTAAACGAGAGTATTTACTGTGTAACACCTTAAATCCTCCTGTATTGGAGAGTCATGTGATATATTCAAAGGGGCCCTAAATCCTCCCCCCCCCTTTTTTTTACTTTCTAAGTCTTTTTGGGAACAATCAAACCAATAAAGACTAATTCCCCTGAGGAGTTATCTTTTTCAGAAACCATAATCAGGATGAAAGATTTGTTTCAGTGGGAACAATGTGAAATGCCAGTATCCTAGCAAAAATATTGTGATTTTTTTAGAGCTAGATTTTCTTCTGCCTGTAGCTGATGTTGTTCTTCGTGTTTCACTGTTGCAGTCATTACATTTGGGTAATCTGCTGGCAGGTTGCCCTCATTCTGCCTGAATTCCAAAGTATTGGGTCCTACGTCTGTTGCTGTCTCCTCTTCCATGACGTCAGGGGTATAAAACAAGCAGCCAACGCCATTTTCTTTAGTCTTTCTTGCTGCGCGGTGCCCTAAGCAGAAGAAGTTCGCAAGTGCCGGTCGGCCAACTCCTGAAATTTTCGGGTTTGAGTTTCAGAACCGAAGTCTTCACTAAAGCTAAGTACCCCATTGGGGAAACTTTTTTCTTGCTCCATACCGATGTCAGAAAAAGTTAATAATTGTATTCCTTGTGGGAAGCAAATACCTCATAAGGACTTCCATTTATACTGTATTCCTTGCCTAGGCCCTGATCACAACGTGCCTGGCTGTCGGTTTTGTGCTAGATTTAACCAACGCACTATTAAGCGTCTGTATATTTTTGCCTTAAAATATTTTGGAAACAGATTTAACTACCCTGAAATTTTGACCGATAGTAATCCGACTACCGGAGTACACAAAAAATTCAAAGGAAAGTACAGAGACAGACCGTCGAGGTCTAAAACCGACGAAGAAGCTTCTCGTAAGCCAGTCGCCGGTTCGCTGGTACTCAGTGAGGCACTTTCGCAGCCCCTGATACGCGCTACTTTCGAGTCGCAGGCCCCTACCGAGACCCATGCCGCGAGATACTCAAAGTATTGGATCCATGGATGTATCTCCCTCAGATGGGTCTGGAGCCACTGAGCAGGCACCGGCTTCTTATGGTGTATTCAGGCCTCAACATTTTTATATCAAACCGACAACAGCTGCAAAACCAAAGACAAAAACAACTTCTAAAACCAAAAAAACAATGCATGAGTCACGTGCACAGGCCGCTATGCCTAAAAAACAGATGATCAAAATGGCTGAAGACCTTATTACCTTGATCAGGGGTTCCCATCCCCTTCCTGATAAGAGGCCTAGGCAAGACACTGATTATGAATCTTCAGATCAGTTTTCTATTTCTTCTGATCAGGAATTATCTATACCTCCCTGTGAGGATTCTGATGCAGAGGAGTCTATACCATCTGTCTCACCTCCTGAGGATTATTAATTTGGAGAAACCCTGCATACTTTGAGGGAGCATTTTCACTGGGAGAGTCAAGATTTCTCAGAATCAAAAAAGTGGCTCAGGGATTTCCTTCTTCTCCCTCAGCACAGGCCTTTAGCAATACCCCCTGTTTTAGATATTGTGGATGATGTGTTTTTGGAGTCTAACTTGACCCCTGACTCCTTACCTCCAGTTCCCAGCAAGCCTGACAGATATTACAGGGTCCCTGACTCACATAATTTTTTATTTAGAAACCCTGCTGCTGATCCTGAAACTATTTCACAGGGTCCAAAGGGGGTTAAGGCCTCAACAGCAAAAAATCCTACCCGCTCTGACAGAGATTCAAGAGCACTGGATAGATGGGGAAAAAAGGTTTATACATCGGCAACCTTGGCAATTAGGGCCTTAAACTGCCAGCTTCATATGTTCAAGTATTAACAACATGTTATGGGATTGCTGAAACAGAAAATTATGTTGATTTCTGAATGTGCAGAAAATAAGGAATTGCAGGAATTATTCCATGCAGCTAAACAGGTTGGAAAGCATACTTTGCAATGTGGTTTTGATTCCTTAGAGGCCTCCTGCAGGGCTGCAGTTACTGGATATGTGATTAGGAGGCATGCCTGATTAAAAGAGCAAAAATTGCCTGATCATGTTAAAGCTAAATTACTGGATGCACCTTTACAGCATGATACTCTGTTTGGTATTAAGGCAGAAGAGGTTTTAAAGAAAATGGAAGACAAAGCTAAGTCTATGTAAACTGTAAAAGACTTCTTACAAGTGTAGTCACCAAGATTCAGTAGACACAGGCCTACAAAAAAATGGTCCTTTCCCGTGTCAGACAGAGCTCAAAGGGGCGAATCTAGATGCCCTAAGGGCTCCAGATACCAGGCACAAGACTCATACAGGTCAAAGCAATGGGGCGCTTCTACCTCCAAATGTGGAAGAGATAAAGCACAAACCTACAGAAAACAGTCCCAATGACTTCCCTCTGCCTCCACCAAGCACTTACCTTTTGGCAGCACCCTTAGGGGAAAACTTAGCACTTTTTGCTCAAAATTGGCAGTTAATAACCCAGGACAAGTGGGTGCTAAACATAGCATCACAGGGATACAGATTCCATTTCCATACTCTGCCAATGGCAATACAGTTGGCCGGATCTGCCAAAAAAATCAATGGGCAGAGGCACACAAACAAGTTACGTCCCTCATGGATATGGGGGCCATTCAGCCAGTACCAGAACAGGAAAAAGGACAAGGTTTTTATTCAACTGTTCTTGGTACCCAGAAAGGACAAGGCCTGGCGGCCAATACTGGATTTATCGATTTTGAACACATACCTGGACATTCCAAAATTCAAAATGCTGACTTTGCAGCAGCTTCTGCCCATGCTGGGCAGGAATGCTTGTCTGGTGACATTAGACCTAAAAGAGGCATATCTGCATGTCCCAATAAGGCAATCGTGCAGAAGATACTTCAGATTCAAGGCTGGCTTAATGCATTACCAATTCTCTGCACTGCCCTTTGGTTTGTCTACTGCACCCAAGGTCTTTACAAAGTGCCTGGCAC
Source organism: Protopterus annectens (assembly GCF_019279795.1). Lineage (NCBI taxonomy): Eukaryota > Metazoa > Chordata > Ceratodontiformes > Protopteridae > Protopterus > Protopterus annectens. Next base: position 791,662,863 of record NC_056748.1, on the reverse strand, counting down.
CAGTAATTGCTTTTTGCAGACAAAGAAGTATACAAATATATCCTTACTTGGACGACTGTCTCATTCAAGCAGAGAACAAGGACATTCTTCTTCAACACTTGGCGTTTGTGAAAAGGCTTCTAACATGCCTAGGGTGCACAATAAACGAAAAGAAATCACAACTGGTACCCTCTCAAAAGATAACATTCCTGGGTGCAGGTTTGAATACAACTGCCCAGATGGCTTACCTCACGCCAGACAAACAAAGGCAACTGACTACTTACTTCAAACTGATGGCAACAAAAACCCAGTTATCTGCAAGACAAACTCTGCAGGCTTTGGGCTTCATGGCATCCTGCATCCTACTGATTCCATATACAAGACTGTATATGAGGAAACTTCAGTGATACCTAAAAAGTTTATGGAGTCAGCATTGTCACAGTCTGGAAACAATGATTCATCTCATTCCCTGCCTACAACAGGAGTTTCTATGGTGCGCAAAGGCATGTCACCAAAACATGGCATGGCCCTTCACTCTACCCCCTGCCAGCCAATCCTTAACAACAGACGCATCAGATTATGCCTGGGGGACTTCCATGGTGGGAAGATGCATTCAGGGCATATGGACACCAAAACAAATGCATCTACATGTCAACCAAAAAGAGATGCTAGCTGTTCAAAATGCCCTGACAAGCCTTCAAGGACTTGCTTCATCCAGGACAACTACTGATAAAGACGGACAACACCACGGTTATGTGGTATATAAACAAGCAGGGGGGCACGCACTCATACCCCCTTTGCAGATTAGCCATGGCACTGTGGGACACAGCTTTGACTTGCCAAATACATCTTCAAGCTCAATTCCTGCCAGGAAAACAAAATACTCTGGCAGACGATGTAAGCAGAAGCCTTATGGACCCTCACTAGTGGAAACTAGATCCACAAGTCTTCAGCATGATAACAAAGAAATGGGGGAGCCCAGCCATAGATCTATTTGCCTCTCCTTAAAATTATCAATTGAAAAGTTTCTGCACAAGGACTTATCACTGACAAGCATGGAAAGTGGACGCCCTGTCCTTCAGTTGGAAAAACATATCAGTTTACGCCTTTCCTCCTCTGCCTCTTCTTCCCAAGGTCCTACTAAAAGTCAGACAAGAGAAACCAAAGATGATACTAATTGCCCCAGACTGGCCCCGCCAATACTGGTACCCATTCCTAAGGAACTTGTCTCAATACCCAGCTTGGACCTTACCTCAAAGACCTCAACTACTGTCCCAGCAAAACAATCAGATCCTGCACAATCAACTACAGACACTGAACCTGGCAGCATGGCTGATCATGTAGTTATACAAACAACACCTCTCAGTAAAGCTGTGATGATGTCATTTTTGAAGCTAGAAGGCCTAGTACTAGAAAATCTTTTGCTGATAAATGGAAGAGATTTGTGCTTGGAATCGAGCACAAGGAACTGATACAGCAGAACCAAATATTCCTCAGATATTACAATACTTGACTGAGATGCTTGACAAAGGCCTATCTTTCTCATCAATTAAAATCCATGCCTCTGCCATTTCGGCTCATTACAATACAGAGCCACCAATCTTTTACTAAAGCAGCATCTTAGAGGAGCCAAAAATTTAAGACCTCCTAGAAGATCACCAGTACCTGCATGGGACCTCAGTTATGTGTTGGAAAAGCTCACCCTGTCTCCATTTGAACCAGCTGTTACTGCTGATATAAGGTTCTTATGGAAAACGGCTCTGCTACTAGCAATTACATAAGCAAGAAGAGTCTCAGAGCTACAGACCCTCATGGCTGTGGAGCCTTTTATCATATTTTACCCAGACAGGGTGTCTCTGAGGACAAATCCTACATTTATGCCTAAGGTGGCTTCCAGTGTGGCTCTTAACCAAACTATTCATCTGCCAACCTTTTACCCAAATCCGCAGAACAAGGGAGAGAGAATTCTGCATTCCTTGGACGTACACAGACAGCTAAGATTCTACTTGAGCAGGACTAAAGCTCTAAGAAAAACTGAGCAATTACTAGTGACATATGCTGCAGGATCTGAAGGAAAGGCTATTTCAAAGCAGACTATTTCAAAGTGGATAAGCCACTGCATTCGTTTCTGCTACTTACACCATGGCAAACCTGTGCCCAAGAGCATTAGGTCTCATTCCACCAGAGCTGCAGCTACTTCAGCAGCCTTCCTCAGAGGAGTACCAACCAAAGACATTCTAGAGGCTGCTACTTGGAGTTCTGTTCACACCTTTACAAAGCATTATCATTTGCCTCTCTACTCTAAGTCCAGGGCAGGCTTTTCCACTGCAGTTCTGCAGGGCCTTAAAGCCGCACCTAATGCTGTTTATCTCCAGCCTCCCATCCATAGCTTTGGGATTCTACCCAAATGTAATGACTGCAACAGTGAAACACGAAGAACATAGTACAGTTGTGTGCACTCACTATAAATGTAGATGTTCGAGTGTATTCACTTTTGCAGTCCATGTTACCCACCCACCATCCCAATTTCATTCTGGAGTTTATCTTTTCTTCACTATCTTCTACAATCTATGTGGTGTATGTGTTTGTAGATGAAGGTAAAATTTTGTATTGCATGTGTGTGTATGTATGTATATATATATATATATTTTTTTTTTTGCTACCTTTTTAGGGGCACCTGACATCGGGGGCAAGAAAAACTAAAGAAAGTGGCATCGGCTGCTTGTTTTATACCCCTGGTGACCTGATGTCATGGAAGGGGAGACAGCAACCGATGCAGAACCCGAGACTTTGGAATTCAGGCTGACTGAGGGCAACCTGCCAGCAGATTACCCAAACGTAATGACTGCAACTGTGAATACACTCGAACATCTACATTTATGGTAAGTGTACACAACTGTACTTTCTTTGTGTTTCACTGTTGCAGTCATGACATTTGGGTTATCCTGCCAGGGGTAGCCCTCAGTCAGCTCGAATACTAGAGGCTTAATATTTTTGCGTCTGTTGCTGTCGCTCCAGGAGTGACGTCAGGTCATCAGTGGTATAAAATCAGATAGCTGATGCTATTACAGCAGTCTTTCTTGCCGAGGAGCCTGAAGCAGAGCAGTTTGCACGAGTGCCGGTCGGCCGCTACGTGAGTTTTCGTTTCCGAATTGAAGTCGAAGTCTTCTAAAGCTAAGTACTCCTTAGGGGATCCTTTTTTCTTGCTTTAACCGATATCAGAAAAAGTTAACAATTATCTTGCCTGTGGAAAGCAAATACCACACTGAGACTTCCATTCTTACTGTGTCACCTGTTTAGGCTCAGACCACGATGTCCCTTGCTGTTGCTTTTGTGCTTTGTTCAACACCAGAATTATATGTCATCGGGCCGTTATTGTAGGTAGATATTTTCACTCTCAGTCCTCGAATTCCGATATGGCTTTGGTAAGTCATCAGACTACCGATCTTCCAAAAAAAATAAGGATAAAGACATAGACCGCACAGGTCCAAAACTGCCAATGATGCTTCCGTTAAGCTAGTAGGCAGATGTCCTTCAAGGATGCATCTGCAGTCTTAACAAATGGGTTGTCCTGTCATCAGGCAGCCCTTCGGTCGGCCGGATTCCAAAGTCTGGGTCTGGCTTCGGCTGGTGTCGCACTTCACCCGACGTCATTGCGGCAGTTCTTCGGGTATAAAGGCATCAGCCGACGCCATTTTCCCCAGTCTTTCTTGCCACGTGGCTAAGCAGAAGCTGTTCGCAAGTGCCGGTCGGTCAGATCCAGAGATTACTACTACCAATACTACTTCAAGACTTCTATAAAGCTAAGTACCCGTTGGGGACTCTTTCTTGCCTCAGCCGATGTCAGAGAAAGTTAATAACTGTTTATCTTGTGGAAAACAAATACCTCATAAAGATTTCCACTCCTACTGCATACATTGTTTAGGCCCAGACCACGACGTAGCAGCTTGTCTAGCCTGTGCTTCTTTAACCGGCGGACGCTTCGCCGGACTTTGCTGAACAGATTTTCGCCCGATTTTGCCTACATTATGCCGCCGGATCCTCCGACTACACAAATAACCAAAAAACCGAAAGAAAAGGGCCGACACTGCGTCCGCGGTTTCGCAACGCGTTAAGCAAACCGCGAATGTCTCGGTTTCGGCCGAAACCGAGCAAGCGGTTCTTTCTTCAGCCGATAACTTGCCTTCTACCGAGGCCTCTTCTTTCCTGGTAGAAACGGCTTCTGAAATCCAACCTTCTGTTGCGATTTCACAGGATTTATCAGACACCATTCCCTAGATATTTCTACCCTGCACGTGGAGCTGCTAGGCCTCCTCCAGCTATGTCTATTAAGGCCTTTGCCAGGGCTAAAGCAGCCAAAGCTTCAAAACCTGGGCCTGCCAAGCCCCCCTCTCACACGCCCAGCACCAGCTCCCATATGCTTTCTTTGGCAGAGGATCTCATCTCTTTAATTCGTGGATCCCAGCCTCATCCAGACAGGGCCTCTCTCCCTCCTCCAGAAAAGAGGCCTAGAGCAGAGCCTCCTGAGCCAGTAGCCACAGATGATTCCTCTGATGACTCAGAACATACAGACCCTCCTGAGGCTTCTTATTCTCCTTACGAAGACTCTGATGCTGAGGAGTCTATCCCTTCAGCCTCTCCTCCTGAGGAATTTTCCTTTGGGGAAACCTTGCATGCTATGAGGGAACAATTTCAGTGGCAGGGCCAAGATTTCTCAGACTCTAGAAAAAGGCTTAGGACCTTTCTACACTTGCCACAGCATAGGCCTTTAGCTATGCCTCCAGTTCTATCTGTTGTTGATGATGCATTTAATGATGCTTGCACTACTCCTGATACTTTACCTCCGGCTCCTGCTAAGCCCGATAGGTACTACAGGGTCCCGGACACTCATCACCATTTATATAAGGCCCCTTTTGCAGATCCAGAGACTATCTCCCAGGGCCCTAAAGCTGTAGCAGCTACTTCTAAAAACCCTCCTCTGAAAGGGAATCCAGGTCCTTAGAGATGGGGTAAAAAAGTTTACACCTCTGCTACTTTGTCAGCTAGAGCTTTGAACTGCCAATTTCATATGATTCAATATCAAGAGTTTATGCTTGACCAGTTGACTAAAAAACTGTCCTCTGAAGAATCTATAGATAAAAAGTATGTTCATGAAATGTTACATAACGTACAGCAGGTTAGTAACCATTCTTTAAAATGTGGCTATGATGCACTGGAGGCTTCCTTTAGATCAGCCATGACTGGCACAGTTATCAGGAGGCATGCATGGTTGAAAGAACAGGCATTACCAGACCATGTCAAATCTAAGCTTTTGGATGCACCTATGGACAAGGTCAATTTATTTGGTGCCCCGCACAGCAGGTACTAAAAAAGATGGAAGAGAAAGCAAAATCTGTGCAAACAGTAAAAGATTTCTTACAAGTTCAACCTCCAAGGTTTAGCAGGAATTGGCCCTCCAAGAATTGGTCCTTTCCGGACTCCTCTAAGGCACAAAGAGGCAGGAATAGGCTCTAGAGGCAGAAACCAATCCAGGGGTGCCTACAGGGGTCGCCAGTGGCAGGGTAACAATCAACGAGGCACGGATACAGCCACCACCACTACAACTCAATCACAGTGACTTGGCAGTGGCACCGCCTACCAGGGAACAACTAGAAGCACCCTTAGGCGGAAAGCTAACATTATTTTCAAAAAACTGGCACTGCATTACAAGAGAAAAATGGATTTTGCAGACTATAGACAAAGGTTACAGGTTCCATTTCCATACACTACCAGGAAAGAGAGGAATGCCAAACCTACCACCTTCTCAAAGGGCAGAAGCTCTAAAACAAATATCTCAATTATTAAGAATGCGAGCTGTGGAAAAGGTACCATTTATGGAGCAAGGGAAGGGATTTTACTCCAGCCTCTTCCTGGTACCAAGAAAAGAAAACAAATGGAGGCCTATTCTAGACCTGTCCGCTCTAAACACATTCCTCATTGTTCCAAAATTCAAAATGCTGACCCTACAGCAGCTTCTTCCCATGCTGGGCAAGGAGTCTTGGCTGGTAACTCTAGATCTCAAGGAGGCATACCTGCACGTCCCCATAAGACCAATTTGCAGAAGATACCTCAGATTTCTGGATCAGAGCATTATCAATTCTCAGCATTGCCCTTTGGCTTATCTACTGCCCAGAGTGTTCACGAAATGCCTGGCATCAGTAATCGCTATTGCAGACTTCAGGGAATTCAAATCTATCCCTACCTGGACGACTGCCTGATACAAGCGGACAACAAAAACAAATTAACAGAAGACTTACAAAGAGTCATCTACCTGCTACAAGCCCTGGGATATACAGTCAATACAAAAAAGTCAAGGCTGATTCCATCCCAAATAATAACCTTTCTGGGTGCAGAACTGGACACATCAAAACAAATGGCATTTCTAACTGCAGAAAAGAAAGAGCAACTTCCTCTCTACTTCTTGGCATTAACAAAGCAGAGCCATCTAACTGCAAGAAAAGTGCTACAAGCTCTAGGCTTCATGGCATCCTGCATAATTCTGGTCCCTCATGCCAGGCTTCATATGAGAAAGCTACAGTGGTACCAAAAAAATTTGTGGTCTCAGCACAAGCACAGCCTAGAAACCAAAATTCCAATGATCCCATGCCTGAAACAGGAGTTCTTATGGTGGGCTCAGGCCTGTCAATCAAACACAGGACTGCCCTTCTGCAAAAGTCAACCAAGACAGACTATCACGACAGATGCCTCAGACCTCGGTTGGGGGGCACACATGATGGACAAGTGCATTCAAGGCCTATGGACTCAAGACCAGCTGCATCTGCACATAAATCTAAAAGAAATGATGGCAGTAAAATTGGCAATCCAGGCATTCAGACCTCTTCTCCAAGAAGGCCAGTTGATGATAAGGACAGACAACACCACAGTTATGTGGTACATCAACAAACAGGGAGGCACACACTCATACTACCTATGCCGCTGGCACTGGACCTATGGGATGTGGCTCTGAGCTACAACATTCAGTTACAGGCAATTTATGTACCAGGAAGGAAAACATTCTAGCAGACATATTAAGCAGAACTACAACAGATGCCCACGAATGGATGCTGCATCCGGACATTTTCAAAACCATCACAACAGAATGGGGATTACCACAAATAGACTTGTTTGCATCCCCATGCAATCACCAGTTGAAGAAATTCTGCACAAGGACTTACCACCCACTTGCTTGGAAGGTGGACTCCCTATCCTTCAGTTGGAAAAGCCTGACAGCATACGCATTCCCACCACTTCCTTTGATGCACAAGGTGCTTCTCAAGATCAAAGAGGAACGTCCGAGGATCATCCTGATAGCCCCAGACTGGCCAAGACAACATTGGTATCCACTGCTGAGGAGCATGTCCCGGGAACAAATATGGAAACTACCCCTGATCCCATTACTGCTGACACAGAACAACTACAACATACTGCATCCAAGCCTAAAAACTCTGCAGCTAACTGCCTGGAACATTACATAACAGCAATTAACCCAAATTTATCCCAAAGGGTTAAAGACATAATCCTGGAGGCTCGTAGACCTTCAACAAGAAAGAATTATGCAGCAAAATGGAAAAGATGTCTCATCTGGAGTACTGCAAAGGGGCAGGATGTGACACTGGTGAACATAGCCAACATCCTGGAGTACTTGGCGGAGCTCTTCCATACAGGCCTGTCCTATTCCTCCATCAAGATACATGCATCAGCTATTTCAGCAGAATACAGCTTGAATCCTCCTGTCTTCTCATCCTCTGCTCAGACAGTTTCTGAGGGAATTAAAAATGTAAAACCACCCAGGAAACCTCCATTGCCAGCATGGGACTTGAACTTTGTGCTAGAAAAGCTGACTCTACTTCCTTTCGAGCCAGCAGCTACAGCAGAATTGCAATACTTATCCTGGAAGACTGCTTTCCTGCTGGCAATAACTTCAGCAAGAAGGGTCTCTGAACTACAGGCATTAATGGCAGTACAACCCTTCCTGATCTTCCATCAAGATAGAGTGTCCTTGAGAACAAATCCTACATTCATGCCTAAGGTGGTATCCAGAGTCTCTTTAAATCAGGCTATCCACCTTCCTACATTCTTGCCAATCCACAGAACAGGGGAGAAAAGCTCTTACATACCTTGGATGTACACAGACAATTACGCTACTACCTGGACAGGACAAAAAAACAATAGAAAAACTGACCAGCTTCTGGTAGCTTATGCAACAGGAAAAGAAGGAAAACCAATTTCTAAACAGACAATCTCCAAATGGATAGGAAATTGCATTAGATTTTGTTACTCCTACCATGGAAAGAAAACTCCAGAGAACATCAGGCCTCACTCCACAAGGGCCACAGCCACTACCACAGCTTTCTTACAAGGAGTGGCTACCAAGGACATTATAGAGGCTGCTACTTGGACCTCCGTGCATACATTTGCCAAGCATTATAACTTACCTCTATACTCTAGATCCCGTGCTGGTTTTGCCACTGCTGTTTTGCAAGGGATCCTGACTACACCATAATCTATTCTCATTTCCTCCTCCCTAGTTTAGCTATGGTATTCTACCCATTTGTTAAGACTGCAGATGCATCCTTGAAGGACATAGTACAGTTTTGTACCTACCATAAATGTAGATGTCCGAGAGGAATGCATCTGCAGTCAGGATTACCCACCCTCCTTCCCCTCTGAGGTACTCCTAGGGTACTTACCAATCTTCAGCTAGCTTGGGGATCTATTATGGTGTATTTGTTTGTATATATGTACATACATGTTTATTTTGTGTGTTTGCTCTCTACTATTTGGAAACTTGGGCATTTATCCAAATTTAGCCAACAAAGAGGGCACCTGGCATCTGGGGCAAGAAACACTGAGGAAAATGTCGTCGGCTGATGCCTTTATACCCGAAGAACTGCCGCAATGACGTCGGGTGAAGTGCGACACCAGCCGAAGCCAGACCCAGACTTTGGAATCCGGCCGACCGAGGGGCTGCCTGATGACAGGACAACCCATTTGTTAAGACTGCAGATGCATTCCTCTCGGACATCTACATTTATGGTAGGTACAAAACTGTACTTTCTCCAGTCCTCAATGAGGTGCTTTTGCAGTCCCTGATACCAGCTTCTGTGGATTCGCAAGCCACTATGGAGACCCTTTTGGAGTCCGGTATGCCGCAAAATTCTTCTTCGACTAAGGATCCTATGGATGTCTCTACCTTGGATGGGTCCAGAGCAGCTGAGCAGGCACTGGCTTCCGAGGAAGTACTTCACACTACCGATACTCGACACAAACAGACGACTTCTTTCGCATCTTCCGTTCTTTCTAAAACTACCGAGTTTCTAAGGCCCAGGGTACGAACTATGTCCCATAAAACAATGATACATGCTCAGGCACCTGCTTCCTTGCCTCAATCTCAAATGCTTAAAATGGCGGAAGACCTTATGCTTATTAGAGGAAGCCAGGCTACCCCTTCCAAAAGAAAAAGAGACTTGTCCCCACTAGTTTTATCTGAACAGGAGTCTGATGACTCTGATGCTTCTGAATATGAAGGCATGCAACCCCTTTCTACTTATGAGGATTCTGATGCAGAGGAATCCATTCCTTGTGCCTCTCCACCCGAGGATTTTTCATTTGGTGAAACTCTTCATATTTTAAGGGAGCATTTCCAATGGGAATGTCAAGACTACCCTCAGTCAAAAAAGAGACTCAGGGAATTCTTAGATTTACCACAGCACAGACCTTTGGCCATTTTTCCTGTCCTGGATGTTGTTGATGATGTTTTTATGGAATCCAGTTTGACTCCTGACACCCTTCCTTCTGCTCCTAGGAAACTTGACAGGTACTACAGAGTCCCGGACTCTCACAAATTCCTTTTTAAAAAACCTACTGCTGATCCAGAGGTCATCTCTCAAGGACCTAAAGGAATTAAAGCAACCTCAGCTTAGAATCTCACCCCCTCAGGCAGGAATACCGAGCTTTAGACAGATGGGGTAAAAAAGTGTATACCTCTGCTACTCTTGCTATTAGAGCACTAAATTGTCAGTTCCACATACTGAAGTATCATTAGCATCCCATGGAACTCCTCAAACAAAAAATATCTTCCTTTCCTGCTTGTGCAGAAAATAAAGAATTACAAGAGCTTATGCATTCTGCAAGCCAAGTTACTATGCACACTTTGCAATGTGGCTTTGACGCCTCAGAAGCATCTTGCAGGGCAGCAGTCACTGGTTCTGTCCTTAGAAGACATGCTTGGCTTAGGGAACAGACCTTGCCAGACCATATCAAATCAAATTATTGGACGCACCATTGGACAAAGAAAATTTGTTTGGCACCAAGGCAGAAGAGGTCTTAAAAAAGATGGAAGAAAAAGCTAAATCTATGCAGACAGTTAAAGATTTCTTACAGGTTCAACCTCCGTGATTCAGTAGGTATTGCCCCTCCAAGCACTGGTCCTTTCTGGCCCCCTCCAGGCCAGCTCAGCCCAGACCCAGGGGAAGCAGACCCCCCCCCCCCCCAGGCAGCAGCCCCAGGGAACACAGAGATCTAAGCAGCGGAGTTCCTCCTCTTCAAAAACAGGGAGTGCTAAGCCCACCCCTTGATGGTAAGAACTCACAATGACTTTACACTTCCACCCCTTACCTCTGCCCACCTGCTTGTGCCACTAGGAGGAAAAATCTCGTTCCATGCAAACAAGTGGGCCTCTATTACCACCGACCAATGGGTCCTCAACATAGTGTCCCAGTGATAAAAAATTTATTTCCGCACACTGCCAACCCCAAAAGGGTTCCCAGATCTTCCTCCCAAACCAGTAGGCAGAGGCCAAAAAGTAAGTCCTTTCCCTGCTCTCCATGAGGGCAGTACAGCATGTTCCTGCAGACCAGATAAGCCAAGGTTTTTATTCCAGACTCTTCCTGGTACCCAGAAAAGAGAGCACCTGCCGCCCAATCCTCGACCTATCCATTCTAAATCCCTTTCTGGTGAAACCAAAATTAAAAATGCTCACCCATCTAGCAGCTTTTTCCTGTGCTTTCCAAAGATGCTTGGTTAGCCACCCTAGACCTAAAAGAAGCCTACCTACACATACCAATAAGGGAATCTTGTAGGAAGTATCTACATTTCAGGGCAGATCTATGCACTTTCAGTTATCTGCGCTTCCCTTTGGCTTATCCACTGCTCCCAGAAGTTTCAGAAAATGCCTGGCTCCAGCCATTGGATTTTGCAGACAAAGAAATATTCAAATTTACCCCTACTTAGACGATTGCCTGCTTCAGGCAGACAGTCAGGAAAAGCTGTTACAGCACCTGACCTTTGTAAAGGACCTACTGACCTCTCTGGGATATACTGTCAATGAAAAGAAATCAAAACTAGTACCTACACAAAAAATTGTGTTCCTGGGAGCAAGCCTGGACACAGCATCCCGGATGGGATTCCTTACTCCAGAAAAATAAGCCTACCTGACAGGATACTTCTCTCAACTAGTCACCAGAACTCAGTTATCCACAAGGAAAATCGTGCAATCTCTAGGGTTCATGCCCTCCTGCATTCTACTCATTCCATATGCCAGACTGCTTATGAGGAAACTACAATAGTACCTAAAAAGCTTTTGTTGTCAACACTCTCAAGACCTGGAAACTATTATAACAATGATACCTTGTTTAAGGAAAGATTTTCTTTGGTGGGCCGCAGCATGCAACTACAACAAGGGACTTCCCTTCTCACAACCCCATGCTGCTCAGACCCTCACCACAGACGCATCAGACTATGCCTGGGGTGCACTCCTGGACGGCAGGTGCATTCAGGGCCATTGGAGCCCAAGTCAAATTCATCTGCACTTCAACCAAAAAGAGATGCTAGCTGTTCAGCATGCCTTGACAGCTTTCAGACCCCTACTCTCCTTGGGACCTCTACTGATCAAAACAGACAATACCACAGTGATGTGGTGCATCAACAAGCAGGGAGGAACTCTCTCTTATCCACACTGCAGGCTCACCATGACCCTTTGGCACACAGCCTCAGCCATGCAACTACACCTCCTAGCACAATTCCTGCCAGGCTCCCTAAACTCTCTGGCAAACTAGAGATGTTACAAAATAAAAGTCTCCATCTGTCACAGGATCAGAAGAGAAGACTGTAGCCCCTTCAACCTGTCCTCATATTCTTGGCAGGCAGTTTTCTAATTTGCCTCTGTTCTTGAAAAACATTTACTGTAGGCAAACCTATTTTAAAAATGGTGGTTCATTGTTTCATTATAGAATTTCTGCTGACTGCTGTCAAATTATATTTACTTCCCATCACATCTGTATCACCAGTTCTGATGTTGATGAATTAGATGTTAAAGCAAACATGAAGCTGAGCACTCTCCACTCAGAGGACAATGTTTTTATTTAAAATTTGTCCTCTTCCTCTAAAAGGATACCACTATGCAACCAGTAGAAGAGCTATCACACCTGAATACATTTATACAAATTCAAGATGGTAATATTGAAAGTAATTCTTTCAGTCATAAAAGAGTTTGCATGGCATCACAGGGCATGGAGGATTCTTGCCTGCAAATCACAATAAGGACGTTTAATACAGATTTTCCAAGATTCCAGATAACTCACCATAACCTTCACTTAGTAACTTTTCCAGGTGGGCTGTCATAGCCCTTAGAATATTTACCAGATGTTTAGCATCAGTGTTTACACGTTTCATGAAAGAAAATATAAGCATCTTTCCTTGTAGATGATTTCTGGTAGGTGCCCAGTCTTATCAACTTTTACTGCAATGCATCTTTCTAGCAGCCACTGTGATTCAGTCTTTGGGCATCACCCTAAATTGCAAGAAATCATTCTTAACTCTTGCAACTTCATTGACCTTTCTTGCAGCTGTCTTAGGTTATGTCCAGATGCAACTTCTCTGTCAAGAGAAATGGTTTGAAATTCACTGTGCTTTGATTAATTTCTCTTCGCATCAGAATATTCCAGCAAGAATGTAGTACCTCAGGGTGCTGAGATACATGCCTTCCTGCATTCTCATGGTTCTTTATGCAAGCCTCTACATGAGAAGGCCTTTGCATCTCTGAAGTATTTGCAGTCAGTCACTGGAATATATTTAAACAATGATTCATTTTCCTCTTTTAATTAAGAAAGAATTTATTTGGTGCACAGACAGTAATTTTGCAGCTGACAACACACTTCATTCTGTTCTTGGGGAGCCCATTTCAGCAGTCTGTCAATTCAAGATCACTGATCACAACAATAAGGGTCTGCTCACATCAGCCTGAAAGAGGCGAATGCTATATTGAGAATTTTGACAGATTTTCTTGGGCAAGTTTCTGTTGTCTCCAAGTCGATACAAACATCACCACTGTTATGTGATAAATCAGCGAACAGGATGGCACCACATCTTTCCAGTTTGCAGAGAAGCACATTTGTTCTGGTAATATGGGCATTCAGTGCAAATCATTTCATCTTCCAGGCCTGCAGAATCAACAATGAAGTGGTGTCCATAAACAGTACCTAAATCCACAGACGTTTAAAGAGAATTTACCAACATGGATCATACTAGAAGTGGAAAGGTTTAGTAAACATCACAACAATCAAACTCAAAATGGTTGTTACCACTTTCCTCACATGACTATCTGTTCGGTAGATAGCATCTCATTCTCATGGACTCAACCCTTTATTTGTGCCTTTCCTCCAATTCTGATTCAGAAAGCACTATAAAATAGAGCCAACCTCATTTTTACAGCTCCTTCTTGGTCAAGACAACTGTGACTGTCTTAAGGGACTTGTCCACTTTTTCTGCATGGCCTTGACAAATCTTTGCTAACTCAGGCAATAGGGTAAAATGGTAACCTATATTTTCAAACTACTGTCTGCAAGCTTAGAGGACAAGATAAAAATTTTTAACAGTGACAGACGGACAGACTAGATATGTGTTAAATATCCTAAAGAAATCCAGAAGACCTACAACAAGGAAGTATTATTTAGAGAAGAGGAGAAGAGTTATAACTTTAAATCTCATCAGGTAGCCTGGGTGAACTGTCTGTTTTTAAGAATCTTTGATTATTTCAACCATCTAACTAGTATACTCATTCATCAAAGTACATTCTTCTGCATTATGCTTGTATGCCAGTTAGTCTGTATATAGCAGGAAGTAATGATGTCTTACAGCTAAATCCTTGAGAGAGAGAGAGAGAGAGAGAGACATATTTCCTCCTCTTTACTTGAATGTCATGATGTAAAAGTTAACTACATTTCCCCTAAATCTAATTACAGAGTGGGCATGAAGGACCTGTCTTGGACAAACGTTCTTGCTGTTGTAATTTCTAGAAGAAAGATTTCAGAGTTAACATGTTTTCATATGCAAGCTTCCTTGTGTAATTTTTTTCAGGGCCTGTAGCAAGGATGGTGTGAGGAGCGCATTTGCCTGGGGAACAATGAACACTTTCAAACTTTTTTTTTTTAAAGTTTGTAAACTGTATTAAGAAATAATGCAAACTGTCAAACATTGTTAAAAAAAATGACAGATTGCAGTCACTGGTTGATTGTTTATAAAACAAATTTAAACTTTAATGACAAAAAACTTAAGCTCTTTCGTCCTATCATTCAGGACTTCTTCAGAAGTTTTTTGTCATTAAAGTTTAAATTTGTTTTATATTGCCATGTTCCTTTTGTTCTGTTTCCCAGCTTGGTTCTACTGTTGTAGGTTTTATTTATGATTCAGTATAGTGTAGCATACAAGAACTGCAACAATATTTTTTCTGTTTCACACCATGTCCTTTGATAATGCTATGAAAATATGAATAGTAATTGACAAACCATAATTAATAATTTCTACTGCAGAGCAGCCTATATTTAATGGTCTTAATGCCATTTTGTTACTTAAATCCTGCCATCTGAAATGGTTAGTCTTAGTTTATTCCTTACTCTTGGGATTTGGTTTCAACCTCGAAACCGAGCCTGCCTTTTTTTCAAGCTCGCATCAGCCATAAACCTCTCGAGCTAAGATTTTACCCATCATGCCCTTCTTCCTGTTACCTCAGATCTAGTTTGCTTCGTTGCTGTTCAGCTGTGTCGAGCCATTCCTCTCTAGCTAAGTGTGTATTTTGATAATTTTTTGAGTTTTTTTCCACAGACTTCTTAGTTTTTCGACTTTAAGTCGTATCTTCTTTTTCTTTATTACCTCTACCTTTTTGGTATCTTCTACTACCTTTGTTTGGTAGTCTTTCCTCACCTTCACTTGGGCCTTGCTACAGTGTGTGTGTGTGTGTGTGTGTGCCTAGTTTTTGAATATTTTGTGGATATAATGTTTGAGAAGAAAGGGAGTTCAGGCTTTAAGAGGTGTTTGGAGTGTGGACACAAACTGCCTCACTCTGACACACATGATTTGTGTGTTTACTGTTTGGGCATGCCTCATCTCACAGTGAAGCCGCACTGTCAGATTTGTAAAGAGTTTTCTGCCAGGACTTTGAATGAACGTAAAAATAAAGTAGTACTAAAGGGTCTCTTAAGACCTCTTTCTGCAAGGCTATTTCTGGGTCGCAGGAATCTCCTCCTCCTTTCGAATAACATAAAAGGTCTAAGTCTCTTCTATTGTCTCCCTCTGGAGAACCTAAGGAATTGAACCATAAAAAGGCTAAATTGTCAGAGTCGGTGCCAGCGGCTGCTTCGGCACTGACTCGACTCTGTCTCTGATTATGTCTGCTGGTTCCTGTACACCATTGCTTTTGACGCAGACTTCAGCCTTCATGGTGCAGACTACTATGGCACTGACTAGTTCAGTGCAGACTTTCTTGGCACTGATTGGTATATCAGCGCCATCATCTTTGGCACCGACTGAAGTCTCGGTGCAGACTCCTTTGGCACCGTCCAGTTTCTTGGTGTAGACATCTTTGGCACAGAAGCCTTCGGCGCTGACAGTTTTCTTGGCACAGACCAATGAATGACAGGTGAATGACCTCCTTGGCACCAACAGTTTCTTCGGTGCAGACTTTTTTGGCGTCAATGGTGTCGGTGCAGATATTACCGATTCAAACACCTTCTTTCAGTGGTCGTGCTAGCCCTTTTTTGGACAGGCCCGAATCGCATTCAGGGCTTTCAATGAGGTCTACCAGAAGCCTTTCTGAACATGATGTGGTGCATCTTATAGACCAGCTGCTTTTGGCCAGAGGAATTCCTGCCCCTTCAAAAGTGTCTCTTCCCTCTGGAGTTGATCACCTTTCTCCACAGACTCCTACCTATACTCCTCTATCCTCTGTGGAGGTTTTGTGATATCCCTCCTCAGGCAGGCCAACCCTCCCGGCCTTGGAGGGGACACTGACCGCTGCTAATTGGCCGCCTCTGTCGGAGACTACCACTTCCTCTGAGCCTCAGCTGTCTCAATTCGCAACCCCGGACTCCAGGCTCAAGAGTCTCAGGCCACTCCCCCCCTGGAGACACTGTCATTGCAGCCTTCCCTAGAATCTCCTACTGAGGAAGTCCACCGCAAGACTACGTGTAAGAGGAAGCACATGGACTCCACAGAAGAGTCAGTGACCGAAGACACAGATTACAATGACGGGGAGGGGTCCCCACATTCACCTTCTGATGAGGTTTTCTTTGGTGACATCCTCGAAATTTTAAAGCAGAGAGGTGAATGGAAGTCCTCTAACCCTTCCTCAGAGGAGTCTGTGTTCCTGCAGGCTTTTCGTGCCTGGCCCCCTACCTCCTGGGTTACCCCACCTGCCGATGAGCTTGTCAAGCTCATCATGCAGTGTACTTGGAAGGCACCAGACACTGTGGAGGCCATACCTTGTAGGCTGGACAAAATCCTTTCTCCCCCAGAAGAGTGCCCTCATTGGTTGAAAGGTCTCCCAGTAGATGCCTTGGTGGTGGCTGCCGCTACAAAGAAGGAACTGGCAGAGGATAGCCAGGGTGTTCACCCATCCAGTAAGGATTCCCGGGTGGTGGACAGATTAGGGAAGAGAGTCTTCATGTCATCGACCTTTGCTGTTAGGTCCTTGAACTACCTGGCACATTTCACAAGGCTATAGAGAGACCTGGTGTCCGAACTCTCTGAGACCTTAGCAGGAGCAGTTTCTGATGAGGTCCAAGACAAGGTGGCCTCTCAGTTAGCGACCCTAGAATCTGTTTCAGTTTCTCAATGCGTTTGATATCACATGCTACTGAGGGAGCGGTGAGAGCTGCGGGTGCAGGCATAGTCGTGCGACGCCATGCTTGGATGCACCTTTGTGACTTTGCGGATCCCTTCTAGGCTTCCTTCTTTAATGCCTCTATTGAGACCACTACTTTGTTTGGCTCCAAGGTAAAAGATACACTGGCCAGATATGAACAGGATGGTAAGACCCTATCTGCCATAGGTGTCCATTTATCTTCTCCACAGCAGTTCTATTCTAGGAATCAGAAGAGTGGGAAAATGTGGCACAATAAGTCTCAGGGTCTTTTCTGTGACTCTTAGGCCAAGTTTTCCCCTAGAGGCAGTGGGGGATTCTAACAGAAGACTCCCCTTTCGGGGCAGGGGAGGTCTGCAAAACTGAGGATGTCCTTCGTGTTTCACTGCTGCAGTCATTACACTTGGGTTATCCTGCCGTCAGGCGGTTCCGCAGTCGGCCAGAGTTCCAAAATCTTGGTCCGGCGTCGGTTGCTGTCACTTCTTCCTTGACGTCAGTGCACCAGGGGTATATAAGATGCAGCCGACGCCATTTTTTTCAGTCTTTCTTGCCGCGCGGTGCCCAAAGCAAAAGCAGTTCGCAAGTGCCGGATGGCCAACTCCTGAGATTTTCAATTAGAATTTCAGAACCGAAGTCTTCAATAAAGGTAAGTACCCCGTTGGGGAAACTTTTTCTTGCCTCAGACCGATGTCAGTAAAAGGTAATAATTGTATTTCTTGTGGGAAGCAAATACCTCATAAGGATTTTCATTCTTACTGTATTCCATGTCTAGGCCCAGACCACGACGTCACTAGTTGTTGGTTTTGTGCTAGATTTAACAAGCACACTATTAAACTTCGGTTTGACTTTGCTCGCCGTTACTTTGGCTGAAGGTTCAATTATACCATGCCGTTGGAACAACCGACAACCGGAATACACAAAAAATACAAAGACAAGGATAAGGACAAGCATCCGAGGCCCAAAACTGATGATGAAGCCTCTTCTAGGCCAGTCGCCGGTTCACCGGTTCTCAGTGAGGCGCTTACGAAGCCCCTGACACCTGCTACCTCAAAGCCACAGGCTGCCTCCGACTCCCACGTGGAGATGTCTAGGCCTCTGGAGACTCAAGGTATTGGGCCTGTGGAAACTAACCCCTCAGATGGGTCCGGAGCCGGTGAGCAAGCATCGGCGTCTGAGGGTGTTTTCAGACCTTCACAGCTTACCATTAAAACTACAGCCAAGTCTAAATTAAAGACAAAGAAGCAAGTACAGCATTCACCTGGACAGGCCTCCATGCCTAAAAAACAGATGCTCAAAATGGCCGAAGACTTAATTACTCTGATCAGGGGTTCCCATCCCCCTCCTGAAAAAAGGCCTAGGCAGGATACAGACTATGATTCCTCAGACCAGGTTTCAATTTCTTCTGATTCCTCTTCAGACCAGGGATACTCCTTACCCCCCTATGAGGATTCTGATGCTGAAGAATCAATTCCTTCAGCCTCTCCTCCTGAGGATTACTCTTTTGGGGAAAATTTACTTACCATGAGGGAGCATTTCCATTGGGAGGGCCGGGATTACTCAGAATCCAAGAAAAGGCTCAGAGACTTTCTTTTATTGCCTCAGCACAGGCCCCTTGCTATTCCACCAGTGTTAGATATTGTGTTCTCTGAATCCAGTTTAAATCCTGATTCTTTGCCCCCTGCTCCAGTCAAGCCAGACAGGTACTACAGAGTCCCTGACTCTCACAAATTTCTTTATAAAAACCCTGTTGCTGACCCAGAAACTATTTCCCAGGGTCCCAAAGGGGTAAAGGCTTCCACGGCTAAAAATCCAGTTCCCTCTGACAGGGATTCTAGAGCATTAGACAGATGGGGGAAGAAAGTTTACACTTCTGCAACTTTAGCAGTGAGGGCTTTAAATTGCCAGTTTCACATGCTTACATACCAACAATATTTAATGTCTCTGCTAAAACAGAAAATGCTTACAAGTTCAGATCATCCTGACTATAAGGATGTCAAAGGAAAAAACTTCAAAGACCAATTCACGTAAGGTTCAAGTATGGCACCCTTTATTAACTTGCAGCAAGGAGACAAAGCATGCAGGCAGAATGATTTCTCTGAATTACTAGTGAGCAGTATGCTACTTTTAGTGACGTAGTTAGACACAGCTTTCTGTATTACTCTACAGAAAATGTTACTTAGATTTCCTGTGGACATGTTCAGATTTAAAACTCACTCTGTGTTGCATAGAAAATGTTACTTAGATTTCCTGCTGACATGACTGGATTATTGTTGATTTACAAAAACATTTGAGAAAAACAACCTGGCCTTGGGGCTTATTTTTAGCCCACCACAATCTTTCAATTCTTCAATTGTGCAGTTCTAATATATATATGTGTTACATTTTGCCTAGATTCAAGGTACATTTCTAGCTTAGGTACAAGTAATGCTGACTATGGTTTATACTTTCAAGCAGCCTTTGTTCTCATTATCAATAGCTTCAGCGTTGTGTACTTTCTCATGGCATAAGCAGAAAATCAATAACTCTTTGTTAAGTCTCATGACACTAGTAGAAATGAAACACTTATTATTATTTTCATGACATTAGCAGAAATCAAATGCTTCTTGTTAATTTCCATGGCATAAGCAGATCATAGCTGCGCATATTTTCATGACATAAACAGGATTGGAATGTCTCTAGTAGCTGTGCAGATTCATGCAGTGTGAACAGAATAAATGTATTAACCCTTTTAAACCTCAAATGCACTCAGCATGCATATTACTAATACATATTTTTCTAACATTTCCCCCCCTTTTAATACTTTTATTCTACTTTCAAAATAAGCATAAACGTTTTTTTCTTTCTTCCCTTAACCTCTTCCTACTCAGGATTTGCAGTTAAGAGAGTCATTCAGTTTAAACTTATGAAAGCATTTTCAATTTTTCAACAATTCAAGTTCAGCATCTTGGTATAAGGTTTCTGAAACTGACATGTCTATAAAGTCTTTAATCAGTCTTTTCATGCAGGAGATGCAGCAGCAAACACATACCACCAGTAGGATCATTCCTACACAGATGGCAATCAGGATGTTCATCAGGATACTGCCCCACCCCCCAAACAGTCTCTGGAAAAAGTCCGTCACTGGATTTGGTCCTGGCTTGGTCATAGCCGACACTTGCTGAATTACCTCAACGTGATTGTCTATCTCGTGTTTGTGGTCAGGAATATACGAACAGCACTTCTCCTGGATTAAATGAAGTTGAGAGCCATGCGGTTTTGAAGAACTACTGTTCTCATGGCAGTCTGTTCATCAGTCACCAGTTCTAGGGCAGAAAAGATTGCATTGCTCATTATTTCAAGAAGTTTAGACAGTTTTCTCAGTTCCCAGATTGATTTCGTTGCTCCATATGCTGGCAGTACACCTGCCCACGAGATGATGGTATCACCCAAGTCCATATGTGACAGTCCATTTTTCCCTAGGCTCACAGCATGATGGTTTTTCCAGCCCGCATTGATTTGCCGCACTGGATTGACAGGCTTCTTGAGTTCTCGTCGAGCATTTCGAATTTTCCCCTGAGGTAAAACTGCTGTGTGTCATATGGCCGGAACCAGGTACCCCAAATAACAACAGCCAGACCAGTTCTCAGATAACCACTTGTATGCTTTCCTACCACATACAAAATAACAGTCTTCTACTTTGGTAGTAACTTTACTATGTCCTGGCTCTGGATGAAACATTTTTTTGTCAACTATAATCAGTTGTTTATAAAGATCAGCATTATGTTTTACTTCATCAGTTGTTCTATGCATCAGTTCAAAAAATGAATCATAGCTTGTGTTGCAATAGGAACCTGTGTTGTCAGTTTTATTGTAGCATCTATAGGGAACAGTCACATTGCAATTGCTCCAACCCACCTGAACTGTATCATTATCATTTTTGTAAAAACACAGTCCCCTTCTGTCGAACAGACAAGTGCAATGCTACTTTATCTTGTGATGTAACATCTGATGTATAATAGACTAAATTTTCCCAGGTCTTGTTGGCTCCTAGGGGGACTGAAGTTAACAATAACCCCCGTATGCTGTTGGCAAAGCTGTGCAAATCCAGCAATTCGAAACATTGAAGGTCTCAGCTTACACATATTTGATTGCCTGGTAAGTGTTGAAGTTTGGGTGCACTCTACATGCATCTCTCCACGTTTAATCAGTTCAGTTTGTGTGGCTGGGAAAAGGAATGGCCACAACAAAAAGTTATTGTCACTAGTACAGTTAACAGGATGATTATGCAATACTTCTGAGGAAACTGTTGTTCTGCATTCCTGTTTTCTCCGACTCTTCCGAATAGGTACATCTGGATCTTACTGGATCCTGTCGTCTTTATTTCAGACAAGCGTTCTTACTCTCTGCCCTAATAGGACCTTCAGCACCGATGGTTTCTTCACTGGGGTTGAGACGGATCAGTCCTATTGATCTGACTCCCCTTTGTAGCCAGACTTTGTGCTGAGGGCCCCGATGGAGAGGTAAGATTTTTGTCCAGTTCAAAGTTCTTAACTAGTTTGCAGTGTGTCAGGTGGATCCTCGAAGCTCGCTCTGCTATCTTGACTGCAGTGGGTGTCGAAAGAAGCACCTGGTATGGACCTTCCCACCTTGGTGATGACCAGTTTTTCTTCTTTATATTCTTCACCCACACCCACTCCCCAGGGATCACTGCCACTTCCAATGTTTCGGTTTGTTCTTTATCTGAAACAGAATTTGACTGCAACAGATGTTTAGAATTCATGACTTTTCTCATATATTCAGTTAGTGTATAATCTGCTTCCTGGTCTGCGGACATGAGAAGTTTCCACTGGGGTGTATAATAAGCCCTTCCAAATAGTTTCTCAAAAGGAGTCAATCCTTTTGCAGTCAGAACAGTTATCATGCTCAACAGTGCCAGGGGGTAAACAATACAACCAATTCTTCCCTGTCTCAGCTATTAACTTTCTTAATTTATTCTTTAATACACCATTATGCCTCTCAACTAGCCCTGCAGATTGCAGATGGTATGCACAATGATTTTTTAAAGAAATACCAAAATGCTTACTTAACTGCTGTATGGTTTGGTTTACAAAATGTGTACTGTTGTCACTGTAGATCCTTTCCGGAATGCCAAATCTAGGGATGATTTCTTTGACAAGTACTTTTGCTACCTTGGCTGCATCTAGATTTTTTGTTGGAAAGGCTTCCACCCATCTGGAAAACATATCTACAATGACAAGACAATACTTCTTATTTTCACATTTGTTCAATTCTATGAAATCCATACAGATAGTATGAAACGGATACGGTGGTGTAGGGAAACTCCCTTGCTTGGGCTTTAACGCCCCTTGTGCATGATGTTTGTTACAAATTTGGCACATCAAACAAAATTTTTTAGAGTAGTTTGTAAATCCGTACGTTGTAAACTCCTGGTTCACCAGCTGTACCATCCCCCCTGTTGAGACATGGCACTGCCCATGGCTCAACAAAGCTGCATATCTAAACAAATTAGATGGTAGTATCGGTTTCCCTTCTTTAGAGATGTACAGCCCCTTTTCAAGAATTGCTCCTTGCTTTACCCATCTTTGTTTTTCAGCTTGCATAGCAAGTGTCTGCATTGTTTTTAACATTTCTAAGTCTAAAATCTCAGAGGGTTGTAATTCCTCATTTAAAATAAATACTTCTGTAGCTGCTTGTTTTGCAGCTGTATCAGCTCTTGCATTACCTTTTGAAATCCTATCTTGTTGCTTGGTGTGAGCTGTGCATTTACAAATAGCTACTTTCTGAGGTAACTGAATAGATTCTAAAAGATCTAGAATAAACTGTGCATGATTTATAGGTTTGCCAGTAGATGTTATCATTCCTCGGTTTTTCCACTGTTGCGCAAAAACATGTGCAGTAAAAAAAGCATACTGGCTGTCAGTAAAAATGTTTACACATTTACCCTTTGCTAAGGTACAGGCCCGTGTCAAGGCAATCAATTCTGCTCCCTGTGCAGATAAGTTGTGTGGTAAAGGTTTTGCTTCTATAATCTCAGTGTCAGAAACTACTGCATATCCTACTAGGTTCTGTCCCGCAGGACCCCTTTTGCACGAACCATCCACGTAGTATGTCACCTCGGCATCATCCAAGGGGACATCCGTGAGATCTTTTCTAGGTAGTGTCTTTTGCTCAATTACCTGCAGGCAGCGGTGTGGTGTGCCATCTGCAGGGGTTGGGAGCAAGGTAGAAGGGTTCAAAGTCGTGCATCATTCAATTGTCATGTGAGGTTGGCTCAACAATATAGTCATACAGGAAAGATGCCTAGCAGGGGAAAGATATGCCACCTTTTCTTGTAGTAAAATAATCGTGACTGCATGAGGCACTCTCAAAGTGAGAGGGTGGAATAAGACTACTGAGGCCGAAGCCTGTACTGCCATTGCAGCTGCAACTCCTGCTTGTACACAGTGGGGTAAGGACCGTGCCACTGGGTCTAGTTGTGATGAATAGTAAGCAATGGGGTGTTGCTTGTCCCCATGCTGTTGTGTTAACACTGATGTCATATAACCTTGCTTACAATCTACAGTTTGGAAAAAACATTTATGGTAGTTTGGTAATCCTAGAAGTAATGAGGACGCTATTAACTGTTTCAGTTTGCAGAAAGCAGATTCTGCCTCTGGTGTCCATTGTAACAAATCCTGTGCTGCCATAGGCTTTTTATATATCAGGTCAGTCAGAGGTGCAGATTCCAAGGCATAGTTTGGAATCCAGCTCCGGCAAAAATTAGTTGTACCCAGGAAGGACATCATTTCCTTCTTGGTAGTAGGTTTTGGTGCTTGCAAAATTGCTACTTTTCTATCCTCATCTAATGTTCTACCTTCCTTGGATATTACATATCCTAGGTATTTGACTTGTTTTTTCCAAAGCTGCAGTTTATTTTTGTTTACCTTATGTCCTTCAGCGGCTATAAATCGTAATAACGCTATGGTATCTTCTCTACAATCTTGCTGGGTGGGGGCCACCAGCAAGGTCATCAACATAAAGTAAAATCTGACTGCCTCTTCGTGGGGTGAATCCCGCCAAGTTACTTGCCATTTCTTGTGAGAATATTGTTGGACTTTCACAATATCCCTGTGGTAGTCGCGTATATGTATACCAACATGTATACCAATATGCAAACCAATACTGGCTGTCAGGGTGTATCGGTATCGAAAAGAACGCATTGCTGATGTCTACCACAGGAAAATACTTCTGTTGAGGTTTTAAATCATTCAACAGGGTGTGTGGGTCTGGCACCGTAGGTGCCCTTGGTATTACTGCATCATTTACAACTTGTAAATCTTGGACCATACGCCATTCTCCATTTGCTTTTTTAACTGGAAATAAGGGTGTATTACATGGTGACTCGGGAGACTGTACCAGTATTCCCCCTTTAAGTAAGGCTGCTATAATAGGCTTTATTCCTGCCTCTGCATCTTTTCTTAAGAGATACTGTCTTTTTTGTGTTCTGAATGCTGACTTTGGCGTGATAGTTACTGGTCCCGCTGTACGAATAAGTCCTACATCTGATTTTCCTGTTGACCAGAGAGTCTCTAGTATTTTTTTGTAAGGCATTCTCTTCCTCCTTTAATAGGAGTGCTAATCAGCTGTCCTTGCTAGACTGCAAGTGTACGGCTGGGTGGGTCTGAGTTATCCAATTCAACTTCTGTATTTGTATTCCCTGTTCTGACAATTCTAATTCTGTCTGTTTCTCCCATCTCGTGACTTTTTCTCCTAGGTCTGCCCATTCTATGTTTTTGTTCTTGGTTAAGCTAACATGTGGTAATCGATTAGATTTATAAAGTGTAAAGAACTCCTGGGGCAATGAACAGCTGGCTACACTGTTCCCTTCTGTGTCCCAGTACAGATTACATAATATCAATCTGTTTGCATGATTTTTAAAATATTCCTTATCAGGTCCTGGTGTGTTACAATAATACAGGGTACAGTGCAACATGTGTTGCTTATCAATGTCAAGGGAGGGGAACTTGCTGATGGCTACATTCATTAATTCTTCGGTCACAGTCCCTGGACCAGTCGTAAACAAGTCCTGGCTGTACCAATAAAATATTTCACCCTCCAATTGCACTGCAAAGGTATCAATTTGTTGCTGTGCTTCCATACCCTGCATGGTTGGGACTACTGCTATACCAAATAGCTGCATGAGGTCTCTGCCCAAGAGGTTTACTGGGCATTTTGCAGAAACAACAATTTTGCTTTTCTGAGTCCATCCTGATACTTGATCAGTTATTGCAATATTATGGGAGAGGGGCTCCCGATACAGCTGTCCATTAGCTGCTTTTACCAGTATGTAATCAAGGTGACTCTGTGTTTTCTGGTAGTTTGGAGTTCATGATGCCCCTGAGCCACACAAGAATTTGACTTCCCTCCCTTCTACCAAGAGTGTAACTTCTGGTTTCGTGTCTGCTAAATAGAGCTCCAAGCTCAATAAAGCTAGGTCTAATATTTCATTTTCTTCACTGTCACTAACTTCTTGCGCTTCCTCTATTTCTTCTGTCACATCCTCTACACCCTCTATCACATTCTCATTTGTCCTTTCTCCGCTATCCCCTTCTAGTGATTCCTGACTACCATATAGTCAGTCCTCACCCTCCTTGTCTTCCGTGGTTGCCTTCTTGTTTTTCCTGCAATCCTTTGCCAAGTGTCCCTTTTTACCACATTTGAAACATTCACCCCTTTTCTTTCGCCCCTCAAAGTCCTCTGATCGCTGATCAGATTGTTTCCCTGTGCGTTTTTCCTTGCCCTTTTTCCCGGACTGTACTACATAAACATCTGCTCCATCTTCTACAGAAAATACTTGAGCTTTTTTTTCTTTTTGCTATTAAAATGCCTTTCGGCATGCCTAGCATATTCAAGTAATGACTGTAACCTGCTTGTAGGATGGTCTACCCTGTGTTTTGTAATAAAACTGCTTATAGGTGCAATAATGCCCTTTAAAAATGCATTCTTTAACTGCTGTTTATATGGGGACTCTTGTGTTTGATCTTCAGGAACCTGCATTCCACTGTGGTTATTAAAACATTCTAATAATCTGGCATAATACCGGTCAATAGTTTCACCTTCTTGTTGGATGCATTGATTAATGCAAGTCCAGTCTGCCCTAGGCTTCCATTTTTTCAGAGATGCAGTCTGTAAGACCTTTTACTCTGTTGTCTAATTCTGCACTGCTATGTGGGAGGGGTCTTTGTGCAGTGTCACGGGGATTCCAGTTGCCACTAATCATGTGCCAGTCTGGCCCCACAATTTGTCTAACTACTTTTTCTACCTCTTCTCCATTTAGGTTATAACTCAGCCTCATTCCTTGCAAATCTTCTGAGAATTTTCTAAAATTAACTTTTGGATGGGGAATTCCCTCAGTGGCTTTCCGGATATCTTCCGGAGTCCAGGGTCTATACACTAAAATAGTTGGGTCCTGATTATCTTGTCCTGCCTGAGGATTAGGTACTTCTATAAGTGGGCATATTTCTTCTTCACTCATAGATCGTGAATTTTTAACCATTTAATATAACTCAATGCCTTCATTTGAGTTACCTGCTCTTATTCGAGACTTGGTCCCGATGGGATCTCTAATAAATGGTTTTACTTTTACAATGTCTCTATTTTCAATGACAACAGGATATCGTGGGGGTGGACTAACCTGTTCACTTGCTTCATAATCTGGTAAGGGAGGCGGATGCTTTTACTAAGATATTGTCCTCCTTATCTAAAAACATTGTTTTTGAATCGTTGTTCTTTTGTTCCCTACGGTCTACTTCCTCAATCCACCTGTGTGCCTGAGAAATTCCTAATTTGCGTTGCTTTTTTACCCGACCTTTGGAATCTGTTTTGAGCTGTTTGACAAGTTTGACAAGCGAGTATTTTTCTAATTTTCCATCAAATTCATATTTATTAATCCATTTTGAATAATATTTAATATTGTCGGCACGCTGCGACTGCATGTATTTTGCATCTTGTGTTAACGGCAGATTTTGGGGTCTTTTTGTGCAATTATTACCCATTTTGTTCTACCCTTTTGATCATTATGTAACTTCTCTTATTTTTAACGCGGTACCACAGATTTTGTTATAGTCTCTTCAGAATGACTGCCTACTTATTCTGTTTCTCCTGATCTATGACAAGACAGTAATCTTTTCTGTCCCTGACTTGTAAGCAAAAATACAGTCTCGACAAAAACAATACAAATCTGGGTCCCTGATCTAAAACAGAAAACAGAGAAAAGTAGATTCACCTTACCTGAGCCTACGTGATTGATCACCAATTCGGAGACCCGTCCTTCAGTCGCAGATCAGAAAGTGGCTGGCCTCTTTTGTACGACAGTTCAGTCGGAGGGCTTTTCAAATAAGAAGAACCGATTTGGTTTCTTCCCCGTTTGGTTTCAACCATCTGGCCCGTCTGATCTGAGGCGAAGAGGGTTCCGGTCCGAAGGACCAATCTGTCAAAGATAAAAACTTCAAAGACCAATTCACGTAAGGTTCAAGTATGGCACCCTTTATTAACTTGCAGCAAGGAGACAAAGCATGCAGGCAGAATGATTTGTCTAAATTACTAGTGAGCAGTATGCTATTTTTATACAGTTCTATGAAATGTTACTATTCTATTGTTGACGTAATTAGACACAGCTTTCTGTATTACTCTACAGAAAATGTTTTTCTGCTGATATGTTCAGATTTAAAACTCACTATGTGTTACATAGAAAATGTAACTTAGATTTCCTGCTGACATGACTGAATTATTGTTGATTTACAAAAACATTTGAGAAAAACAACCTGGCCTTGGGGCTTATTTTTAGCCCACCACAATCTTTCAATTCTTCAACTGTGCAGTTCTAATATATATGTGTTACATTTTGCCTAGATTCAAGGTACGTTTCTAGCGTAGGTACAAGTAATGCTGACTGCGGTTTATACTTTCAAGCAGCCTTTGTTTTCATTATCAATAGCTTCAGTGCTGTGTACTTTCTCATGGCATAAGCAGAAAATCAATAACTCTTTGTTAAGTCTCATGACACTAGTAAAAATGAAACGCGTATTATTATTTTCAAGACATTAGCAGAAATCAAATGCTTCTTGTTACTTTCCATGGCATAAGCAGATCATAGCTGCGCATATTTTCATGACATAAACAGGATTGGAATGTCTCTAGTAGCTGTGCAGATTCATGCAGTGTGAACAGAATAAATGTATTAAACCTTTTAAACCTCGAATGCACTAAGCATGCATATTAATAATACATATTTTTCTAACAAAGGAAATGCAGGATTTATTGCATGCAGCTGAACAAGTGGGAAAACATACTCTGCAATGTGGTTTTGATTCATTAGAGGCTTCTTGTAGAGCAGCAGTTACAGGATCTGTGATTCGAAGGCATGCTTAGTTAAAAGAACAAGGTTTACCTGATCATGTTAAGGCAAAGTTATTGGATGCTCCTTTACAGCAGGATATTTTATTTGGTGTTAAGGCAGAAGAGGTGTTAAAGAAAATGGAGGATAAGGCAAAATCTATGCAAACAGTGAAGGATTTCTTACAGGTACAGCCACCTCGATTTGGCAGAAATTGGCCTGCAAAAAATTGGTCCTTTCCGGTGTCAGACAGACCACAAAGAGGCAGATACAGATGCCCAAGAGGCAGGTCTCAGCCCCAAGGCTCTTACAGACCACGACAGTGGGGTGCTTCAACCCCAAAAGGTGGGGAAGACCAGTCACAACCTTATAGGAAACAGTCCCAATGACTTCCTCCTTCACATGCCAAGCACTTGGCAGCTCCCTTAGGAGGAAAATTAGCACTTTTTTCACAAAATTGGCATATAATCACCCCAGAATATTGTGTCTCAAGGTTACAGGTTCCACTTTCACACTTTACCAAGGCTAAAAGGAATGCCAGACCTGCCACAAAATCAATGGGCAGAGGCACAAAAACAAATTACAGCCCTCATGGACATGAGAGCTATTCAAAAAGTGCCACAACAGGAACAAGGATTCCTGATTCCAAGAAAGGACAAAGCCTGGAGACCCATACTGGATCTTTCTACTCTAAATACTTACCTGGATGTTCCGAAGTTCAAAATGTTGACACTACAGCAGCTCCTTCCTATGCTGGGCAAGAAGGCTTGGCTTGTTACTTTGGACCTCAAAGAGGCATACCTGCATATCCCTATCAGACAAAATTGCAGAAGATACCTCAGATTCATAGCTGGTTCAATGCATTACCAATTCTCTGCAGTGTCCTTTGGCTTATCTGCTGCGCCCAGGGTCTTCACAAAATGCCTGGCACCAGTAATTGCATTTTGCAGACAAAAAGGAATTCAAATATATCTATACTTGGACGACTGCCTTATTCAAGCAGAGAGCAAGAACATTCTTCTAAAGCACCTGGCGTTTGTAAAAAGATTGCTAATTTGCCTAGGGTACACAGTAAACGAAAAGATGTCAAAACTAGTGCCCTCACAAGAGATAATATTCCTGGGTGCCAGCTTAAATACAACGGCCCAGATGGCTTATCTCGCGCCAGACAAGCAAGGACAAACTGACTCAGTACTTTCAGTTGATGGCAACAAAAACCCAACTCCCTGCAAGAAAAATTCTGCAGGCCTTGGGTACCTAAAAAGTGTTTGGACTCAACACTGTCACAGTTTGGAAACAGTAATACCACTTATTCCCTGTCTACAACAGGAGTTTCGATGGTGGGCACAGCCATGTCACCACAACAAGGGACAGCCTTTCACTCTACCCACAGCCAGGCAGACACTAACAACAGATGCTTCGGATTACGCCTGGGGAGCACACATGGCAGGAAAATGTATTCAGGGCAAGTGGGCCACAGACCAAATGCATCTTCACATCAATCAAAAAGAGATGCTAGCTGTACAAAATGCCCTAACAGCTTTCAAGGACCTTCTGCATCCAGGACAACTATTACTAAAGATAGACAACACCACAGTTATGTGGTACATAAACAAGCAAGGGGGCACTCATTCTTATCCCCTCTGCAGACAAGCCATGACCTTGTGGAACACAGCTCTAACCTATCAAGTTCATCTGCAAGTACAATTCCTGCCTGGAAAGAAAAATACACTGGCAGATAACTTAAGCATAAACATCATGGATCCTCATGAGTGGAAATTAAATCCACAGGTATTCGGCATGATAACACAAAAATGGGGGAGTTTAGGCATAGATCTTTTTGCCTCCCCAATGAATTGCCAACTACAGAAATTCTGCACAAGGACTTACCACCCACAAGCATGGAAAGTGGATGCTGTCTCGTTCAGCTGGAAAAGCCTAAACATTTATGCCTTCCCACCACTGCCTCTCCTTTCAAAGGTACTCCTAAAAGCCAGACAAGAAAAGCCAAAAATTATCCTGATTGTCCCAGACTGGCCACGCCAGCACTGGTACCCAATCTTAAAGAACTTGGCTCAAGGCCCACCATGGATTTTACCTCAAATTCCACATCTTCTGACTCAACAAAACAATCAGATCCTGCACAGCCAGCTCAAGGCATTAAACCTGGCTGCATGGCAGATTCCTTAGTCAAGCAGACAACACCTCTCTCTAAAGCTGTTATGGATGTCATTTTGGAGGCCAGGAGGCGTAGCACCAGGAAATCTTATTCAGAAAAGTGGAAGAGATTCTGTGCCTGGAACCAGGCTCAAAGCTTTGACCCTCTTGTCCCAAATATTCCTCAGATATTACAATATTTAACTGGGATGCTGGACAAAGGCCTCTCCTTTTCATCCATCAAGATCCACGCCTCTGCCATCTCTGCTCATTACAACACGGATCCACCAATTTTCTCTAATCCCTTGCTAAAACAGTACCTCAGAGGGGCTAAAAACATAAGACCGCCCCGTAGAGCACCTACTCCAACTTGGGACCTCAACTTTGTGTTGGAAAAATTACCTTTACCTCCTTTTGAGCCAGCTAACACAGCAGATTTAAAATATATCTCTTGGAAAACTGCTCTGCTCCTGGCAATAACATCAGCACGAAGAGTTTCAGAATTACAGGCACTAATGGCAGTGGAACCTTTCATCATTTTACACCAAGACAGGGTGTCTTTAAGAACTAACCCTACTTTTATGCCAAAGGTGGTATCAAGTGTGGCTCTAAACCAAACTAGTCACTTGCCAACTTTTTATCCAAATCCACAGAACAAAGGGGAGAGACTACTGCATTCTTTGTACATACACAGGCAGTTACGCTTTTACTTGGACAAAACCAAAGCTTTCAGAAAAACTGAGCAATTATTGGTAGCATATGCTGCAGGAGCACAGGGAAAAGCCATTTCAAAACAGACTATTTCAAAATGGATAGGTCACTATATACGTTTCTGCTATACACACCATGGGAAACCTGTACCTAACAGCATTAGATCTCACTCCACCAGGGCAACAGCCACTTCAACTGCCTACCTCAGAGGAGTACCTACCAAGGACATTTTAGAAGCAGCAACTTGGAGTTCTGTACATACCTTCACCAAGTATTACCATCTGTTTCTATATTCTAAATCCAGAGCTGGCTTTGCCACTGCAGTGCTGCAGGGCCTTATAGCCACCCCTAATGCCTTATAGAACCAGCCACCCTACCTCAGCTTTGGGATTCTACCCAAGTGTAATGACTGCAGCAGTGTAACACGATGAACATAGTACCGTTTTGTACCTACCATAAATGTAGATGTTCGAGTGTGTACACTGCTGCAGTCCAGGTTACCTTCCCTCCATCCCCTCTTACTTGCTGGTACGTACCTATGTCTTCTACCCTTTACTACCTATGGGGAGTATTTGCTGGTAACTGAAGGTTGTTGATTGCTTTTCTTATGTATATTTTATTAGCAATTTGAATTGCCTACCTTTTTGGGGGCACCTGACATCTGGTGCAAGAAAAACTGAAGAAAATGGCATCGGCTGCATCTTGTATACCCCTGTTGCACGGACATCAGGGAGGAGGCGACAGCAACCGATGCCGGACCAAGACTTTGGAACTCAGGCCGACTGGGGAACCGCCTGACGGCAGGATAACCCAAGTGTAATGACTGCAGCAGTGTATGCACTCGAACATCTTCATTTATGGTAGGTACAAAACTGTACATTTTGCGTACTGCCCTTTGGACTCTACACCCCCTAGAGTGTTCACAAAGTGCATGGCAGTAGTCACAACTCACCTGCGGCTTCAAGAATTCCAGGTGTTTCCCTACCTAGATGATTGGCTCATTACTGCCCCAACAAGGCATTTACTGGATCAGGCCTTGACTTGCACCCTAAACACCGCACAGCAGCTCAGAATATCAATAAAACTGGAAGAAGTCGAACCTTACTCAGAGTCACTCATTAGAGTACATTGGAGTGATTCTGGACACAATGACTTGTACAGCCTCTCTAACAGATCACAGACTTCAGAGGATCAAAGAACAGGTTCAGACAATACTTTCACAAAATCTAGCCTCAGCTCGATCCGTTCTTCAATTGCTAGGATCAATGGCATCCTCCATCACCATAGTCCCTCTAGCAAGGCTACACATGAGGCTTCTTCAATGGCTGCTTCTTACTCAGTGGTACCCATCCCAGCACCCCTTAACTTTTCCAATTCAAATAACCAAGATTTGCAAACAGGACTTGCTCTGGTGGATGCCAAACAACTCTCAGCAGTGGTCTCGCCCCTTCACTCCTCATCAGCCCAATGCCACAGTGACCACGGATGCCTCCCTGATAAGGTGGGGCGGAGCTGTTTCAGGGAAAGACAGTCCAAGGCACTTGGTCACAGATGGAGGCCCATCTGCATATCAGTGTCCTAGAACTGAGTGCGGTGCTACTAGCGTTGCAAGCATTCCAATTGATCCTTCTGTCAGGTACTATTGCGATTCAGTCAGATCACATGGCAGTAGTCTAGTACATCAACAAACAAGGGGGAACCAGATCATGCCCACTCTGTCGAGAGGCCGTGAGAATATGGCAATGGGCGATGGCCTCCAACCGTTTTCTGATAGCAATGCACATTCCCAGGAGCTCCGATGTGATAGCGGACAAGTTGAGCAGATGCATTCTACAGCATTACGAGTGGTCTCTTAATCCTTTAGTGGTGTCGAAGATTTTCAAAGGGCTGGGGCCAGCCTTGCTGTGATCTCTTTGCGTCCCCGTTCACTCACAAGTGCAGAAACTACTTTGCCCTGATCCCTCCTCGGGGACAGTCACTGAGAGATGCTCTAGTCCACAATTGGCCCTCTGGTCTGCTATATGCCTATCCTCCGATACCCCTCGTTCCCCTGTTCCTCAAGAAAGCACGTCAGTTGAAGAGCAAAGTGATCCTCATTGCTCCATATTAGCCTCAACAAGTTTGGTTTCCCTTCCTGTGGCCTCATCTGCTAGATCGACCATGGATTCTCAGTCCAACTCTAGAGATGATCTCTCACCCACAGAATCTGGTTCATCCAAACCTATCCAGCCTAAAATTGACAGCTTGGTTTATCCACTTCCAATGATTGCCAGGCAGCATGATCTATCTTCCCCTGTGCATGACATCCTGATTGCCTCTCATAGATCATCCACCAGACTACTCTACCGCAGCAAATGGAAGAGATTTTCTCTCTGGCTACAAGATAAACAGATGGGACCCTTTTACAGCCCCTGTTTCTATTGTGCTAGAATATATTTAGGACCTTTTTAAATCGGGGGTAGCAGCCTCCACAGTTCGTGTTCATTTGGCTGTGATTTCTAATTTTCATAATGGCTTTCAGGGCACTTCCTTAATGTCACACAGACTTTGTAAGACCTTTCTGAAGGGCGTAACCCAACTAAAGCCTCCATTCAGATAACCTGTTCAACCTTGGGACCTGGCCTTAGTCCTTCAAGGGTTGACAGCTTTTCCCTTTGAGCCTGCATCTACCTGTGAACTAAAGCATCTGTCATGGAAAATGTTGTTCTTAGTTGCTATTACTTCTGCCAGACGTATTTCTGAATTACAGGCCTTGTCTATCAAACCCCCATACCTCATCTTTCACAAGGACAGAGTTTTGTTAAGGACCAATCTGACCTTCTTGCCCAAGGTCGTTTCTGAGTTATCTATAAATCAGACTATTGATTTTTCAGTGTTCTTTCCTAGTCATTCTAACAGAGGGGAATATTGCCTGCATACCTTGGATGTACGTAGACAAATTTGTTTTTACCTAGACAGGACTAAATTTAATAGAAAATATGGCCAGCTGTTTTGGGCCTTTTTTGAATCCAGATTAGGTTGTCCAGTTTCAAAAGTTACTTTAGCCACTTGGTTGAGAAATTGTATTACTTTCATTTATGGCAAGAATGGTACCCCTTTACCTGGCAGAGTAAAGCCCCACTCTACAAGATCAGTGTCAATTTCTGCAGCCTTCCATGCGAGAACATCATTGAATGACATTTGTGCAGCCGCAACCTGGGCTAGGTCTCATACCTTCATTGCTCATTACAAGTTGGACTTGGCCTCCAGAGGTAGAGCTTCCTTTGGTTCTATGGTGCTCCGGAATGTCCTTCCCTAGGGCCACCCAGGGAACAAGATAGCTAGGGACTCTGTCCCAAGAGTAAGGAATAAACGAAGATTAACAACTTCAGATAGTTATATCTTACCATAACGTTCCATCTGAGTTGTTTCGTATTCGTTTATTCATTATGGCTCACCCGCCTTCCCCCTCCGAAGGTTTCTGGAGGATCTCATTTGTCCTTCTTTTCAGTTGTTAGGTCATGTCTGACCAGAGGTAGCCTCTACTTCATTTTTCCAACTTTCAAACTAGATCTGAGGTAACAGGGAGAAGGGCCTGATCGGTAAAATCTTAGCTCGAGAGGTTTGTGGCTGATGAAAGCTTGAAAAAAGGGCCAGCTCGGTTCCGAGGTTGGAACCAAATCCCAAGAGTAATGAATAAACGAAGATGAAACAACTCAGAGGAAATGTTATGGTAAGACATAACTTCTTTTTTTCTTACACTGCCTAATGTCAAATGGACTCCTAATTTGGACACAATAGAAGAGTTTTTGTGAGTTCTGCTCAAGGAGCTTTATTCTATACAAACACATCATTATAAAGGTTTACTGACTAAAGTAACTTATATGCAAACTAACAGCTGCATTCATGCATGCTCTCACTGTGGCTGCTCTTACAAAATGGCACTAGGGCGTGCACTTGTCTGGAATTTTTGTGTGTATGTACAGTCTTGACGTGTCTTAAAGATACAGCACACTTCACTTGCAGTCTGATCTGCATCCTCCCTCTTTGAGAATTAGATCTTATGACACTATAAGTCTATCTAGCATGCAGAAATCACAGGTAATTCTTGGTCATGCAGTATACAATACTAAGTATATATACACACACACACACACACACAAAGTCCACGTTGCTCCGTATTTCACACTTGGCTTTGACACTCACCCATATTGTGTGACATAAAACTGGGAATTAAATTTAACAACTGGAACTGTCTCTGCAAAAGACCTGTGGAATGTCTGGAACATTTTCTGGAATGGAATCCTAATTTTGAACACATTCTGGTATGGAAACAGTATTTGATTCACTCTTAGATTTGAAGATGTTCATCGTGTTACCCTGCTGCAGTCATCACACTTGGGTTATCCTGTCGTCAGGCGGTCCCGCAGTCGGCTGGAATTCCAAAGTCTTGGTCCGGCGTCAGTTGCTATCACTTCTTTCCTGATGTCAGTGCGCCAGGGGTATATATAATGCAACTGACGCCATTTTCTTCAGTCTTTCTTGCCGCGCAGTGCCTGAAGCAGAAGCAGTTCGCAAGTGCCAGTCAGCCGACTACTGAGATTTTCGAATTCGAATTTCAGACCGAAGTCTTCTATAAAGCTAAGTACCCCATTGGGGAAACTTTTCTTGCCTCAGACCGATGTCAGAAAAAGTTAATAATTGTATTTCTTGTGGGAAGCAAATACTTCATAAGGATTTTCATTCTTATTACATACCTTGCCTAGGCCCAGACCACGACGTCACTAGTCATTTTTGTGCTAGGTTTAATAAGCGTACTATTAAAAGACGCTTTGATTTCGCACGACACTACTTCGGTAGGAAATTTAACTACACCATGCCGTCGGAGCAACCGACTACCGGCATGCACAAAAAATGCAAGGATAAGGACAGACAGCCCAGGCCTAAGCCAGATTCCGAGGCCTCGACTGGCCCGGTCTCCGGTCCTCAGTGAGGCTCCGATGCAGCCCCTGACTACCGCAGATCTGGAACCCGAGACCGGTACAGAATTTTTGACGGAATGTACCAGGCCAACGCAGCCATTTATTGCAGACCCTACCGACGACATTGCTGAAAAAGATGTCGGTGCTGCAGAAACGCCATCGGTTTCTGAAGGCATTTTCAGACCGACAACGCTCACCATTAAATCATTTTCTAAGACGAAGACTCCTATTAAATCTAAAAAGACTGCACTTCAGTCCCCTGTTCAAGGCCCCATGCCAAAGAAACAGATGCTCAAAATGGCTGAAGATTTGATCACTTTAATCAGGAGTTCCCAGCCCCCTCCTGACAAAAGGCCTAGACAAGAGGAAGATTATGCATCCTCTGAACAAGTGTCCATTTCTTCAGACATTCCCTCAACTGCTCCTCCTGAAGACTACTCCTTTGGGGAAACTTTACACACTATGAGGGAGCATTTTCACTGGGAAGGTCAGGACTACTCTGACTCGAAGAAAAGGCTCAGAGAGTTTCTTTTACTCTCCCAACACAGACCACTTGCCATTCCCACCAGTTTTAGACATTGTGGATGATGTTTACTTAGAATCCAGTTTTAACCCTGATTTCTCTTCCTCCTGCTCCGGCTAAGCTTGACAGATATTATAGAGTGCCTGATTCCCACAAATTTCTTTACAAAAGCCCTGTTGCTGACCCAGAGACAATCTCCCAGGGTCCCAAGGGGGCTAAGGCTTCTATGGCTAAAAATCCTGTACCTTCTGAGAGGGATTCCAGAGCACTAGACATGTGGGGGGAAAAGGTTTACACCTCAGCCACACTGGCTATGAGGGCACTACATTGCCAATTTCACATGCTTAAGTATCAGCAATTTCTATTCTCTCAGTTAAAGCAAAAAATGACCACTCTCCCTCAACAATCTGAATTGAAAGAAATGCAGGATCTGTTGCATGCCACTGAAGAGGTGGGCAAACATACCTTATAATGTGGGTTTGATTCTTTGGAGGCCTCCTGCAGAGCAGCTGTCACTGGGTCTGTTATACGTAGGCATGCTTGGTTAAAGGAACAAACTCTACCTGATCATGTTAAAGCAAAACTTCTAGATGCTCCCTTACAACAGGATGTTCTTTTTGGAGTTAAAGCAGAAGAAGTCTTAAAGAAAATGGAGGATAAGGCAAAATCTATGCAGACAGTCAAAGATTTCCTACAGGTACAGCCCCCTCGCTTCAGCAGAAACCGGCCAACAAAAAATTGGTCCTTTCCAGCTACAGACAGACCACAGAGGGGTAAATACAGATGCCCAAGGGGCAGAGGACAACCACAAGCCCAGTACAAACCTCACCAATGGGGCACTACAACACAGAAGGGAGGAGAAGAGAGGTCCCAATCTACCAGAAGGCAAACTCAATGACTTGCACCTCATCTGGCCAAGCAACACTCTCTTGGCAGCCCCCTTGGGAGGAAAACTCGCACTTTTTTCAGACAACTGGCACATTGTCACAAAAGACAAATGGGTCCTAGACATAATTTTACGAGGATACAGATTCCATTTTCACACCTTGCCAATGAAAAGAGGAATGCCAAACCTGCCACAAAATCAATGGGCAGAGGCACAAAAACAAATTACAACTCTCATGGACATGAGAGCCATTCAACTGGTACCTACTCGAGAGCAAGGTCAAGGATTTTACTCAAGACTTTTTCTAGTGCCCAGAAAGGACAATGCCTGGAGACGAATTCTGGACCTTTCAATTCTAAACACCTACTTGCAAGTACCCAAATTCAAGATGCTAACACTACAGCAGCTTCTTCCTATGTTGGGCAAGGAAGCATGGCTAGTAATGTTGGACCTCAAGGAGGCATACCTGCATGTCCCTATCAGACAAAGTTGCAGAAGATACCTCCGTTTCATTGCAGGTTCAACCCATTACCAATTCTCTGCACTGCCCTTTGGCTTATCTACTGCACCCAGAGTCTTCACAAAATGCCTGGCACCAGTAATTGCATACTGCAGACAAAGAGGAATTCAAATATACCCATACCTGGACGACTGCCTCATCTAAGCAGAAAGCAAGGACATTCTATTACATCATCTGGCTTTTGTGAAACATCTGCTAAATTGCCTGGGGTACACAGTAAACGAAAAGAAGTCAAAACTAGTACCCTCACAAAATATGACATTCCTGGGTGCCAGCTTGAATACAATGGCCCAGAAGGCTTATCTGACGCCAGACAAACAACTACAACTGACTCAATATTTCAAAACAATGGCAACAAAGGCCCAATTAACTGCAAGAAAAATTCTGCAGGCCTTGGGCTTCATGGCATCTTGCATACTACTAATACCATTTGCAAAGCTGCATATGAGGAAATTACAGTGGTACCTAAAATGCGTATGGTCTCAACACAGCCACAGCTTGGACACAATGATATCTCTCATTCCCTGCCTACAACAGGAGTTTCTATGGTGGTCACAGGCATGTCACCTCAACAAGGATCAGTCTTTCACCTTGCCCCCAGCCAGGCAAACTATCACAACAGATGCATCAGATTACGTCTGGGGGGGCTCACATGGCAGGACAGTGCGTTCAAGGTGTATGGACTGCAGATCAAAGGAATCTGTACATTTATTTATTATTATTTGTTTATTTGCATTTGTTAACCGGGTTGGTCCAGCTGGGTAAGAATTACCCTTTTTCAGTGGAGACCTGAGGGGAAAAGCCCCAAACAGACATACAAATTCATACGAATAGAGACAAATTAACAATATTACAGAGGAAAACAATATTATGGGTACAATGGATAAGAAAAACAAACAATGAAAGTTTCAGAATATGAGTAAGGTAGGCCAGAGGCATGCATGCAAAAGATTTATGAAAAGGTGTTCTGAGCAAGATCTCAGAATTAAGTTAAAGTAGGCAAAGAAATGATGATTTAGGTGTGGAGTTAGTAGTGTGGGAGTTTTAGGTGCGAGCATGTGAAGGACATTCCCATTTGGAGGAGAGATGGGAGAGAAGCATGGATTTGAAATTGTTGTGGTTAGGTATATTACGTATTGGTGTGGGGAGATTGTCCCATAGTTTGGTTATAGTGTGGGATAGTAGTAGTTTACCAGTTGGGTGGATGGATTTGTGTACATGCAGGAGGTTTTGGCCTGTGGATCTCAGGGTACAGGTAGGTGTGTAGGGTGTTAGAGATTTAGCAAGAGAGGGGCATTCTGCTGGTTTAAAGATGGGTTTGTGGGCTGTTGTAAGTTGTAGGTACTTTAGGTGGTTGTGGAGTTCTAGCCAGTTTAGGGTGTGTAGGGAGTGACAGTGATGGGAAGAGTTCTTAAAATTGGTTGCAAATTTGCAGATTTTGTTGTAACAGGCCTCAAGTTTAGCACGGAGTCCGAGTTGTAGGTTGGAGAATAGGGCAGCACCGTACAAGAGAGAGGGGAGAAGGAAGGTAGATGCAAGGGTATGACAGGAAGATGGAGTAAGGTAGTAGTTGTGTCTGTAGAGGAGGCCGATTTTCTGGTGGGTTTTTTTGATTGCTGAGAGGATGTGGGAGTCGAATGTTAGGTTTTCATCTATGGTAATGCCAAGTAGTTTGGTACTAGGAATGATTTCAAGAGGGGTGTTATTGTGGCTTTTGATGGAAAATTGGACTTTGTGGAACTGGGAAGTTTTAGTGGGAGTAAATATCATTAGCTTTGTTTTGTTTGCATTTAGGGCCAAGTGATGCGATTGCATCCATGATTCAATTTTGAAGAAGGCTGTTTGGGTATTAAGTAGAAGTTTGGAGGGGCAGGAGGCTGAGCAGATGATAGTGGAGTCATCTGCGTATTGGATGACTGAGGCTTTAGGGATGGAGAGGTGAAAGTTGTTAATCAATCAAAAAGCAATCAAAAAGAGATGCTAGCTGTACAGAAAGCTCTGACAGCTTTCAAGGATCTATTACATCCAGGACAACTGACAATAAAGGCGGACAACACCACAGTAATGTGGTACATAAACAAACAAGTGTGTACCCACTCCTACCCTCTGTGCAGGCAAGCAATGACCTTATGGAACACAGCTCTGGCTTACCAAGTTCAGTTACAAGCTCAATTCCTGCCAGGACAGAAGAATACATTGGCAGATGACCTCAGCAGAAACATCATGGATCCCCACGAGTGGAAACTAGATCCACAAGTATTTACAATGATAACTCAGAAATGGGGCCTTCCAAACATAGACCTGTTTGCCAGCCCTCAAAACTATCAACTAACAAAATTTTGTACAAGGGCACTTCACCATCAAGCATGGAAAGTGGATGCACTCTCTTTCATTTGGAAAAACCTGACAGTATATGCCTTCCCTCCGTTGCCTCTCCTCACAAAGGTATTTCTGAAAGTCAAAAAGGAGAGACCTCGACTGATTCTCATAGCCTCAGACTGGCCACGCCAGCACTGGTACCCGCTATTGAAGAATATGGCCCACGGCCCACCATGGATATTACCACAAATTTCTCATTTACTCACACAACAAAACAATCAGATTCTTCACAGCCAGCTCAAAACCTTAAATCTGGCTGCATGGCAGATCAACTAAGCATCCAGCCAGCTCCTCTTTCCCAAGCAGTTATGGATGTTATTCTGGAAGCTAGGAGGCCAAGCACCAGGAAGGCTTATTCGGACAAATGGAAAAGGTTTTGTGCCTGAAACCAATCTAAAGGCCAAGACGCAATTCAGCCTCACATGCCTCACATTCTACAGTATTTAACTGAGATGTTGCACAAAGGACTTTCTTTCTCCTCCATTAAAATCCATGCTTCAGCTATTTCGGCCCTCTACAACACGGACCCGCCCTTATTATCGCATCCACTTCGAAGGCAGTTCCTCAGAGGGGCAAAAAACATTAGACCCCCCCAGGAGAGCACCTACACCAACATGGGACCTCAATTTTGTTCTGGAAAAACTAACGCTACCTCACTTTGAACCAGCTTTCTCTGCAGATCTTCAGTTCCTATCATGGAAGACTGCCCTGCTGCTAGAAATAACTTCAGCTAGAAGAGTCTCAGAGCTACAGGCACTAATGGCAGTGGAACCTTTCCTCATTTTTCATCAAGACATGGTTTCTCTATGAACTAATCCTTCCTTTATGCCTAAGGTGGTTTCCAGTGTGGCTTTATATCAAACCATCCACTTACCCACCTTCTTCTCAAATCCACAGAACAAAGGTGAGAGACTCCTGCATTCCTTGGACATTCACAGGCAACTTCATTACTACTTGGACAAAACTAAGGCTTTCAGAAAATCTGACCAGCTCTTTGTATCCTATGCTACAGCTTCTCAAGGGAAGGCTATATCAAAGTAAACCATTTCCAAAATGGATAGGCCATTGCATACATTTTTGCTACACCCATCATGGAAAACCAGTTCCTGCTACCATTAGGCCCCACTCTACCAGGGCAACAGCTACTTCTACAGCCTTTCTCAGGGGGGTTCCAACCAAGGAGATTTTGGAAGCTGCAACTTGGAGTTCAGTATACACCTTTACCAAACACTATCACTTACCACTTTACTCTAAGACCAGGGCGGGCTTCGCCACTGCAGTTCTGCAGGGCCTTCTCTAACCTTCTATGATACATCCACCCATCCTTAGCTTTGAGATTCAACCCAAGTGTGATGACTGCAGCAGGGTAACACGATGAACATAGTACAGTTTTGTACCTACCATAAATGTAGATGTTCGAGTGTACACCCTGCTGCAGTCCAGGTTACCCTCCCTCCATCCCCTCTGACCTACTGGCTAAATCTCTTCAATACCTTCCTGATGTATTTGCTTATAGCTGAAGGGATTTTGTGTTTGTGCAAGTTTACTCAAGTTGGTACTAATTACTGACCACCTTTTTGGGGGCACCTGACATCTGGGGCAAGAAAAACTAAAGAAAATGGCGTCGGTTGCATTATATATACCCCTGGCTCACTGATGTCACGGAAGAAACAACAGCAACCGACGCCGGACCAAGACTTTGGAATTCCAGCTGACTGCGGGACCGCCTGATGACAGGATAACCCAAGTGTGATGACTGCAGCAGGGTGTACACTCGAACATCTACATTTATGGTAGGTACAAAACTGTACTTCTGCATCACGGAAACGATGTTTTGATGGTGAGGATGGTTCTAATACAGGAAGATGATGTTTCCGGTTCCTTCTACATTCTGCACTTTCTGACTCTACCAAATAGGATGTTGGCTCAGCACAGATGCCTGTAATCTGTCCAATTCGATCAAATCTTTTTGTTTGGATTCATACCGTCTTTCCTTCCCTCAACGAACGAAGTAATCTGCTCGATCTGTTCTAACTAGATTTCTGAATGTTATGCTTCTTAACCAATTGAGCATTGATGGTTTTACTGTTCTTAGGTTTAGGCTTCAATAAACTGGAAGTAATAGGTAGCATAGTTCTAGTTTGTCTGGAAAGCATTCTTTGAGCAGGGGAGCCAAGAATATCCTCACTAGGTATGTTTCCGAGATTAAGCAAATTTAAGAACACATCAGTATTGTCATGATGTTCATCGTGCATACAGCTGCAGTCATAACAGATGGGTTCTCCTGCCATCAGGCGGGTCCTCGGTCGGCCGAATTCCAAAGTCTAGGTCCGGTGTCAGTTGTCGTCGCTTCTTCCCTGACGTCAGTGCGCCAGGGGTATAAAAGAACCAGCCGACGCCATTTTCTTCAGTCTTTCTTGCCGTGCGGTGCCAGAAGCAGTTTGCAAGTGCCGGTTGGCCAGCTCCTGAAATTACGAAAATTTTGCAACCGAAGTCTTCTTGAAAGCTAAGTACCCTGTTGGGGAAACTTTTCTTGCCTCAGACTGATGTCAGACAAAGTTAATAATTGTATTTCTTGTGGGAAGCAAATACCGCATAAGGATTTTCATTCCCTCTGCATTCCTTGCTTAGGCCCAGACCACGATGTCTCGGTCTGTCGTTTTTGTGCTACATTCAACAAAGGCACCATTAAGCGTCGGGCGGAGTTCGCCCAGCCCTATTTTGGCAAAAATTTAACTATATTATGTCGTCGGATACTCCGACTCCAGTTTTGTCTAAAAAATGCAAAGATAAGGACCGACACCACGCCAAAGCCGACTACAGGTGGTCCGGTTCTCAACGAGGCGCCTACGCAGCCCCTGCCTACCGACACTTCATTGGCGGTGTCTTCTGTGCCCGAGGTCGCAGGCTCCTCGGCCCACCCGACTACAGATACCGAAGCCACTCTTGGTGGTGAATCTCAAAATGTAGACAGGTCTGCCTCCTCTCAAGGTGTCTTCAGACCTTCCTCTTCTTTTTCTATCAAGGCTTTCACTAAGTCTAAAGCAGCCATGCATTCTAAGAGACAAGCTCCACAGGGCCCTTCTCCAGGCTCCATGCCTAAAAAACAAATGCCTTAAAATGGCTGAGGATTTGATTACTCTTGTCAGGGGTTCTCAACCCCCCCCCCCCCCCGGACAAAAGGCCCAGAGTGGAGGAAGAATCCCCCTCCTCTGACCAGGCCTCCAATATTTCAGAGCACTCTGATGAACAGGAACATTCTTACTCCCCTTTTGAAGATTCTGATGCTGAGGAGTCCATTCCCTCTGTCTCCCCCCCAGAGGATTACTCATTTGGGGAAACCTTGCATACCTTAAGGGAACACTTCCACTGGGAAGGCCAAGAGTACTCAGATTCCAAGAAAAGGCTTAGGGATTTTCTCTTGCTACCTCAGCACAGGCCTCTGGCTATACCTCCAGTCTTAGACATAATAGATGATGTGTACTCGGAGGCCTGCCTTAATCCGGATTCTTTACCTCCAGCCCCAGTCAAGCCTGACAGGTACTACCGGGTTCCTGACTCACACCAATTTTTATACAAAAGCCATGCGGCTGACCCAGAAACTATCTCACAGGGCCCCAAGGGAATTAAGGCCTCCACTGCTAAAAACCCATTACCTTCTGAGAGAGATTCCAGATCCTTAGAAAGGTGGGGAAAAAAGGTATACACCTCGGCCACCTTAACCATGAGGGCATTAAACTGCCAGTTCCATATGCTAAAGTACCAACAGTTTCTGTTATCACAGTTGAGAAGTAAAATGTCACAACCTGAACAACCAGACTTGAAGGAGTTGCAGGATTTGATGCATAGTGCAGAACAAGTGGGTAAACATACCTTGCAATGTGGTTTTGATGCTCTAGAGGCCTCATGTAGAGCTGCTGTTACAGGATCAGTCATACGTAGACATGCCTGGCTCAAGGAGCAAACCTTACCAGATCATGTCAAAGCTAAATTACTAGATGCCCCTCTACAAAAGGATGTATTATTTGGTGTTAAAGCTGAGGAGGTATTAAAGAAAATGGAGGAAAAGGCTAATTCAATGCAAACAATGAAAGATTTTCTACAGGTACAACCTCCACGTTTCAGTAGAAATTGGCCATCCAAAAATTGGTCCTTTCCAGACACGGACAGACCCCAAAGAGGTAGATACAGGCGCCCGAGGGGCAGAGGGCAATCTCAAGGATCGTTTAGAGGCAGACAATGGCAAGCTCCTACACAAGGAGGTGGTGAGGATAGTTCAC
Organism: Protopterus annectens; assembly: GCF_019279795.1. NCBI lineage: Eukaryota > Metazoa > Chordata > Ceratodontiformes > Protopteridae > Protopterus > Protopterus annectens. The sequence goes on along the minus strand of NC_056748.1, from coordinate 791,617,920 downwards.
AGCCATTCAGAAAGCAAGCCCAATGACTTTCCCCTTTGCATGCCAAGCAAGGCTCAAATGGCAGCACCCTTAGGCGGAAAACTGGCATTATTTTCAAAAAATTGGCATATTGTCACAAAAGACAAATGGATCCTGGACATTATAAACAGAGGCTACAGATTCCATTTTCACACCCTTCCAAAAATGAGAGGCATGCCAAACCTGCCACATAATCAAAGGGCAGAGGCACAAAGACAAATTTCAGATCTCATGGACATGAAAGCTATTCAAGAGGTACCTACTCGCGAACAAGGTCAAGGTTTTTATTCCAGACTATTCCTGGTACCAAGGAAGGGAAAAGATTGGAGACTTAGTTTGGACCTATCCATCCTAAACCCATTTTTACTCGTACCAAAATTCAAGATGCTCACATTACAGCAGCTTCTTCCCATGCTGGGCAAGGAGTCTTGGCTGGTAACATTGGACCTCAAGGAGGCATACCTGCATGTCCCAATCAGACAAAATTGCAGAAGATACCTCAGATTTCTTGCAGGTTCAACCCATTATCAATTTTCTGCATTGCCCTTTGGCTTATCTACTGCACCCAGAGTATTCACGAAATGCCTGACATCAGTAATTGCCTACTGCAGACTTCAAGGGATACAAATATACCCATATTTGCACGACTGCCTGATCCAAGCGGACAGCAAGCACATACTTCTGAAACATCTGGCTTTTGTAATAATGTTGTTGAATTCTCTGGGATACGCAGTCAACAAAAAGAAATCAAGGCTAATACCCTCTCAGAAAATAATTTTCCTGGGTGCCAACTTGGACACAAACACCCAGATGGCCTACCTCACGCCAAAGAAGCAGGGGCAACTAACTCAATACTTCAGAACACTAGCACATTTCACCAGGCTGACTGCAAGGAAAATCCTGCAGGCTCTGGGATTCATGGCATCTTGCATTCTACTAATCCCATGTGCAAAGCTGCATATGAGGAAACTTCAATGGTACCTGAAAAACCTATGGTCTCAACACAGCCACAGTTTGGAAACAATAATACCACTAATTCCATGTCTTCAAAAGGAATTTCTGTGGTGGGCTCAAGCATGCCAAACAAACACAGGTCTCCCATTCTGCAAGCCTCAAGCAAATGAAGTCATCACAACAGACGCCTCGGACTATTCCTGGGGGGCGCACATGACAGATCGGTGCATTCAGGGCAAATGGTCCCAAAAAGAAAAGCACCTTCACATCAATCAAAAGGAAATGCTAGCAGTAATAAATGCTATTATAGCTTTCAAAGACCTTCTGCATCCAGGTCAACTATTGATAAGGACAGACAACACCATAGTAATGTGGTACATAAACAAACTGGGAGGAACCCATTCATACCCCCTATGCAGGCTGGCCATGTCACTTTGGAACATGGCTCTGGAATTACAAATCGAACTTCAAGCACAGTACTTGCCAGGCAAGGAAAACATGCTGGCAGACAACCTAAGCAGAAATATGACAGATCCACACGAATGGAAGTTGCATCCTCAAGTTTTTACAGAGATCATTCAAGCATGGGGAAGGCCAGACATAGATCTCTTTGCCTCCCACAAAAATCACCAGTTGACAAAATTCTGCTCAAGGACTTTTCATCCACAGGCCTGGAGAGTGGACACTCTCTCTTTCAGGTATGAGTAGTGCGGAACAGGACGCAGCTCGTGCGGATACGGAAGGTAGCAGTTGCAGGAACAGCAGTAAATCACAGGAACAGCACTGAAGCAGCAACAACGTAGGCAGCAGTTGTAATACACAATTTCTTTAATACGACCACCATGGGACAAACCAAAAAATCCACAAAATAAAAAGACAGTTAAGCGCTTTCGATTGGTACAACCAATCTTCCTCAGAACTAATACCTTTAGAAATCATTACATCTTTTATACACAACAGTAGAAACACTTGTCAAATCTCTTAAAGCCACAGCATCCTATAATACAAATAATCTTAAATAACTATACTATTAAAAAATCCTACACATATAGAAATAAAATTACTTGCGCATAACTATAGTATACATTGTTGGTCTGACATACAAATACTAAACATATTGCAAGTCTCATGTACCAATAATTGCACAGAAAAAATCTTTTCTATAAGAAACAAAAACCTATCTAGTTTGTACATAAAAACTCTAATAAAAAATACACTCCCAATACTTCACTAATATATAAATAATAATAATAATAATAATCATATAATTGATCAATACACTATTAATTCATCCGCATCTAATGAATATATTATCTTGATGGTTTCTAAAACCTTATAAAAAATATATTGTAATTAAAAACTGTAATAAAAGCTGTACATTAAATCCCACCTAATATGCTGATAATATGTTAATCAACAAGGAAAGGTTTGATACTAATGTGGTCGTTAAGACCAGGACATCTAGTTGCGTCAGTTTTTATTTGCCATATACTTTCCTTGAGGGCTAATTCATTTTTCCAATTACCTTCCTGCCGATAAATTTGGTCAATAACAGCAAATGTAAACACATGGTTATCCCATTAGTAGTATCATGTTTGCTAATCTTATAGTAATGTTCATATATTCGATGTAATAAGCCGTACATGCTGTACAGCAAGCAATATAAACCACTCACACTGGCGGCAGTTACCACATTTAGTACTTCTAGCCGCATTTTATCTTCCCTAACTTCAACAACCATCTTGAACGTTCCAGGAGTTTTTTAATATTGCCACACCAATCTTTGTATTGTTGCTTAGGTTTTAATATCTAAGTCAATTGAGATATCAGTATAGTTATAAACATAGAATCCATTATGTTCAGTCATGATCTTGTGAGAATCCTTTGTTATCAACCATATATCTAGTGGGGGTAAGTGTTCTAGATGTTTATGCACCACATTATCGACAGAGTACTAAGTTTCACTGTGTTGTTTTTTTTACTAAAAAATAATATGAAATATAATATTTCATGTCCCCCCCCTACTATCAGATATAAGCTTATTCTGTACACCTGGGTCTGTTGCTAATTTCATTGAATTTAATGAGCATTTGAATGTATGCAAAGCCAAAAATTTCAAATAATAATTAAATTCCTTCCCTTTTTTCCTTGCTATGATGTATATACCCAAAGAAGGGCTTAATAGATCTAATATTAGGAACTATATCTCAGTATCAAGGCATTTAGATGCATATACTAAATTTTTTTTGGTGTTTTTTTATATGCAGCCAACTTTTCATATAAATCATATATCATGTCTTTAATGCTGTTATGTGTCATAATTAGAATTTTTGTTCATTACCATTGTTGTCCATAGATTCAAAAAAATTAATCAATCACTAAAAAAAACTGGTCCGTTAGGGTGCCGAGAGGATGATTAACATACTATAGAATTTAAATTTCAATTAATTAAATTTAAATTTATTTTGTTATTTTTTCTGCTTTGTCCTCAGCCTTTTTCTAGGAACAGTCTCTTAGTACATAGCTTGGGGCTACTACCTTGCAAAATTGCATGCCACTATATTATATCTTGTCAAGTCATCCGTTTTAGTTTTTCTTCTTTTTTTTTTTTTCTTTCTTTCTAGCTTTACCCATATTTCACCAAACTTTTATTAAAACTAAAATCAAAAGGTACGCCGATTGGTCACGAATGGCATAAAAATAAAAATTCCTACCCAAATTAAATGGGGTGGATCTACATGTGAATGACATGTGGTGTCCTGCATCCGAGGAATGGGCATATCAATGGATTCAATATGTTGAATTGTTAACAGAACCCAGAACGGAAAAGTAACAGAATAAAAAATCGTGGATCGTATGATCGATATGTGATCTTGTGCAATGATAAAAAGTACAATGATTTCGGTTGCATTTTAATCCCTCACTATATTGACATTTAATTTTCGGTTTATAGTAATGTCCCACAAAAACCTTCCACAAACCTTACTGGATAGCTGAACACACAGCGGAATAAAGAGTTGAATAAGACGCGCAGCTTGCATTACCTTGCTCTATTTACCTTTTGTTTTGCTCCGTATTGTGTTCCATAACTAGGGCGGTGGTTTAGCAGTGAGTTTAGATATATCATTCATTTTCGCGGTGCTGAAACTTCCATGCCGACAAGCAGGCAGGCGAGCCCCTCATGAAGTGGCAACCATGTCAACTCCAGCCACAGAGAAAACATGATCAGCAGAGAACTGATGCAAGATCAGCAGACAAACACAGGGGCAGGTGCGGAACAGGACAGGAGGTAGGGCAGGCGCTTGAGCTGGGCACAGCAGGGACAGCAGTAGGGATCAATGCAACAGCAGCAGCACACGTAACCACAATTTCTTCAGCGACAATCCACAGGACATCTGACCACCATAGGACAAACCAAAAAACCAAAAATCCACAAAATAAAACCAATTGTTTGATTCTGTTATACAATCTTCCCAACTTACTTCTTTATACAACGGTCTTTACACACATCATTTGTATACACAATCACAAAGAGTAGAAACACTTGGCAAAAGTCTCTTTCAGTTGGACAACAATGACAGTTTATGCCTTTCCACCTCTTCCTCTGCTGCCCAAAATTCTATTAAAAACCAGAGCAGACAGACCAAAAATGATTCTCATTTCTCCAGACTGGCCAAGACAGCACTGGTACCCACTCCTGAGGAGCCTGACGCATTCCCCTCCATGGACCCTACCTCTAATGCCTCTTCTTCCGACTCAGCACAGCTTCAAAACTCTTCACAGTCAGCTGAAAACACTCAATCTGGCCACATGGAAGATTCCTTAACATCACAACAGACCCTACTCTCCAAGGAGGTGCAGGATGTCATTTTGGAGGCCAGAAGGCCGTCTACTAGAAAGGCTTACTCCGCAAAATGGAAACGGTTTTGTGCCTGGAATGAGAAAAAGGGCCAGAATCCTGGAAAACTGAATTTACCTCAGATATTACAGTATCTAGCTGAGCTGCTAAGCAGTGGACTTTCATTCTCCTCCATCAAAATCCATGCCTCAGCCATTTCTGCAGAATACAACACTGATCCACCTTTATTCTCTCACCCCCTCTTAAGACAGTTCCTCAGAGGGGCTAAGAATATAAAACCCCCAAGGAAACAACAAATACCTGCTTGGGATCTCAATTTCATTCTAGAAAAGCTGACCTTGCCTCCTTTTGAGCCAGCTGCCTCAACAGATTTGCAATATTTGTCCTGGAAAACAGCTTTCCTTCTGGCTATCACCTCAGCTCGTAGGGTATCGGAACTACAAGCCCTCATGGCTGTGCAGCCTTTTATCATCTTCCATCAGGACAGAGTTTCCTTACGAACCAACCCGTCATTCATGCTAAAGGTGGTATCCAGGGTAGCTTTGAATCAGGCTATACACTTACCTACCTTTTACCCTAATCCTCAGAACAAAGGGGAGAGACTACTACATTCCTTGGACATCCACAGACAGCTGCATTATTATTTGGACAGAACAAAGCCTTTCAGAAAATCAGAACAGCTCTTTGTGTACTATGCTATAGGAGCTCAGGGGAAGCCCAATTTCCAAACAGACAATCTCAAAATGGATAGCCCACTGCATACGCTTTTGTTTCTCTTTTCATGGTAAAACTGTACCTGCAGGCATCAGATCTCACTCCACAAGGGCCACAGCTACCACTGCAGCTTTCATCAGAGGAGTTCCTACCAAAGATATTTTGGAAGCAGCCACTTGGAGTTCTGTGCATACCTTCTCCAAGCACTACCACCTACCCTTATACTCCAAAACAAGAGCAGGCTTTGCCACTGCAGTCTTGCAGGGCATTCTGGCTCCTCCTAGTTCCACCTAGTGCCTACCACCCCTTTCTTAGCTTTGGGATTCTACCCATCTGTTATGACTGCAGCTGTATGCACGATGAACATAGTACAGTTTTGTACCTACCATAAATGTAGATGTTCGAGTGCTAATACAGCTGCAGTCCAGGTTTCCCTCCCTCCTTCCCCTCTTGGGACAGGCCTATTGGCTAACACCTCCTCATACAACCTGATTGGGGTATTCTTTTATGGTGTATTTGCTTGCAACTACTGTATTTTGATTATTTTGCATTGCTTTATTACACAAATTTATGTATTGCCTTCCTTCTGGGGGCACCTGACATCTGGGGCAAGAAAAACTGAAGAAAATGGCGTCGGCTGGTTCTTTTATACCCCCTGTCGCACTGACGTCAGGGAAGAAGTGACGACAACCGATGCCGGACCTAGACTTTGGAATTCGGCCGACCGAGGACCCGCCTGACGGCAGGAGAACCCATCTGTTATGACTGCAGCTGTATTAGCACTCGAACATCTACATTTATGGTAGGTACAAAACTGTACTTTTTGACCTTTCAGGTAACTGCTTTGCACTCTGTACTGCATGTTCAGCTAGCCCATTTGACTGATGATATCCAGGACTACTAGTGATATGTACAAAGTTCTAGTCTTTTGCAAATTTTTGAAACAACTGGCTAGTAACTTGAGTACCATTGTCAGAAAGAAGTTAGTGTAGACTGCTATGAACTAGAGATGACATTTCAGCTTAGTAATAACAGCAGTGGATGTTAGGTTAGGTAGTAGAACAATCTCAAGCCAATTTGAATAAGAGTCTACCAGAACTAAGTAGTGTTGATTGTTCCACTCAAAGATATCAACTGCAGCTGTTGACCACAGTAGTTCAGGAACTGGACCTAGTTGAAGTGGTTCTGCCTGAAAATGCGGTCTAGTACTATTGCATACTGAACAAGATGACAGTACTTTATCATTGTTTTTTAATGTCTTTTGGTAATGAAGGCCAAAATACTAATTTTCTCACTCTTCTCTTGTGGATGTGGAACCTGGGTGACCACGATGGAAAATCTGGATATATTTTTGTTGTAAGGAAGCAGGAACAACAATTTTAAGACCTTTGAAAATAATGCCATCTTCCATCAACAATTCATCTCTGTAAGGAAAGTAGGTTTACACTTCAGGTGGTACACTAGATTGCTTTGATGGCCATCCATCATTAATGTAGTAAGTAAGCTTCTGCAAAATTGGATCAATCTGATTGTGTTCTCTCAACTTAGCAAGTCTAGTGGTAGACAGATTATGCACTGCCATCACATGAAAGTCAATATTCTGTGCATCAAGCTATTCCATCGTATTTCTGGGTGATCTGGATAGGGTATCAGCCAAATAAAGCAATTTGCCTTTAGTGTAGACCATTTTGAAATTATACTTTTGCAATTTAAGCATCATTCTTTGCATTCTCGCTGGAGTGGAATACATAGGCTTCTTTAAAATAGTAGCTAGAAGTTGCTGGTCAGTCTCAATCTGAATAGCTCGAACATAAATATAATCATGAAACTTATAACATGCAAATACTATTGCCAAAAACTCCTTCTCAAGCTGAGCATACTGCATCTCAGTTTGGCTTCGTGTTCTAGATGCATAGACTACTGGTGTACCCTTTTGAAGTATAACTGTGCCAAGACCAAATTTTGAAGCATCACCGGAAACAGTAAATGGTTTGTGTACATCATAGTATCTTGATGTAGGTAGGGGTGGCGATTTTCTGCTTAAGGTCTTCAAATGCCTTCTGGTGCTGTCCCAACCATGACCATTCAACATTTTGAGTGTTAGCTCTCTTAAAGGTGCTGTCAACTCACTGAAGTCTGGTGTAAACTTGCCTAAATAGTTGACCATGCTTAGAAAACATTGTAGAGCTTGTACATTATCTATTGCTGACATCTCAAGAATAGCTGTTTGCTTGGTCAGGTCTGGTCTAAAGCTTGTACTCTTGAATAAATGTCCTATGTATGTAACTTCTGGAAGTCTGAATTTGCACTTCAGAGGATTGAGCTTCAAGTTTACTTCATGTGCTCTGTCTCGAACTTTCCTGAGGTTTCTGTCATGCTCTGCTTTACCATTGTCTCCAACCAGTAAATCATCTACTATTATGGCTCAAGGATAGCCTGAAAAAATATGCTCCACTGCATGCTGAAAGACTTCACTTGTAGAATTTATTCCAAATGGCATCCTTAGGAATCTGCATCTGTCAGAGTACCAAAAGAAGCTAGAAATGAAGATTTGCGATCAAGCATAGCTTGTCAAAATGAACTCTCTGCATCCAAGACGGAGAAAACAGTGGCATTTAGTATTAAGGCTGCAACCTCTTAACTGTGCACATTGGATGATACGGTCTTTTTAATGCTTTAAGATCTGTGGGTCAATACATATTCTGATTTCGTCCGAGTCTTTTTTGTGAGCTGCTACCATAGACGATACCCATTCAGTTGGTTCTGTGACTGGACAAATCACACCCTGCTGCACCATTTTATCCAGCTGAGTTTTAACTTTATCTTGCATAGCTATCAGAATTCTTCTAGCTGGTCTGACTACAGGAGTGACCTCTAGATCTAGCTTCATGGAGTACACAACTGGAAGTTTGCCTACGTTGCCATCGAAAACATCAGCATACTCTGAGAAAAATGGCTTAAGAAAAATTAGAATTCAGAAATGCACTTACATAATGAATTTCTTTAGCAAAAGATAGCAGATTCATTCTTAAACTATCTTTGAGACCCAATAAAGATTGCACTGGTCTTCGGACTACATAGAACAACAAGTTTTAACAGTTCTTGGCCAAATAACATGAAAGCAGCACTGAAGCTTCGGTTTGAATTTCTTCACCTCCATAAGCAACAAGTCTCACACTACTGGCTAGATTGAGTTGTTAGGTAGTTCTCACTTTAGCAAATGTGTCTGCTGATATAACATTACATTTTTAAACAGTGTCTACTTCGCGCTCTGTGGATTTACAATTAATCCGGACAGTACAAAACACCTCGCTTCTTGTTAATAAATTCACTGCATCAACTCTTTCATCAAGCACTGATACATCATCTATATAGAAAGCTGTTTGCTTCGGCTCTACTTGATCCCTTGTGTGACCTTTATTTACATCTGTGTGAGGCTTACTTGATTTACAAAACTTTTGAAAATGGTTCCATTTTTTACACTTGTAGCATCGCTGACCATATGCTAAGCACTTTTACCTTTTAGAGTCATGATTTGCACCAAAATTGCACCACAGTTGCGACAGTTAACAATAAAGTTGGACTTGGGTTTGTATTGCATAGACTAGAGTTGTACTGCATTGACCTGGAGCTCCTTTCTATGATCTTGCTGGAAAGCTATGTCTCTTCCCTGGAAATCTTGCAGCTGACACATAATTGGGCCTGCTTTTGTCCGCCACGTGTTGCATACTATCTACATTTGCTCTGGTGCCAACTGAACTCATTCTCGTCACTTGCAAGCATACTCATTTGTTTTAGTGTCACCTCATGGATTTGACAAATCTCAATGGCTTTACTCAATGTTAAATCACTGCCATGAAGCAAAATCTTTTTCACAGCAGCACTGTTAATACCACACACAAGCCTTTCCTGTATCATCTCATCTTTTAAGTCACCAAATGGACACCTTTTTGCTCTTTTTCCTCAAGTCAGTTATGTAAGCTGCAACTGGTTCCCCTGGTTTTTGATCTCTCATGTAAAACAAATGCTTCTATAAGGTAATATTTATTTGAGGGTTACACATTTTTCTGAACTTGTGCTTCAAACACTCTGGGTCCTCCCTTGATTCAGCCAGCACAACAGTATGATGATTATCACCTTCTCCTTCATGTACTACAGGTATATACAGAAATGAACACTCTCTTTCTATGGCCTCTGACCCAGTTAGGTTTAGCAAAATGAATGTCCTGATGCATTCATCTCTATCTGCATAAGCTGCTTGTATAATAATGCACACTTGCTCAAATATTCTCCACTTCTCTGCAATAGTCTGATCAAACACAAGTGGTAGGGTTCCGTTTGCTATATTAACACACACCAGTGAAGGGTTTTGCAAATAAGCACAAACATACACTCATGCACATATGCCAGAAACTTATGCCAATATCTGTAACTTTTCCAATGCCTTTGTACTTCTGAATTTACAACTTTTGGGCTTTTCGAAGTAATGTTATGAACAAATCTGTAGTGCCTTTGAATAATTGGACTTTGCAAAATAAACTTCTCGGGCAGTTTTAGCACTCTTGTAATGACGTTCGGAAGGCTAAATGCTAAAGTCATTTGTCATCATTTTGCCAAAGTCATTTATCTTCATTTTACGAAACATCTCAAACAACTTTACGATGCAAGTGAAATAAACTCTCGGGCACTGTAATATTCTTTTGAAATAAATCACCTCTTATGAGTTTAAGAAACATCAAATAACTACACGATGCGAATAAACTGGACCTCTCTTGCCCAAAACTCAGTAACATTTCAAAGTAGTTTCACTTTGCAAATAATTGCATACAGCACACTGAAATATCCCCAAAATGGCGGTACCTTGCTAGGCAATTCTTTACAGTGCAAGAAACGCACTGTAATGGCGACTCTTTGCGAATAGACACACCCAGCACAAGAAACTTTTCGAAATGGCTATACTTTGACTGTATTTCACGAAATAGTTGCACTTCGCACACAATAAACTCTTTGAAACACGTGCTCAGTAATAAGCACACACTATAAGCACTTTTACACACTTTGAGATACATTGATTAACTTTAGTTATGCCCTTGATACAATACAAAGTCGTAGTTATTCCAAAACATAGCATTTTGCCAAAATGCATGTAGTTGCTTTGCTTTATTCTTACTTAATGTGCCTTTTTTTTGTTTGTTTTGCCTTATTGTATTTGTTTTGCTTGTTTAAGCCCTTTTCATGCCCAGTGTACTTTTCTTGTGCTCGTTTTACTCTAAACAGGTCCAGTTTTGCTTTGAACACACTCACTTTACTTTTAAACATGCTTGTTTTGCTTTACTGTTAATCATTTCAACAAATACCTTTATTTTAAACATTCTTTGAGCCAACAAACTTTTCATGCCTTCTGCTTGCTCGTTAATGCGGTTTGTGCCCTTATAATGCCCGTTTTATCTCTTTTTTTCAAATAAACAGTTCATGCTACTTCTCATTACCTTTGATTCTTTTCTGGCTCTTTTTGTGCTCTGCACTTCATGGCTCTGGATTTTACTGTCTTCAATCCTGGTTCTGGCACCATGGCACTCTTCTACTTTGGGCACAATAGAAGAGTCTTCGTGGGTTCTGTTCAAGCAGCTTTATTCTATACAAACACCTCACTATAAAGGTTTACTGACTTTAACTTAAGTAACTTGTATACAAACTAACAACTGTGATCATGCATGCTCTCACTGTGGCTCCTTTTACAAAATGGCACGAGGGAGTGCACGTGTCTGGAATTTAAATATGCACGTACAGCCTTGACATGCATGCTAAAGATACAGCACACTTCACTTGCAATCTGATTTACAGTAAGTTACTTAGTCAGGTAAGAAAGCTTAGAGATGACCTATGTCTGGCATACAAAGCATTCTCCAAACCAGTACTGATTGACCTAGTACAAATCAGCAAGTCAAATTGCATCAGAAGTGCTTGGTTTAGGGATGTAAACCTCTTCTGCAATATCAACACAACAGCTTGGAGGGACAGGTATATCTTGCAGAGGATACCACTACTCAGGAACAGACTCCCCATCCACGTAAAACAAAGTTCACCCCTGTCCATATTCAAGTGCAATTTGGATTTATGGATGGGAAATAGAAGATTTATCTCAGGACTTCTCCCTCCACTACTAATGGACAGAGATAGCTCGTACATGCTTTATCCCATGCATGGGTCCCCTTAAGTTTTCTATGTTTTGATCCCAGTTATTCTCACTTAGGAGTAATATATATTTGTCAACCATGGGATTGGTATGACCAGTTAAACACAGAAAATATCCTGCAAGGAAAGCTAGTCTAGTACTTACCTATGAATGCATCAGAAAGTGCTAAGGAGTTCTTAGTGCATTTTTGAATGCTTTATTTAACACAAAGTGAGTGAAATAAACAAATGTTTTAACCAGTTCCTAAATTTAATAAAATGATCATTTGCAAAAACTGGTTGTTCTACAGACAGCAAACCAGACAACATCACGCTGGAAAGAACATTCAGTTTAAAAGACAGTGACTGGCATGAGGGACAGGAGGCAGTTGCAGCATCTGGTCTGTTTTCAGCAGGAATGATTCTTCTTCATAATATGAGACTGTGTTTCATCACCATGAATTTCTGCCCTAGCTTGTTCTGTACAGATACAAGGAATGTTGTCCATTTTTTATAGACCAGTGGTATCTTTATCTAATAACATCTGGGGCTGATGGAGGTAGTGCCAGAAAGGTACATGTTAAGAGTTTTATAACATAGTATTGTTTTATGAAATGTCTAGAACCAATATTTGCACACTTGAAACTAAAAGGGGTTCAGATATAACCTTATCTGGATGACTGGCTGACTCTGGGCAAGTTTCTAGACACCTTGCACTCTGCAGTATAAGAAACAATTCTGTATTTTCATCATTGGAGTGTAGTCCCCCTCACATGCAAGTCAAAAATAGTTCCCTTTAAAAATGGTTTTAGGGAGCATTTTTGGATATAAATGCCTGCACTGCCACTTCTTCTTATAACAGGACTCAAATGATGGAAGTTTTAGCTTAACCACAAAAGAAAATCATTGAGTAGACAGAACATTCTTCACAGTACTGGGATTCATGTCCTATATTCCAGTGGGTTCTATTAACAAGGCTTCGATTATTTATCAGTATTCTGTGGTACCAGAAGTTCCGGTCAGTAGTTTACATTTGCCCTCTTCCACCTTCATTGTTAAAGAAAATGTATTAGTGGATCCAGACTGTCTCTGAGCCTGCATCATTCATTTTTCTGCACTCCACATCAGATGTTAATCACAGGTACCTCAGATTATACTGTAGTAGGATTGGGTCTTTTTCATAAGTTTTGTGTGTAATGCATTTGATTTCAATTACAGAAGAAAAAATATGTAAATGTAAGAGATATTACGGATACCTATTACTGTGAGGTCCACCCTGCAATCATCCAACCAAGATCTCTGCAGATAGTAGCTGCCAATACTGCTGCAGTGTGGTTTATAAACAAGCAATTAATTTGCCATAGTTCTTACCTTAATTTTTGTATTGTTGCAGTTTCTGTGGTTTTGCTGTAATCATTTTATGATTTATGATTATTTTCATTTTTTGTTTTTTTCCATTCTGTGCTGCTCAGCCTCCCATGTAATTCTGTTTGTCTGACCTTTTGTCATGTAAGGCATTCCACTTATGCTGACATTCATTGTTTGAAATTGATTCTTATGACTGTTTTTTTTTCTAGTAATAGCAGTGATGTCCAAGTTGTTTAACTTCTGATGTTAGAGTTATAAATACTTGCAAGGGGGGGCCCTTACCTTTTTTGAGTTCATAAAGAAACTCAGAAGATAGCAATGTTTATGTGGATGTTCATCGTGTTACCCTGCTGCAGTCATCACACTTGGGTTATCCTGCCGTCAGGTGGTCCCGCAGTCGGCCTGAGTTCCAAAGTCTTGGTCTGGCGTCGGTTGCTGTCGCTTCTTCCCTGATGTCAGAGCGCCAGGGGTATATAAGAGGCATCCAACGCCATTTTCTTCAGTCTTTCTTGCCGCGCGGTGCCCGAAGCAGAAGCAGTTCGCAAGTGCCGGTCGGGGACACCTGAGATTTTCGTTTCAAATCTCAGTCCGAAGTCTTAAATAAAGCTAAGTACCCCATTGGGGAACCTTTTCTTGCCTCAGTCCGATGTCAGAAAAAGTTAACAATTGCATTTCTTGTGGGAAGCAAATACCTCATAAGGACTTCCATTCCTATTGTATTCCTTGCCTAGGCCCAGACCACGATGTCACAGGTTGTCGGTTTTGTGCTAGGTTTAATAAATGAACTATCAAATGCCGTTTTGAATTTGCGCAACATTACTTTGGTAGGAAATTTAATTATATCATGCCGTCGGAGCAGCCGATGACCGGCATACATAAAAAAACGCAAGGATAAGGACAGGCAGCCTAGGAACAAGCCAGACTCCGAGGCCTCTGCTGGGCCTATCGCCGGCTCTCCGGTTTTCAGTGAGGTGCCTATGCAGCCCCTGACGACTGAAGAACTGGAACCCCAGACAGCTGCAGATTCTCAAGCGGAGTCTACTAGGCCGACGCAGCCATCTTCATTAGGCCCTTCCGACACCGGAGCAGAAGTAGACCCCGGTGAAGTGGAAACACCTTCGGTTGCAGAAGGTGTCTTCAGACCGACTACACTCACCATTAAATCTTATGCTAAGCTTAAAACTCCTTTAAAACCAAAGAAGACTGTACATCAGTCTACAGTTCAAGGCCCCATGCCTAAGAAACAGATGCTTAAGATGGCTGAAGATTTGATTACCCTAATCAGGGGTTTCCATCCCCCTCCTGATAAAAGACCAAGACAAGAGGAGAATTTTGCTTCCTCTGACCAGGTTGCAATTTCCTCAGATTCTTCTGAGGGAACAGGATTACACTTTTCCACCTTATGAAGACTCTGATGCTGAAGACTCTATTCCCTCAGCATCTCCCCCTGAAGACTACTCCTTTGGGGATACTTTACATACCATGAGGGAACATTTCCACTGGGAAGGCCAGGACTACTCTGATTCTAAGAAAAGGCTCCAAGAGTTCCTTTTACTACCCCAGCACAGACCTCTTGCTATCCCTCCAGTTTTGGATATTGTGGATGATGTTTACTTGAGTCTAGTCTAAATCCAGACTCTCTACCTCCTGCTCCAGCCAAACCAGACAGATACTACAGAGTACCAGACTCACACAACTTCCTTTATAAAAGCCCTGTGGCTGACCCAGAAACAATTTCCCAGGGTCCTAAGGGAGCTAAAGCTTCTATGGCTAAAAATCCAGTGCCCTCTGAAAGGGATTCCAGAGCCCTAGATAGATGGGGAAAGAAAATATACACCTCAGCAACTCTGGCTATGAAAGCATTAAGTTGTCAGTTTCACATGCTGAAATATAGCAATTCCTAATGTCTCAATTAAAGCAAAAAATGAGCACACATACTGAACAGTCTGAATTCAAGGAAATGCAGGATCTGTTGCATGCAGCTGAACAGGTGGGCAAACGTGGATTTGATTCATTGGAAGCTTCATGTAGAGCAGCTGTTACTGGCTCTGTCATACGTAGACATGCTTGGTTAAAAGAAAAAACCTTTCCTGATCATGTTAAAGCAAAGTTATTGGATGCACTTTTGCAGCAGAATGTATTATTTGGTGTCAAAGCAGAAGAGGTTTTAAAGAAAATGGAGGTTAAGGCAAAGTCTATGCAGACGGTCAAGGATTTTTTGCAGGTACAATCCCCTCGTTTCAGCAGAAATTGGCCAACAAAAAACTGGTCCTTTCCAGCTTCTGACAGATTACAGAGAGGCAAATACAGATGCCCAAGGGGCAGAGGTCAGTCACAAGGCCCTTACAAACCTCGCCAAGGGGGTACTCCTACCCAGAAAGGAGGAGAAGACAGGCCGCAGGCTAGCATTAGACAAACACAATGACTCACTCCTCAAACTACCAAGCAAACCTCTCCTGGCAGCTCCCTTGGGAGGAAAATTAGCATTTTTTGCAGACAACTGGCACATCATCACAAAAGACAAATGGGTTCTAGACATTGTCTCTCAAGGATACAGATTCCACTGTCATACCTTACCAAGGATAAAAGGAATGCCAAACCTGCCACCAAATCAATGGGCAGAGGCACAAAAACAAATTACAGCTCTCATGGACATGAGAGCCATTCAAAAGGTACCTACACAGGAGCAAGGACAAGGATTTTACTCAAGACTCTTTCTAGTCCCATGAAAGGACAAAGCGTGGAGAACCCATTCTGGATCTTTCATTTCTGAACACCTATCTGCAAGTACCAAAATTCAAGATGCTAACACTACAGCAGCTTCTTCCCATGCTGGGCAAGAATGCTTGGCTAGTAACATTGGACCTCAAGGAGGCATACCTGCATGTCCCTGTCAGACAAAATTGCAGAAGATACCTCCGCTTCATTGCAGGTTCAATGCATTATCAATTCTCTGCACTGCCGTTTGGCTTATCCACTGCGCCCAGGGTCTTCACAAAATGCCTGGCACCAGTAATTGCATACTGCAGACAAAGATGAATTCAAATATACCCATACCTGGACGACTGCCTTATTCAAGCAGAAAGCAAAGACATTCTTTTAAAGCATCTGGCATTTGTCAAACACCTTCTAAGTTGCCTAGGGTACACAGTAAACAAAAAGAAATCAAAACTAGTGCCCTCACAAAACATAATATTCCTGGGTGCCAGCTTGAATACAACTGCCCAGATGGCTTATCTCACGCCAGACGAGAAACAACAGCTGACTCAATATTTCAAAATAATGACAACAAAGACCCAACTCCCTGCAAGAAAAATTCTGCAGGCCTTGGGATTCATGGCATCTTGCATACTACTAATACCATTTGCAAAACTGCATATGAGGAAATTATAATGGTGCCTGAAAAGCATATGGACTCAGCACAGCCACAGCTTGGCAACAATGATACTGCTCATTCCCTGCCTTCAACCGGAGTTTCTATGGTGGGCACAGGCATGTCACCTCAACAAGGGTCAGCCTTTCACTTTACCCACAGCCAGGCAAACTATGACAACAGTTGCATCGGACTATGCCAGGGGAGCACACATGGCAGGACAGTGCATTCAGGGCAAATGGACTACAGATCAGAGGCATCTGCATATCAATCAAAAAGAAATGCTAGCAGTACAGAATGCCCTAACAGCTTCCAAGAACCTCTTACACCCAGGACAACTAATAATAAAGACGGACAATACCACAATAATGTGGTACATAAACAAGCAAGGGGGCACACATTCCTACCCTGTATGCAGGCAAGCAATGATCTTGTGGAACACTGCACTGTCTTACCAGGTTCAATTACAAGCACAATTCCTGCCAGGAAAGAAAAACACATTGGCAGACAACCTAAGCAGAAACATCATGGATCCATACGAGTGGAAACTAGATCCACAAGTATTTGCAATGATAGCTCAAAAATGGGGGCGCCCACACATAGATCTGTTTGCAAGCCCCCAAAACTACCACCTTCAAAAATTTTGCACAAGGACATTCCATCCACAAGCTTGGAAGGTGGACGCCCTCTCATTCAGTTGGAAAACATTAACAGTGTATGCCTTTCTTCCACTGCCTCTTCTAGCAAAGGTACTGCTGAAAGTCAGATTAGAGAGGCCACGCCAGCATTGGTATCCAATTTTAAGGAACATGGCCCACGGCCCACCATGGATTTTACCACAAATTCCTCACCTGCTCACCCAGCGAGATAATCAGACTGTACACAGCCAGCTCAAGACTTTAAACCTGGCTGCATGGCAAATAACCTAAACAACCAGCCAACACCTCTATCCAAAGCAGTTATGGATGTCATTCTGGAGGCCAGGAGGCCCAGCACCAGAAAAACCTATTCAGACAAATGGAGAAGATTTTGTGAAGGCCAAAATCCCCTTGATCCAAACATTCCTCAGATTCTAAAATATTTAACTGAGATGTTGCACAAAGGTCTTTCCTTTTCATCTATTAAGATCCACGCCTCGGCAATTTCAGCTCATTACAACATGGATCCTCCTTTATTCTCACATCCACTCCTAAGACAGTACCTCAGAGGGGCTAAGAACATAAGACCGCCAAGGAGAGCACCAACATCTACTTGGGATCTCAACTTTGTTCTGGAAAAGCTTACACTGCCGCCCTTTGAACCAGCTTTTTCAGCTGATTTAAAATTTCTTTCATGGAAAACTGCCCTGCTACTTGCAATAATCTCAGCTAGAAGAGTCTCAGAGCTACAGGCACTAATGACAGTGGAGCCTTTCCTCATTTTTCATCAAGACAGAGTCTCTCTATGAACTAACCCTTTCTTTATGCCAAAGGTGGTATCCAGTGTGGCCCAAAACCAAACCATTCATTTGCCCACCTTTTTCCCAAATCCCCAGAACAAAGGAGAAAGACTCCTGCACTCTTTGGACATTCACAGGCAATTACGTTACTGCTTGGATAAAACTAAGGCTTTCAGAAATTCTGACCAGCTCTTTGTAGCCTATGCTACAGGATCACAAGGAAAAGCTATCTCAAAACAGACCATTTCTAAATGGATAGGGCATTGCATACGTTTCTGCTACACGCATGATGGGAAACTGGTACCTGCTAACATTAGGTCCCACTCCACCAGGGCTACAGCTACATCAGCAGCCTTTCTCAGGGGAGTGCCAACCAAGGATATTCTGGAAGCTGCAACTTGGAGTTCAGTGCACACCTTCACCAAACACTATCCACTTACCTCTATATTCTAAGACTAGAGCTGGTTTTGCCACTGCAGTTTTGCAGGGCCTACTAGCTTCTTCTAATCCTGTTTAACTCCACCTCACATCCTTAGCTTTGGGATTCAACCCAAGTGTGATGACTGCAGCAGGGTAACACGATGAACATAGTACAGTTTTGTACCTACCATAAATGTAGATGTTCCAGTGTTCACCCTGCTGCAGTCCAGGTTACCCTCTCTCCATCCCCTCTGAACTAGCTGAACTTATCTATACCACTCTATCCTATTCAACCTCTGTGGTGTATTTGCTTGTGCCTAAAGGTATTGTTTTATTTTTATCTAGCGATATATATATATATATATATATATATATATATATATATATATATATATATATATATATATATATTTTGCCTACCTATTGGAGGCACCTGACATCTGGGGCAAGAAAAACTGAAGAAAATGGCGTTGGATGCCTGTTATATACCCCTGGCGCTCTGACGTCAGGGAAGAAGCGACAGCAACCGATGGCGGACCAAGACTTTGGAAGTCAGGCCGACTGCGGGACCGCCTGACGGCAGGATAACCCAAGTGTGATGACTGCAGCAGGGTGAACACTCGAACATCTACATTTATGGTAGGTACAAAACTGTACTTTGTGTGGCTTCTTTGATACCAAATTGAAAGGCATTTGGGAAAGTAATGAAGAGTTTTGTTGCTAATTACTAAATGAGATACATATTTTTTATACTGGTGAATTTATTTCTTTCCTGTTGTGATCACACTTACTGTTATCGCTGTTAAATCGTGGTGCACTGTTGCCTTTGGTGATGTTTAGAATGGCAACATTATGCCTCTGGGTAAATTTTTTTTGTTTTGTATGTAGTGGAGAACTTAGTGAATGGTATGGATGTGACATGTGCACACACACACACACACACACACACACACACACACACACACACACACACACAGTAGCTCTTTGCAAGGGAATGAAATTTAGTGCGTTATTTGTCCTGTATGTAATGTGATCTGTGTTTTCCTTTCGTTTCTGATGCAAATGTTGTATGAAACTGAAGGACAAGAATGTAGACAGGTGTATACTGCAATCTGAGGGAACAAAGTCTTATTCCTGAAACTTTTATAGGGTGATAGAGGGTGAAATGTTGATGATGATGATGTAAGTTATGGAGAAATGATGATGATGTCGGGAGTAGGTCATAGAGAAGAGTTTGTAATGTGCATGTGGAGGTCATGTATGTAATATGCAGTGAGATTGTTTTAAAGTTCTGTGTATATGAGTGAAAACCTAGTCAGGGACATTTTGCAATATTGTAGACAGTTGACAGGTATGCACAGCACAACTAATATCATTATCTTGCCTTAGACACCTGAACATAATACTTAAATAAGTAACTATTTTCACAGAAACAAACACATCATCCGTGCTGTTTCATGAAGCTACCAGCAGTATAATACACAGATGCAACCTTTTTTCACAAATTTAGCAGGGTAACAACTTGAAGAGTACTGCTATGTAAAATAGTAAATCCCTCAGTGCAACACTGTTTAAAAAACTGAATGTGACTGCATTTGCATTGTTTTATCCTGTTACAATTGAAACCCAGGAAAAAAATAAGAGCAAACCTATGAAAAAAGCCTGCCAGACTTCAGTATTTCCAGGTCTTCTCTAGAAAATGTGACATCATGCTTGGGTGGATAGGAGTTTCACAGAAAATTAAGTTTAAAAATGTCACCGAAGCTCTATCTTGACAGTTTCTGCTAGGAAATAAATAATTCCACTAAAGAAACACTCACACAGCAGTTATGTTAAGTAATACTGCCTTTGCAACACATGCAAAACCAGTCACTTTAACTTGAAGTACTTGCTTTGAAATATTCTTTCAAGTTACTGTTTTGGCAGCTGTAAGCATTTGAACTGCAAGCAGTAATGTGCAGGGAGCCCTCCACTCTCTTTCACAAGGCAATGATATCTGAGACAATCCTTCCTTTATACCAAGGTGGTCTCTAAATTTGCTATGGTTCAGTCTATTCAACTTCCATGTTTTCTATCTCAAGCATAAAAGCAAAGTGGAAAGAATTTTGAACTCCATGAATGTTTGCAGTGTCTTTGAAATGTTATGTAATAAAGGCAAAGCTTATTAGGCAGACTGGACAAAAGTTTCTTTAAGGAGAGTTTGGGACATCCGTCAAACAGACTCGTTCATAATGATTAGTTAATTATTACTACATTGTTCTCCATAATCAGCAGCCTTCTTTAGAAGTCTGGGCAGAGTATCATTGAAACTACTACATGGCCATCTGTTTACAGTTTCTCAAAATATAAATTAGATTTCCAGTTCCTTGGTAGAGCAGTCTGCCATTTGCAATTCTGCAGGCGATACTGTAGATCAGCAAACCTTATGGTACCTATAAGCTGCACTCTTTCTTACTCTTCCACTACCCACAATTGAATTCTGCAGCAATTGCCTTTATGATTTACTTAGGAGAAGCTGATAGGATCATTGGGTACAAGATAGGCTTCCACCAGCTCCTATTACCGTGTGCATGTCTGATGCCATAACAGTTCTACCTGTCTGGGTCTATTTAGCAGTCTGCCTTTGTAATTTTGACTTCTGGAGGTAGATCATAATCCTTTTATTTATTGTGGTTTAATGTTTATTATGTATGAATAGTTGAACTGTGCAAATTATTCATTTTTTTATATATTTTTACGTCTAAAATTGTTATGTTTTGCTTCATATACTGGGGTTTTATTCCATGGCTACTTTAGCTGGCCACGAGAACATTTGTTGCACTTTTTGCCCCCACTAATTATTAGTCTTTAGCCGCTCTATGGCCCATTGCTCCTTTCATTCCTTATCACCAAGGCATGGGTTGGCTGGGGTGGACCGTCATTCAGACAGCCATCAGAGGTAGTCCAAGGGTTTTGTCTTAAGTTTCATTTGTCCTTAATGCATGCACCTGGTGAGGCTTAGGGGCAGGGTGTGCGATGGTATGACAGTGGACAATGTCTGCTCACTTCCATAAAGGGCGTTACCTCCAGGCATCCTTTCCTAACACCATAAAAGTTACCACCACCCATTGTGCCCTGGAGTGTACGCAGCCTTTCCCTGTCTCCTGAGAAAGGTGGGCAGGCCACACCCCTTTAGTCTTTCCCCTACCTGCCTGGCTTCTCCAGTGCCAGGACTGCTAGTCAAACCCAGATCATCTGGGATGAAATTGGGAATCTGTTCCCTATGCCACAGAGTCAGGCAGGAGCTTTTGTTGGTGCAGTCTCTACAACTGCTACTTTCTTGGCACAAAAATAAATAAATAGAAGTAGTAAATGCATGAACTGATTTTTATAGCCAAAATGCCCACAGCTAGAGATTTCACATTGCAGTCTTACATGGTGAGATATCTGACTTCAGAACTTTGACTGAAAGGTAATGTCTGTCTTCTTCAGGCAGTTCCTGCACAGACAAATGAATCCCGCAGCTCTGATCCCCATATTTGCATGTATGCTATTTGTTGTTGGTTAAATACATATTGCAGGTTGCCCAAGTTCAAAAGTATATCACAGCACATTGGTGCTGCGGTAGCATTGTCGCCTTACAGTAAGACGCTGTCCGGTTCGATTCTCAGCTAGAGCGTCTTCTGCGTGGAGACATGCGTCAATGGGCGTACCTTCGTTGAAGGTTGTGTGTCAGGCCTGGCAATCCAGAACGTAAAAATCAAATGCCAATCATTAGCGGACTGGAGTTCCGCTGTGGCGACCCCTAACCGGGAAAAGCCGAAAGACACAAACACAATGAGTTATCAAAACAGTTGGATGTTCTTCATGTTTCACTGTTGCAGTCATCACACTTGGATTATCTGCCTGCAGGTAGCAGTCGGCCCGAATACCAGAGACTTAGAATTTCTGTGTCGGATGCTTTCGCTTTAGGACTGATATCAAGTAGTCGGGGGTATAAAAACAGGCAACTGACGCCATTATATCAGTCTTTCTTGCCAAGGAGCACGAAGCAGAAGCAGTTCACAAGTGCCGGTCAGCCGCTACCTGAATTTTCGTTTACGAATTGAATAATCCTGAAGTCTTCCAAAAATAAGTACCCCGTTGGGGATCCTTTTTTCTTGCTCTAAGCGATGTCAGAAAAAGTTAACAGTTATCTTGCCTGTGGAAAGCAAATACCTCACAGAGATTTTCATTCTAACTGTATCACCTGTTTAGGCCCAGACCACGACGTCCCTCGCTGTCTGTTTTGTGCCTTGTTTAATGCCCGAGCCATTCGTCATTGGGCTCTCTTTGTCAATAAATTCTTTCACTCTCGATCTCCATATTCTGAAATGGCTTCAGTAAGCCATCTAACTACAGATATTCCGAAAAAACGTAAGGATAAAGACAGAGACAGACCGCATAGGTCCAAAACTGCCAATGATGCTTCCATTAAGCTAGTTGCCAGTCTGCCTGTACTCAGTGAGGCGCCTTTGCAGCCCCTGATGCCGGCTTCAGTGGATTTGCAGGCCTCTACCAAGACCTATTTGTTTACCACTTAATGGGTTATTAAAACAGTTATTTTTTTCTGCCTCGTGGCACCAGAGGGCAGAACTAGCCAATCAGCAGAAAACAAAACAAAACACATGTACTGACCTGAAACAAGTGATTGAAGAACTAACAGAAGTTATTTTCATCTGCTTATATGTCATTGCTCTTACTTGTGCTGTTCTACTGCCTTTTTTTGTCTGCTGTAAGTTTTTGTTTGGTGGGGGGGGGGTCCCTACATCATCCTTACTGTATGGCTGCCCAGTGCCCCACATCCATACTGGGTCTACCATTTACTTCATATTCCCTGGTTTTACTTGTTAATTCATTGTGGCCAGTCATGGAACCTAAGGGCATCCCAGCTGTCCACATTACATTGAGGGATTTTTTTTTGATTGTCCTACCCAATCTCCCCCACCCCACCCACTTGATGCCAGTGGTTGTATGTGAGGAGCAAGCATGAAGTGGGGATGTTGAGGTGTATTGCGCCACCTCCACAGCAGCTTAGCCATGTCAACCCCACCTCCTCTTTGGATAGCTCCTCCTACCATATGGCATCCCCAACGTCTACTAGGGATAGTCGCAGGACACTCCTACTTCATCAGCCTCTCCTCCTGGTATGGCAGTGGGCATCCATCCCTGCCCACTCCATCAGTCACCCCAGCTACTAATCAAACCTAGGTCACCTGGGCCATAGTCCGTGATTTCCTTGTTTGCTACTGGAGCAATTGTAAATTGCTTTTTCTTAACTGCAAGTAATGCCAGATTTGCTAGGTTTATTTGCCTGTTGTGATTCAATGAGTAATGTATACATGCAAAATATAATCACTCACTTTAACTCAAACAATTATTTTTGTAGCACATATGTAAGTTTAATTGTAGACTATGTGAAGTCTGTAAATGAAATTAATTTTGAAAACAACTAACAATTTTCTTCTTCATTTTAGCTAAATTGGGAAGCATCTCCAGATAAACAAAAAGCATGTGAAATAAAAGGCAGAAATAATAAAGTAAGATTTTTTTTTTTTTTTTTTTTACTGCATGTCTAGATGGTTTCATGATTATTTTTTTTCTTTCAGACACTATCTGGTGTTTTTCAACAAGCTGGTCCTGTACCTTGGTTGGGTGGTTTATAACTGAATTTCCCTTGTCATTAATAGCTGTGCAGTATAGTTTGCCAGTTTTCACTTGCACTGTACAGAATATCTTCTTGTTAACAGATGAAGTAAAATGTATTTTCCACTTGTTTTAGATGTTTTGGTAAATTGATATGAGGCAGTGTGGCATTGAATCTCTAGCCAACAGACACGTGAAATAAAATGTGTTTTCCACTTGGTTACATTTGTTTCAAAAATAATAATGAACCTCTTAGGTCTGTAATGGAATTCAGCTCATGCCTGTCCACAGACTTTTCCCAGAAGTACACTTTTTTGTTTCATTTTATTTTAATTTCATTCATTCATTCATTCATTGAAGCTTGACTTATACAAAGGGTTGTAAAGTAACTGGATCCTTTCACTGCAAGCAGTGGGTATAAGGTAGAAAAACAGTCCTAGACAGGGCACCAAGTCCACTGCAGGACACACATGTGGGCCTTTTACATGTCATAAGTTTACATATCAGTATGTCTTTAGAATCCAGGAATTAATGGGAAATGTTGGGGAAAAAATGAGGTGGACACGGGAAGAACATGTAGATTCCAGGCTAAAGACACCCCTTTCTTGGATCTGAACCAGAATACCAAGCTGTGTGAAACAAAAATGTTAACTGATGCATCACTGTGCTGCCCTGTTCCCCCCAAGTTGACTAAATGTGCTGTATGCTTTGAACATCTGGCTTAATTTAGAAGTAAAACAGAAAAAGGAGTTTCTTTTGCATTCTGTTTTTTTTTCTGTGATCAAAGTTTTTCATAAGTTTTGGGATCAATAATGGTAACAGTGTTTTAATTTATCTTTACAGACAGAATGTTTTAACCACATACGGTTCCTGCAGAGGTTTAATGAAACTCATTTGTATGTTTGTGGAACATTTGCATTCAGCCCTCTTTGTGGCCATATTGTAAGTATGACTTTAACGTATTTTGTAGTCAGGGTGAGCATACATTTTTGCCTGTGTTTATCCTTAATTGTTGACCAAGCTAGTCATTATTATCATTGGAATTTTATTTTGTTTTCCTCCCTCATCTTTGCCGAGTTATTTTATTACCGGGATGACTCTGTTTCAAATTCCAATTCCCTGAAAATGTGCAGACCTCAACTACAGCCAAGGAAACAGTAATTCTCCATTTTATTTATTTGTATTTATTTTATTTTTACATTTGTTAACTGGGTTAGTCTGTCTGGGTTCTTAGAATCCTTTTTTCAGCAGAGACCCGAGGAGAAAATCTCCCAAAAAAAAAAAAAAAAGTTTCACTAAACAAATAGAAAGAACAAAGATAAAAACAGATCACATTTTAAGTATACATACTTCTGAAGTAATTACATAACATGCAATAAAGGAATATACAGAATGGATGGAAGTACAGTACAATACATATATGGACATTTTCACGTAGTATGGCAAGAAACTAAGCAGAAATATGGTAAGACTAAGGTCAATACATTGCTGAACCAATGTACTAGGCATGAAGTAAGTAAATATACAGATAAAGTTATGTGAACTTTGGAAGTTAATAAATAAATTAAAGAACAGTAATAATGGATTATGGGAATTGAGTGTAACATGAGCTTAACTATGTAAAGTCATTACTCTCTAAACTTAAACCTTGCTCCCCATCTGTTGACAAGCTACCCTCTTACTTCTTGTAGATTGGAACCTCTTGCCTATCCTGTATCCATCTTAATCAACCGATCCATTTCTGATTCCTATGTCCCCACTGTATGGAAGAATTTCTTTACTCTACCCATTCACAAAGGGGGCAACTCCTCAGACATATCCGATTCCCATACTCTCTCCACTCTAAAAAAAATCCTAGAGAAATGCATTCACAAGCAGGTAATGCATTACCTTCACCAGGAAAACCTACTCACACCCACACAGCATGGTTTCCGTCAGAGGCATAGTACAACTACTGCACTCATATCATTCATCAGCATAGTCTCCCTAGCTCGTGATAACAATAAACTTCTCATGCCTATTCCTTGACCTTTCTAAAGCCTTTGACACCGTCTCTCACCCACTACTTCTAGATAAACTCACTAACTTTCATTTCTCTCCCCCTACTATCTCCTGGTTATACAGCTATTTCTCTACCCACCAGCAATCAGTTAACTGGGTCTGCACTATCCTCCCCTCTCACTGTACAAATGGGAGTCCCCCAAGGGTCCATACTTGGACCACCACTCTTTAATATTTTCACCAACTTGCTCTACTCCTCTTGACCCCAGTCATCTCTTGTGCAATATGCTGATAACTCAACTGTTATAACCATTGTTGACAACCCAACTGACCTCCACTCAACTACTCAGGCATCCTTCCACACCATTGAGACTTGGCTTAGTGATACCAAACTAATACTTAATCCCAAAAAAAAATAAGCTCCTACTCTTCCTCCCTAAAAACATCACCACACTCAAAAGTACATTTACCATATTATCCTGCAACAGCACTATCATCTCAGCTGAATCTAGTACTAAATTGCTAGGTGTTACAATAGATGATCAGCTTAAGTTTGATCTCTATATTACTAACTCGGTAAAAAAAACTCATCAAAAACTTGGACACCTTTTCCGTAGCAAGAAATACTTAACTAACATTGCCTGAATAACTCTCTTCCAGGCTTTATTACTCCAAACACTCCTGTACAGCTGCCACATATTCATAAACCAAAATTCTACACTTATTTCCAAGCTTGAAACTACCTATAATAAGATTGCTAGATTTGCAGCTAACCAAACCTACAAGTCACAACACTGCTTAGCACTACAGCAGCTAGACTAGCTAGAGTTCCCTCAGCTGCTCCAACTATACCAACTACAAATCATCCACTTTATCCTCTATCTACCCTCCTTCTGCCCCAGCCTCTCCACTATCATATCCAAATATCCCCCTGCTAGGACGCTACACAGCTCAAATCAAGAATTATTAGACATCTACAAGCCCAAAACCAAAATAGGCTGCCTTCTCTATAACTGTAACCCAGCTACATCCTCAAACCAACTTCCTTTGGAAATAAAATCTCTCCAGCATAGCAAAAGTTTCAAATTAGCCACAAGGAAACACCTAAAAACAAAGTGGTCTTGCCACTGTAGCCAATCACCCTGAAACCATCATCCTTTCACCTATTTCACCACCTCACTCTTAATGTATCTCTAACACTATTCCCCTGCCTCTTCTACCTCTTCCACCTCTTCCCTTCCTCTATCTCCAACCACTCTTAATTCTTACAGTCTCTAAACAACGTGTCTAGTCTGTCTCCTATTCTCTACCTCCCCTACATCCCTTACTAACCATACTTACTTTCCTTTCTTGTTTCCAAACAACTATACAGCTAGATCCTACCCACTTTAAATTATCGTCTGCCTAACTATTAACTCATTTTGCTATAAGCAGCTTGCATAATATTGTAACTAGTCACATTTTCTTCTGCTAATTGTTTAAAACCTTGTTTGTAACAACTCACATACTTGTCTGCCAGTTGTTAATACTCTGTATAATTGAATTGCCTGAGGAGCTTTTTTTCTCTCCAGGTCTCTGCTTGTAAGATCCTATAGCTGATTGTTACTACTATGTTACTAAAATTTAATAAATTGTTTTCTAGTCCTGAGGAGCATTTCTCCCCGGGACTCTGCTGAAAATTAGCCAAAAGCTCAGCCAGACTAACCCAGTTAACATATGTAAAATAAATAAATAAAATAAACTAGTATGGAATACGACGGAAAAATGTGTAGGTAGTAGTGAGAGAGAGAGAGCTAGAAGTGATACAGTTAAGTTAGGATATTCCTGAATGTTTCTTGGGTATTAGTTTAGAGCATGAACATATCCAATTTGATGGGAAAAAAGATTTAAGCTGTTTCTTGAAGGCATTTTTGTCTTTAAGTAGTCTAAGGGCTAAAGGGAGTGTGTTCCAATTTTTTTGCAACTGAGTGACAATAGAGTATTTTCCCAAAGGTTTTGTTTGGCTTATGAACTTCAAGAAAGTATTGATTAGTACTTCTTAGTGGGCATTGAGGAGTATAAAGTGTTATATATAAAGAGAATTTGCAAGGGATGGGCAGGATTTAGGATTGTTTAGTATATTGTGGGCTATAAGGAGTTGGGATTGAGGCAGTAAGTTGGAAAATTCAGGCCAGTGTAAAGCCTTTAATGAGAGACATTGATGGGATTTGTAAGGTTGATTTGCAGCAAATCTGGCTACTTTGTTATATGTGCTTTCTAGTTTGGATATTAGGTTACTATGTGTATGGGAAAGAATAGGCGAAGCATAGAGTAGGGATGGTAGAAGCAGGGATTGGGCAAGGTATGGTCTGGATGCACAGAAAAGAAAGTTTTTGTGACTGTAAAGCAGACCTAGTTTTTGGTGTTTTTTTTTTACTGAGCTATGAATGTGATGGTTGAATTTAAGTTCATCATCAATTATTGCTCCAAGGAGTTTTGTTTGGGTGTCAGCAGAAATTTTAGTTCCATTAAGGGATGTTACGGAAAAGTTCTGTTTTGCATGTTCCAGATTTTTAGGTAGGAAAAGTAGTAGCTTAGTTTTGCTCGCATTTAGCAGGAGTTGGTTGGATTGTAGCCAGTTTTCAACTGAGTGGAGTGAGTTTTGTGTAAGGGATTGAAGGTTTTCTATGTTGTCAGCAGAGCTGATGGTTGAGTCATTGGCATACTGAATAAGATTGGATTGGGGGCAGGATGAGAAAAGGTCATTGGTAAATACATTGAAGAGGAGAGGGCCCAATATTGATCCTTTGGGACCCCTGTCCTAACTGCTAGAAAGGGGGAGTAGGAGGAGTTCCATCTAACAGCCTGGTGTCTGTTAGTGAGGTGATTACAGAACCAGGAGGTGGTGTAGTTTGAGAAGCCTAGGTTGGAGTGTCACCAAGGCTGTGGTTGAGGGTAAAGCAGTGCACACAGCCTACCTTGATCTGGCCAAGGCCTTTGATACCAGTCCTCACTTAGGAATTATTGATAAACTCACTAAATTAGGCGTCAACTCCTAAATCACTAGGTGGGTTGCAAACTGGCTCACAGATATGGCCCACAGAGTGAAAGTAGCGGATTCCTAGTCAGACTGAGACCAGTCATGAGTGGAGTCCCACAGGGATCTGTCCTTGGTCCTGTCCTGTTTGGCATCTACTTCTCAGAAATCCAGGCCAACACAGAAGGACTCTGGCTGACCATGTTCACAGACAACTGCAAACTGGGAGCCATTATTAACTCCCCAAGTGATGCAGACATCATACAGAAAGGCCTCACTGAGACCAATGACTGGTGTCGGAGCCAAGGCCTTAAACTTAATGCCAAAAAATGTGTTGTCATTCCCTTTGGTAAAAACTCAGTTCCCACTAATTACCACATCAATGGGAGCCCAATGAACACTGAAGGTGTTGTAAAAGATCTGGACACCCAGGTTGATAGCAACCTCTCCTTCAGCCACTGTGATCAGAAAGTCCTTCTATGTGGCACATCTCATAACCAAGAGTTTTGCATCCAGAAGGAAAGAGGTCATCAATTCTCTCTACACATCCCTCATTAGACCAGTCATCGAGTGTAATGACCCATTTGGCATGTACCTCACTAGACACCTACAACAGCTGGAGAGGCCACAGAAGTACCTCATGAAGAGGATCCTAGGCCTTAAGCACATGTCCTACATGGACAGACTCAAGAAACTTCAGCTCTTCTCTCTTATCTACTTAGAGGTAATCTCTGCTTGACTTACAAAGCTATGTCTGACCCAGTCCTGCTAGAAATGCTACACCTAAAGAAATCCCAATCCCTCTGCACCACACACTCCAGAGACCTCAACCTCATTACCACAATCAACAGAACATGCTGGAGGGACAGGTTCATCACTCAGAGACTGCCCATGCTCTGGAGTAGGCTTCCTGTACATGTCAAACAGAGCACATCGCTGGCCCTCTTCAGGAGAGATCTCGATGAGTGGATGGGTAACTAAAAGTTCACCCTGGGGATCATTCTACTGGTGCTACTGGATAGAGGCACTGCGAGCTAACATCTAGAAGCACAATGATAGGGCAGTTTTATGGCCTAGGCGTGTAAAGTTTCCAGGGCCATTAGACTAGTACACACATATGAACGCCTACTTGCACATTCCAATCCATCCACTTTTCAGAAAGTACCTATGCTTCTCAGTGGATTATGCACACTTTCAGTTCTGTGCTTTAACCTTTGGTCTCTCTATGGCCACAAGAGTATTTACAGAATGTCTGGCCCCAATCATGGCATTTGCCAGAACAAAGGGAATACAGCTTTTCACCTACCTAGATGACATCCTTATCCAGGCTGCATCCCTGCACTTCACTATCACCCTCCTAACAGGTCTGGGATTTACCATAATTCTCAAAAAATCCTCCCTGATACTCTCTCAAGATCAGGTATTCCTAGGATGTTGGATTCTGATAAGGGAAATGATGGCTTGTGTAACACCAGAAAAAATTGTGGTGCTCACATCTTTCTTCAAGGAAATCCTCCCTCTCAAAGCCATCTCAGACAGGGAATTCCTCAAAATCCTAGGATTCATGACCTTGACTTATCCCCATGGTCCCCCCAGTAAGGCTACACATGAGGAAGTTCCAGTGGTATCCAAGAACAATTTTGGAAACACTTACATCCTCTAGAGTTCATGATTCCCATGCCTGACAAAAGAATTGAAGTGGTGAATCTCCCAGATTCAGTCAAATCCTGGCCTGCCTCTACAACCCATACCCCCAACTAGGATCTCTTTTCAGATGCATCGGACGCAGGCTGGGGTGCAACCATAACCATAACAAAATGGAGAGTGAGGAACACATGGGCCCCCACTCAACAAAAAAATCACATCAGTATCAAGGAAGTGAGAGCCTTGATTTTGACCTTGGAAATTTTCAAGGGTCAGCTTCTACCAGGCACCCTGAGGTGGTACACAGATGTGGTACATCATCAAATTGGGGGGGGGGCAGGGTCCTACCTTCTGTGCAGACTAGCACTGCAGGCTTGGGAAATCATGCTGGAGAAACAGATCTTACTCGAGGCAGTATATATACCTTCTGCAGGTAATGTGATGGCAGGTTCATTAAGCAGGACAATGACCCTGTCTCATGAATGGATGCTGAACAGTGACATGTTTCTGGACCACGTCCATTGATGTGGTATTCCAGATGTGGTTCTCTTTGCCTCCTTCATGAACAGACAGCTCCCGACCTTCTGCTCCAGGGCACCACACCCAGAGGCTTGGAAGGTCATCGCTGTCTGTCACCTGGAAGGGAGATATGCACCTATGCATTCCCCTGCCTTCCCTATCATACAAAGAATCCTGCTGAAAATTCAGAAGGAGCAGCCTCAAATCTTGCTGGTGACTCCCTATTGGGCAAGGCAGCATTGGTTCCCCCTGTTATATCACCTAGCCAAGGGCAATTACCACAAGTTACCGCAGCGTATGAACTGCTCACACAGGACAAAGGAACACTGTTACACCCCCAACTGTCCATGATGAATCTCACACTGTGGGTGATAGGGTGTTGATTCTCTTCAAGCAACTATACACAGAGGACATAACCCAGGTTCTGCAGGAGGCCAGGAAACCAACTACCAGAAAATCTTACCTGTCTTAATGGAAGAGATTTTCTTTATGTTGTCAGAAAAACAACTGACAACCACTGATGGCAGAGCCCCCAGTGGTTTTGTCATACCTGCGTGACCTTATGAAGTCTTGGACTTGGAAGTCCTGCCCTTGGTACCACCTTTAGTATCTAGATTAAAAGTCTAAAACTTTTTTCTGAGAGGGGCACAACATATCAGGCCCACAAGGAAGCCCATTCCGCCTCCTTGGGATCTAAACTTTGTTCTAGAAAAATTGACACTACCACCCTTTGAACTGGCTAAAGACTGCACCCTCCAACAATGCACTTGGAATGCTATACTCTTGGTGGCCATCACCTCACCCAGAAGGGTCTCCGAACTCCAGGCCCTTATAGCAAACCCCCCTTTCACTGTCTTTCACAAGGACAGGGTATGTTTGCGTACCAACCCTACCTGCATGCCTAAAGTGGTCAATGAACTGTCCTTGAATCAGACTATCAATTTGCTAACCTTTTTCCCCTCTCCGCAGAACCAGGCAGAAAGGATACTTCACTCCTTAGACTTGCACAGACAGCTCTGGTATTATTTGGCCAAAACCAACTCCTCCTGCAAATCTGACAAGCTCTTCATCCCTTACCACCCAAAACCCTCTGGGTAAACCTGTTTCCAAGCAAACCGTATCCTCTTGGATATCTAAAACCATTTCATTTTGTTACACTAACCATAGTAGGTCACTCCCAGCCCCAGTAAGGGGCTCCTCAGGGGCATTCCTTAAAGGATTGGGCACAGCTGCTGTCCTTGAAGCAGCTACATGGTCCTCCATTCACACTTTCACTAGACCCTACAAACTGGACATGGTCTCTAGATCCAGGGCAGGATTTGCCAGAGCCATCCTTCATGGGTTTGTGGAAAGTGCTTCTGGTCTGCCACCCCTTGCTTAGGATAGGAACTTTTGCACTGTCCCCAATGTCATGATTACAGCAGCATATGAATAGAAGGATGTAGTATTGTTGTGTGAGATCTTACCATAACCTTAGATGTCCTTTTCTCCTATATGCTGCTGTGTAGTTAACCACCCAGCCTTCCTCCTCACGCTTGCCTGACTCCTGGAGTACATACTCTGTAGCTACTGATTATGGTGGCATTCAGTTCTGTAAAAGGTGCGTGCTTTATACCTGATGTCTGTTTATGACCGATGTCCGAGAGAGATGTGCAGGATGTTACGCACACCCTTGCTATAGCATTTAACTTTTTTATAATGGCTGGATGTACGAAGCATCACCAGAGGCAAACTCCCTGATGTTATGAATACAGCAGCATATAGAAGAGAAGTACATCTAAGGTTATGGTAAAGTGTTGCACAACAGTACTTTGTCTTGCTCTGGGTACCTGAGACCACAAACTTATCCAAATTAAGACTCTGATGGCACCCTCTCTTCTGTCTCCCCCACCAAGGAACTTTCTGTCGGGGATACCCTTCGTAGAATGAAGGAGGCTTTCAGTGGGGAAAGCAAACAGTTCTCACCAGCTCACACTCATTACAGGGAGCTCAGTTTGCCTTCTCCCATGCCACTGGCTATCCCTCCTGTACACACAGTACTCAATAATGTTTTTGAAGACATTGCTTTACATCCTGATTCTTTACCAACTGCTGCTAGGGCAGCAGACAGATTTTACAGAGTGCCTGAATCTCACAAACACCTTTACAAATATGCTGAGGCTGACCCCTCAGTAGTCTCTTCTGAATCCACAGAAGGTGTACCTGAGGGACCAGCTAGTCATCCTTTGCCTAATGATTGGGAACATAGGCTATTATAGAGATTTGGGAAAAAAGCTTATACCTCTGCCACCCTTGCAATGGGGGCATTGAATTGCCAGTACCATATGTTAATGTACCATGAATCTCTCCAGGACAAAATCTTCGCTAAAGTAGAACTCTGTTTACTTTTTCAAAGGAAATTCGGGAGACAGCAAGAGAAGCTGTATAAGTCTTCAAACACTCTTTAAAGTGTGGCTGTGATGCCTTGGATGCATCATGCAGGTAGCTGCCACAGGTTTTGTCATTCGCAGACTTGCATGACTCGGGATCCAGTCCTCTCTGATCAGGTCAAGGCTGAATTACTGGATGATCCACTAGAGAGAGAATTGCTTTTTGAACCTGCATCTCCACAAGTCTTTGAGAAGCTGGATAAGATAAGAAAGCAAATAAAAACTGTGTAGGACCCTTATCTTTCTCCAACGTTAAGATTTAGCAGGAATTACCCTCAGAATCTTGACCTTTTTTCCTAGCCATAACAAGACAATGTGAACCTTCCCCAAGGCAAGAGACCCAGACAATCCAGGAGGTGGCAACCAGAACAATTGCACAGAACAGGGAGATGCAAAGATCCCACCCAACACAGAGACCATCTGTGCCTATGTTCAACTGCAGCCTCTAATATCCCTACCTATCCTCCCCTCCAAACGTCTAGCTGGAAGACACTCCTCCTTAAATCAGTGGAAGACTATCACCAGGGACCAATGGGCCTCAACATCTTATAAATGTGGTACTACATCCAGGTCAGAGAAATTCCACACTTCTTGGGCATTCCTAAACTACAAAAAGAACAGGAAAGCCTATTACCACCTATCCTTGGGGGAACTACTTCATCAGGGATCAATTCAGCCTGTTTCTCCAGGTCAGGAGGGAAAAGGCATCTACTCAAGGGTCTTTGTAGTTCAAAGAAAGGAGGGTACATGGAGACCCATCTTGGACCTTTCAAAAGTAAAGAAGTTTCACAGTAACTCAAAGTCCAAAATTCTTACTTTGCAAACATTTCTTCTCATCACCTTCCAAGATGCCTTCATAGTCACTCTGGATCTAAAGGATGCTTACCACCATGTCCCCGTAGCAGACAGTTACAGAAAATTCCTGAGATTGTAGCAACAGGCTCTCACTTCCTATTCTGTACTTTATGATTTAAGCTTTCCACTGCTTCTGGAGTTTTCACAAAATGCCTAGGTCC
This sequence comes from Protopterus annectens, assembly GCF_019279795.1. Taxonomy (NCBI): domain Eukaryota; kingdom Metazoa; phylum Chordata; order Ceratodontiformes; family Protopteridae; genus Protopterus; species Protopterus annectens. The sequence goes on along the minus strand of NC_056748.1, from coordinate 791,583,313 downwards.
TTTGGTGGAACATTACAGAACTCAGAGTTCATATTTACCCCTTCTTGGATGATTGTCTCATTCAGGGATAATACACAACAGAGACCCTAGACACCTTACAGATCACCTTCAACTGCTTCCAGAAAGTAGGTCTCACCACTTCAGAAGTCAAAACTCTTTTTCAAACAAAGATTCTCTTTCTGGGACCCCTCCTAGATTCAACCCGGTGGAATGACTTCCTTCCCCAGGACTCGATATCTTTCCTGATAAACTACCTGACCAAATTGTTTCTTGAACAACACAACTCAGCAAAGGAATTTTTGAAGATTCTGGGTTACACAGCATCCTGCATTCTTATGATCTCACTTGCAAATTTACACATGAAAAAAATTAATTATTCCTAAAAATGCATGGGAACAGCATTCTCAACCCATGGTTGCCCTATTGCCTTTCCTTCCATGACTGAACAAGGAGTTCCTGTGGTGGAAGAGCACTCTTATTACTGAACCCAGTTGCAAATTTCTGTTTACCAGAAGCAGGCAAGACCATCACAATGGACAGTTTAGACATAGCTGGTGGGGGGTGATCATCACTTAGGTTTCTTGAAAGTGCAGGGCATCCGGACAGCACAGCAGAAAAAAATGCATATAAATCAGAAGGAGCTACTGGCAGTCTACCTGGCCGTAAAAACTTTTCAGTAGAATGTAAGCCCAGGGACCTTGCATATCTGGACAGACAGTATCACAGTGATGTGGTATATAAACAGGCAAGGGGGTATCCTGTCCTACCCTTTCTGCAATGTCATTAAGAAGATTTCGATGCTGGTTGAAGAATTAGGGCTGACTGTCACAGCATCTTTTGTTCCTGGTCAGAACAGTACCCTGGCAGATTTTCTAAGAAGGGATTTTCTAGACTGCAACAAGTGGATGCTGAAGAGAGAGGTATTTCTGGCCCTAACTCTACAGTGGGGGTCCCCACAGTAGACTTGTTCACCTCTCACCAGAACAGACAACTTGAAGTTCTGCTCAAAAACTCAACAGACAGGGACTTGGAAAATACTTGCTTTCACTTTCACATGGAAACATTTTTTCCTGTATGCATTCCTGCCCTTAGTCCTGATCCCCAGAGTGCTGATAAAAGTCAGGGAGGACAGATCCAGCATAATCTTAGTGGCCCCCTTCTGACTGAGGCAACACTGGTCCTCCCTTCTCTTGATGCTCAACAACGGGAGTTTCTGCACCCTACCACAAGATGTAGATCTCAGTTAAACCAAGGGATCTGTCTTCCATTCTCACCTAACTACGCTCAGGTTAACAGTCTGGAAGATTGGGTTTTGACACCAAGGAATGCCTCCTATCCCATGAATGTCATTTCCTTTTTACAGGAGGCAAGGAAACCCAATAACAGGAAATCTTAACTGGCAAAATGGTAGACATTTTCCATCGGGTGTCACAGAAGGAACACGAGCCCTTCTCAGGCAGACATCAGTTCTGTCTTGGAGAACCTTTCAGGCCTGTTTAGACAGGAACTTTCCTACTGCAGTGTTGTAGTATCTACAATCTCAGCTTATCTGCACAGTGCTCCATCTTTCTTCTCGCATCCCAACATGCAGCTTTTCCTAAAAAAGATAATTCACTTGAGACCACTCAGACGGAACCCTATTCCTGCCTGTGATCTAAATTATGTGCTAGAGAAACTCTCCTTGCCCCCCTTGAACCTACTACCACTGCCTGTCTGAAAATGCTCACTTGCAAGACCACTTTCTGTATAGCTGTCATATCAGCAAAGAGGGTCTCAGAGCTATAAGCCATCATATGTAGAGCCTTTTACTGTCTATCAGAGGGATAGAGTAACCCTTAGAGCAAACCCATCTTTTATGCCTAAGATGGTTTCAGAACTTACCCTAAACCCAGCTATTCACCTGTCAGTCTTTTTCTCAAATACACATAACAGGGCAGAGCTCATCCTTTATTCCTTGGATGTGCACAGGCAAATCAGGCACTATCTAGACAGGACAGTAGAGAAGAGCAATTACTGGTGTCTTTTATAGAGGGTAGACAGCATAGGCTTGTCTCCAAATGAACCGTTTACAAATGGATAGCCACCTGCATTATGTTCTATTACTCCAACCATGGAAAAAACCTATCTGGGCATATTAAAGCCCACTCCATTCGGCGTGAGACAGCTATCACTGTTTTCCTCAAAGGGATCTCTACCCAGGCCATCCTAGAGGCAGCTACATGGAACTCAGTGCATGCCTTTATATAAAACACTATAACTTAGGCAGTGTCTCCAGGGCTAGAGCAGGTTTCGCTACTGCCATCCTGCAAATCCTTATTTCCCAGGCTCATTTAGATGACTTACCATCCACCTGTTGGCTTTGGGAACCCTGTTAAGAATCAGTACTGCAGTGTTGACTACAAAGAGCATCATTGTGTCCCACTTACCATAATTGTAGACGTTTGATAAGATCACTGTTGCAGTACATACTCCCACCATCCAACCCTTCTGTCTGCTGACCACTTTTCTCTTCCTTGCTGGACACAAAGAGTAGAGGAGTTCTCTGCTGATATCCCTCTTATCTCCATCATGTCCTTTCTGCCTCCATTAATTTCCTTCCTCCTCACTCAAATTCAGACATCTGGGGAGGTCATGCTGTCCTCAGGCGTCAGACTGCTTGTTCACAGCTCAGAAGGACCTGAAGATGGTGCTGACAAACATCTTTCAATATACTCTGATGTCCATACATTAGTCTTTCGATGTCAGTCAGCTAGGGATGATGCAAAGACACTGGAAATGTGGCCAGTCTCAGGCTTGTCCCAAGAAGCAGTACTGTAACATCAGTCTACTAAACATCTACATTTATGATAAGTGGGGCACAACTGTACTATGTTTAAATTCCTCACTGTCTCACTGGCAGCATCCTCCCATCATTCCCCAGATTGTGCATTGTCGAGGTATGTTTCAACATCTTTGATTTGGTTGTTATTGGATTTGGTTTTTATATGGTATTGTAACTGGCTGCAGATTTACTCTTGCTTGATTTTGCCTTCAGGTGCTTTCCTCTTTTTCTTTGTGGAAGTGAAAAAGCCTGAAGAATCACTTTGTGTGACAGCTGAAGGCTTTCCTGTCAGGATATGCTCCACTAACCAGATGTCACAGGAAGAGAGGGCGAAAGGAGTCTGATATTTTGAAAGCTGACCAGTACTGGGTTACTTTGGCAGATAACCCAAAATGCCACCGAGGCAGTGAGGAATTCAAATATCTACTGTTACAAATAAGTAGGACACGTACAACTGTGTTTTCTCCCTTCTTATGTAATTGGTCAAGGGCAATTAACATAAGCATCCTCACAGATTGGATTCACTCAAACAAGACAGGGGGAGTTTGATACATCCAAGTCTTAAATAACCTCAGCTGACTGCCTGGATGATTTAGTTTTGATACCTTCTAGGCACCGTCTTCATGAGGGCATGCAGCAAGTAATAAGGATGCAAGAAAACCTGCTTTTGGGAAATTGTATGTTAGCAAGTGGAAAAGATTTTCTAGTTGATGCCAATGTAATGATCAGGGCCAGATCAGGAAATATGTACCACTGATTCTTAAATATTGTACACCCCTGAGTGCATCATACTTTGGATGAGATGTTAAACTAAGGTCCCATTTGCCTGTGTTAGTGGTAGGTGCTGTGCAATATTTACACCCACCTGAGCTATCAAAACGACTAGGGGTAGTTCCCCAATGCCCTGACCAAATTTTCCTTACTAGTATAACTATCACCAAGGGTCTCCCCTGGAAAGAAATTGATAACTTAGTGGGACTAACCTGGTCAACAAAGGATATTATAAGTGTTAAATTAAATCCACATCTCTGCCTTCATTTCAGATGTGTGTGTGTGTGTGGGGGGGGGGGGGGGTGCTGCTGGTCCATTCCTTCCTAGGACCCCATTTGACCAGAATCCTGCCATGAGCCAGTTTATCTGGTTGCTTTATGGTTCTTAACTTAGAAGACTGTGCTGCTTATTGCTCTGACTTCTGCAAGATGAATATTTTGAGTTACAAGCTTTCATGGGGGTGAGCCCTATTTGGTTTTCCATAGAGGTAGGGCTACTTTAAGAGCAAATCCTTCATTCATTCCAAAAGTTGTTTTAGAGTTTAAATTGAATCAAACCATCAACTACCTGCTTCCTATCCAGATTCTAGAAGTGTGCATTTTATCCTGGTTTAAAAAAGCAAGGGAGAAAATTCTACTTTTCCTTGGACTTGCACATGCAACTCGGGTATTGGGTGTTATCTTGACAGACCAAAGTCCATTAGAAAAGCTGAACAACTGTTTTCCTCTTGTGAATGGGCAAACAAAAGGGCAACCCATATCAAAAAGAATATTCAAGATGGTTACTACTTGCTATTGCTTTTTGTTATTCCCACTATGGCAAATTTATCACAGCCAGAATCGAGGCATATTCTGCTACAGCCTTGCCTTCTTTAATGACATATTGGAAAGGGGTGGCCTCTAGAAGTATTCTAGATTTAGGTACTTAGTCCTATGTAAATACATTTACAAAGCTTTGCAGACTGGATTCCTTCTTCAGGTCTAGGACAGGCTTTGCTCAGACCATTATTCAGGGGCTGCTGGATCCTATTCCTTCCCCCTCTCAGGATGGATAGGCTATGGTAATGTACCTAGACAGCTGTAGGCTAGTACAGCTGTGAGAATGCTGAATATGCTACAGTTATGTAAGTTGCATTTACCATAACAGTAGATGTTCAAATTCCTTACTGCTGCAGTAGCCATACCCTCACTTCCTCCCCAACCCCTTTTTCAGTATATAACAAAACCAGATCCGTTGGCAGGAAGGAACATCAGCTTTATTAGAACAGCCAAACTAACTAGACACTTTCACCCACAGTTGGGCTTCATTCAGAGTCAGTGTAAAACAGCACTAATAGCATTTATATTTCAAATGGTACTAATTAAACAAATAACACTCTAAATTATTAAAAACATTTAACCCCCTAGCATCCAGTTCCCTTCAACACAGAAAGTTACCACCTAGTGTACAAAAACTTGTTGTCTATACTAAAGCTACAGCAATGTTAAAAATAAATAAACTCATTAATTCTGTACAATAAAAAGATAAGAAAATACACCTAGCCATAAATATAATGCTGAATAAACATTTAAAATGTACATACATTATAAAAACTGTGATTTGTATTTTAGTACGCACTCTGTTGAAATATTGTCATTGATGCCCGGTGCTTTAGATGCATCCAGGCATAGCTGCCATAAACATTCCTTAACTTCCAATAAGGTTTTAAGGTCACCTCCAAAATCGCATTTTGGCAGTCTATCAATGACAAAAAATAAAAAAATCTTTTAAAATTACTGCAATTTTTACTATGATTAAATAGGGCATTAGTACATTTTTTATTTTTAATGTCCCTGTTATGCTCAAGTATTCGTAATCTCAATTTTCTTGTGGTCATACCCACATAAAATGCAGTACAGGATAGACATGTGGCCACATACACAACCATACTTGTGTTACAGTTACAGTACCCAGGACATTTTAATGTTGTCTTGCAACTCCATATCTGTACATATGGTCCATCGTTAATAAATTTACAAGTGCTACATGTACCGCATTTCCCCATCCTAGTAGGTCTCTGACTAGTTGCCCAAGAAGTTTTTTTCAAAAAGATCTTTCAAATTCAGACCTCTACTATTAATAAACCTTGGAACACACCCAGTTATATCTTTTAATTCCTGAGTAAACATCCAGTCCCATACAGAGTGTATAATATTCTTAACCTTTGTTCCCATCGGGTTATACTCAATAACAATACCAGAATGGTAATTCTGACCTGGGTTGTTGTTGTTGTCATTTATTGTGCCAAGATTTCTATTGGTGTCCAACAAAATAGGCCTAAAGTCATTGATTCTCCTTTTCTCAGTTTCTTTAGTAACATTAGTAAATCAGAGGGATACCCTATCTTTTTGAACATATCTTTCAACTTGTCAAGTTGTACCCTAAAACAAATATCTTGACTTACTATTCTGGACCATACGTATCATCTGCCCCTTGACCACATTTTTCTTTTGATGGTCAGGATGACAGCTGTCATAATGTAAGAATAAATTATATGTTTTTTCTACGAAAAATATTAGAATGTGTTTGACCATTTTCTTTGTATAACTCTATGTCCAAAAAATCAATTTTAACCTTATCAAAATGACTTGTAAATTTTAAGAATGTTGGTGTTTCATTCAGATAGCCATTAAATACATCAAGTTTATACCTGGAGCCCTTCCACAACATAAGTATATCATCCAAATACCTCAAGTACGTCAACATTTTGGACATATAGTCAGACAAATACAAATTGCTCCTCCCATTCAGTCAATACAAGGTTGGTATAAATGGGTGCACATCTGGCTCCCATCGCAGTCCTGGTCATCTGTTTATAATATTCACCATCAAAGAGTATGTAGTTGTTAAGTAATACAATATCCATTGATTCCACTAAAAGGCTTCTCTTTACTTGGTGCTGTTCACTATGTTTTGCCAAACTACTACTAAACCAATCTAACCCAATTTGGTGGGGGATCACAGAAAACAAATTAAGGACATCAACTTTTACAAACCAACTTTCTTCAGTGTTTTCCATCTGAATCTTCTTAATGCAATCTAGACAATGCCAAGAATCTTTTAAAATGTGTGGTAAATTATCCAGTATATTTTCGCTTGTAATATCTATGTATGACGCAAGGGGTTCAGTTTTTGAGCCCCTAGCTGCCACAATAGGCCTAAAAGGTGGACTACTGATGTTCTTATGAATTTTGGGAATTCCAGAAATGGAGGGGATAATAGGAAGTTCCACTGAGAGATATTTAAACTCATCATGAGTAATAATCCCCTCACACAAGAAAGCAATAATATACTGGATAATTTACCACACATTTTAAAAGATACTTGGCATTGCCTAGATTGCATTAGGAAGATCCAGATGGAAAACACTGAAGAATGTTGGTTTGTAACAGTGGATGTCATTAATTTGTTTTCTGTGATCCCCCACCAAATTTGGTTAGATTGGTTTAGTAGTAGTTTGGCAAAACATAGTGAACTCCACCCAAGTAAAGAGAAGCCTTTTAGTGGAATTAATGGAGATGGTATTGCTCAACAACTACATACTGTTTGATGGTGAATATTATAAACAGATGACCGGGGTTGTGATAGGAGCCAGATGTGCAACCGTTTATGCCAACCTTGTGTTGGCTAAATGGGAGGAGCAATATGTATTTAAGTCTGATTATATGTGCAAAATTTTAATGTACTTGAGGTATTTGGACAATATACTTATTTTATGGAAGGGCTTCAGGTATGAACTTGATGTATGGTGACCTTAAAACCTTACTGGAAGTTAAGGAATGTTTATGGCAACTACGCCTGGATGCATCTAAAGCACCAGGCATCAATGACAATATTTCAACAGCGTGTGTACTAAAATACAAATCTCAGTTTTTTTATAATGTATGTACATTTTAAATGTTTATTCAGCATTATATTTATGGCTAGGTGTATTTTCTTGTCTTTTTATTGTACAGAATTAATGAGTTATTTTTAATATTGCTGTAGCTTTAGTATAGACAACAAGTTTTTGTACACTAGGTGATAACTTTCTGTGTTGAAGGGAGCTGGATGCTAGGGGTTAAATGTTTTTAACAATTTAGTGTTATTTGTTTAATTAATTTGTACTAATTGATATATAAATGCTATTAGTGTTGTTTTACACTGACTCTGATGAAGCCCAACTGTGGGTGAAAGCGCTTAGTCAGTTTGGTTGTTCTAATAAAGCTGATGTTCCTTCCTGCCAACGGATCTAGTTTTGTTACTAGTTTTAAGTTTTTCTCTTTGTCAGTCCTTTTTCTCTATATAGTTGTAGGTAAAAGTTATGTATTCCTAACTGTTTTGGGTTTGAGCAAATGGGCTCTCTCCCTCTTTTGGAGGGCAAGAAAGTCTTGAAGAACCTGATGCCCAGGCTACTGTTTTCTCGAAACATAGCAGCCTAGACACATATCTGGAGACTGTCTGTCTGTTATGTCCTGGTAATATATAACCTGGACAGCTAGAGGCTTCTGCAGCAGTGAGGAATTTGAACACCTACTGTTACGGTAAGCGCAAGTTACACAGCTGTACTTTTGTACAAGTACACAAGATGTTATTAATGGTTATTTCCTGCATCTCAAAATAGGCCTGTGGAGATCAGTTCTGAATTTATCAAGTGTTAGCAAGCAGTTCATGTTGAAGGGGTTAAAGATGGAAACTGCTCAAAAACTCCTTATCCTTCAAGAATTACGTGATAAGTCTGGATATGAAATATGCTTACTGGCATTTTTCATCTAAAGATCCCAAGTGGGTGCCACCTGTTTGTACTCAACTGGAGTATGTGTGAGATATTAAGGCTGTATTGTTTTAATAGATCAAGAAAAGTGTATTGAATGCGAAATGTTGAATAATGAACAAGAATATGTTCAAATCTGAGAATTCACATGTTAACAAGTGGTATAAGTTTATACATTCCTTTTTATATGATTTCATGGAAGGTAATCTTTGATTTGGAAATGTATAGTTTTTGCAATATTGTAAATACTAGAGTTGGTGTGTTGTTCGGGATTCCTAAGATACACAAGAGTCTCGATAAAGCCCCCCTTTAGGCCTATAGTATCAACTCCCACTTATATTACTGAAGGTATTTCTTTAATGGTAGATGCCTTTTTGAATCCATTAGTTAAGGAATTAGAGTCCTACATTAAAGATTCTTGGTACTTTTTAGATAAGTTGTGAGAATTTAATGTTAGTTATAAATTTATGCCCAGGAGAAATATTATATGTATTGTAGATATTTGCTCTTTGTTTACTTGTATATCCCATGACTCAGGGGTTGAGTGTGTTTAGACAATTTTTAAATAAGTTTACTGATTTCCCCACCCCTCATGTTAATTTCTGTTGTAGTTTAAATGAAATTTTATTAGATAACAATTATTTTATTTTTAACAAAAAAATTTACAAACAGTGGACAGGGGGGTCCCCAGTTGTTCCTATATTTGCTGATATTGTTTTAGGCTGGTGGAAATTTCATGTATTGAGTACCATGAAAAACATATTTAAAATATGTTTTTATAATAATCCATTTAAAGATTATTTTTTTTATAATTGAAGGAACATTTATTGATTGTGAAAAACTTGTAAAGGAATTGATTGACAGCTCTGAATTTTTTAAGTTTGCATTGGGAGAATGTAGAATTCAGGTTAGTTTTTTAGATGTTAATTTAAAGTGGAATACTGATTCTATGGAGTTTGAGAGTTGCATTCATAGAAAGAAAACTTTTACTAACAGTTCTCTACATCATAAAAGCAACTATCCTTATTTTATGAAGAGAAATCTTCCTAGAGGGCAGTACATAAGGGCAAGTAGAATGGCAAGTAATGATTCACATTTAAAAGAGGAATTTACTTTCATAACCAATTTATTTTTAAACAGAGATTATAATAAAAACCTTTTAGAGGAAGTAGAAGTTGAAATAATGAACAAGGAACGTACTTTATTTCCCCCTAGTCTCAAACATCCCCTTGTTAGTAAAACGAATGTTTTATTAAAAGAAGAACATGGTGAGAAAAGCTGTTTGTAGCCTAGGTATGACATTAGATAGTCCTGGTATATATACTATTATTCAGAATAACTGGAAAGTCTTACAAGGGAATAAGGATTTGTATAAGGTGGTTGGGAGCACAGCTACGTTTGTTTATAAAAAATAATGTAAATGTTAAAACATTATTACAGAAGGATAACACTAAAATTGTTCCAGGTTGTACTTTTACTGAGAAATGCAAGGGGATGTTTAAGTGTGGTCAGTGCAATATATGTCGTTATATACTGGAGGGTCCTTATGTATTTTTAAACAGCCCTCCATGTATATTGACAATACCAATGAGATTCAGTTGTAAGACTAGGGGGGTTATTTATATTTGTTTGTTCTGGTTGTTCTGCCTTTTATGTAGGGATGACTACTAGGGGTCTTTATGAATGTAGAGAACATTTATACTGTATTAAGAAGAAATACTCAAAAAGGCCCTATTCAGGCATATGCAGGTTTCCCAAAATTATAAGAAATTTCTCATTTCCATTTTAGAGAAAGGGTGTTTTGATTTTAGAGGAGGGGATTTTAAGAATTACCTGCAGCAGAAAGAAGCCTTATGTCAGCTAAAATTATGTGTGGATAGGTTACCCAGGCTAACTGACAAGATAAATGTAAAATGCTTTTTAAAAAACAGAAGGGTTTATGTGAGTAGGAAATTATACCAATTTAGAGTAGATTTGCAGTATTTGTCTGTCTGTTATACAATCAGGTTTTTAGAAGTATCTTTTTTACAAGGGTTTTATACGAGTTGTATTAACTAACAGCTTAAACATTTGATTGGCTGATCGTTTGTATAAATAAGATATGTTGCATGTGGTTTCTTTTCTGAAGAAATCATTGGACAAAAGCAGTTAATAAAAAGTTTTATATGCTGTTTCGTAGGTTCCCTGCTGTCTGGTTGATCTGTACAAGGTTTTCTGCTGACATTAAACAGGGAGTCTTCATTTTTGCTGCATAATTCCAACCTTTTGGGTAGCAACACAACCTAGAGTTATCTTCCACCTGCCTTGCACCTGCATTTGTGGCCCTCTGAGTGAGAAGGATTAACATGTATCCTTTCTTGGATGACTGCCTCATCTAGGCCACATAAAGACTTCAGTAATTTGAGGCTGGAGATTCTGTCCCTACATTCCATTAGGTTTACACTGAAAGAGATGAAGCTGCGGGCAGAGCTGGAACATGCTGATGTTCTTCGTGCTTCACTGTTGCAGTCATCACTTTTGGGTTATCTGCTTGCAGTAGCCCTCAGTTGGCCTGATTAACAAAGTCTTGGGTCCTGCATCATTTGCTGTCCCTTCTTCCATGACGTCAGTCGTCAGGGGTATAAAACATGCAGCCGACGCCATTACATCAGTCTTTCTTGCCGTGCGGTGCCCAAAGCAGAAGCAGTTTGCAAGTGCTGGTCAGCCGATTCCTGAAATGTTCATTTTCGAGTTTCAGAACTGAAGTCTTCAACTAAAGCTAAGTACCCCGTTGGGGAAACATTTTCTTGCTCCTTACCGATGTCGGTAAATGTTAATAATTGCATTACTTGTGGAAAGCAAATACCTCATATAGATTTTCATTCGTACTGTATTCCTTGCCTAGGCCCTGACCACAACGTACCGTGCCGTCGATTTTGATCTTTATTTAATCAGTGTACTATCTGTTGTTGGTATATTTTTGCCTCTAAGTATTTCGGTTCTCTGTTTAATTTTCCAGAAATGTCATCGGTTAGCCATCCGACTACCGGGATTCCGAAAAAATGCAAGGATAAAGACAGAGACAGGCTGCCGAGGTCCAAAACTGCAGACAACGCTTCTCCTAGGCCGGTCGCCAGTTAGCCGGTACTCAGGCGCTTTTGCAGCCCCTGATACCCGCTACTTCTGATTTGCAGGCCTCTGAGACCCATTCAGAGTCCGGTATGCCGCGAGATGCTTCAACTATGGAACCTGCGGATGTCTCTACCCTGGATGGGTCCTGAGCCGCTGTGCAAGCACTGGCTTCTGAGGGTGAATTCAGGCCTACGGCCTTGCATATTAAAACTATGCCTCTTTCTTCTTTTAGGCCTAACTCTCGGACCATGCCTAAAAAAACGACGCCCAGGCCGCATGCTCAGGCCTCTATGCCTAAAAAAAAAAAAGTAAGAATGGCTGAAGATCTTATAACTTTAATCAGGGGAAGCCAGCCTCCCCCTTCTAAGAGACCTAGGACTGAAGTTGTTTATGAATCTTCTGACCTGGATTCTGATTTTTCTGATTCTTCTGATGATCTGGATTTGCCCTTACTTACTTATGAGGATTCTGATGCAGAGGACTCTATTCCCTCTGCTTCCCCTCCAGAGGAGTTTTTTTTGGGGAAACCTTACATACTCAAAGGGAGCATTTCCACTGGGAAAGCCAGGATTTTTCTGATTCAAAAAAGAGGCTTAGGGATTTCTTACTCCTGCCTCAGCATAGGCCTTTTAGCTATTCCTCCTGTACTAGACATTGATGTTGATGCTTTTTTGGAATCTAGTTTGGCCCCTGATTCTTTGCCTCCTGCTTCCAGAAAACCTGACAGATATTACAGGGTTCCCGACTTACACAAGTTCCTTTTTAAAAATCCTATTGTGGATCCAGAGACTATTTCACAGGGAGCCAAGGGCATTAAAGCTTCTACTGCTAAAAATCCTACCCCTTCTGATAGACTCCAGGGCGCTGGATAGATGGGGTAAGAAGGTTTACACTTCTGCAACCTCGGCCATTAGGGCTTTAATCTGCCAGTTTCATATGTTAAAGTGTCAACATGTTATTGGATTGCTTAAACAGAAAATGATGTTGATTCCTGACTGTGCAGAAAATAAAGAATTACAGGATTTAATGCATTCTGCCGAACAGGTTGGAAAGCATACTTTGCAACGTGGATTTGATTCTTTAGAGGCCTCTTGCAGGGCTGCTGTTACTGGTTCTGTGCTCAGAAGGCATGCTTGGCTTAAGGAGCAATCTTTACCTGATCATGTTAAAGCTAAATTGTTGGATGCTCCCTTAAATCAGGACCCCTGTTTGGCAACAAGGCTGAGGAAGTTCTTAAAAAGATGGAGGATAAAGCTAAATCTATGCAAATTGTTAAAGGCTTCTTACAAGTTTATCCTCCTAGATTTAGTAGGCACCAGCCCTCTAAGAATTGGTCCTTTGCAGCCTCTTCAAGGTCCTCTCAAGCCAAATCCAGACATAGCAGAAACCCCAGGTTTCAGCTCCAGGGGACACACAAGACTAAGCAGTGGGGGGTTTCTGCACCCAAATCAGGGAGTAGTAAGACTCCCTCCTATGGAAAACAGTCTCAATTACTTGCTTCTAAAACTTCCAAGCACTTCACAACTGAAAGCTCCTTTAGGCGGAAAGATTGGTCTGCAGGCCAAAAACTGGGAACGCATTACCCAGGACAAATGGGTTTTAAATGTAGTGTCCCAAGGATACAGATTTCATTTCCACAGCTTACCAACACCAAGCGGGTGGCCAGATCTGCCCCCAAATCAGTGGGCAGAGGCCCAAAATCAAGTATTGTCTCTCTTAAGCATGGGGGCTATTCAGTTGGTACCAGAAGAGGAAAAGGGACAAGCGTTCTATTCGAGAATTTTCCTAGTACCCAGAAAAGGCAATACATGGCCTCCTATCCTGGACCTTTCTACTCTAAATACCTTTCTGGTGATTCCAAAATTTAAGATGCTGACTCTTCACCAACTGCTTCCTATGCTGGCAAAGATGCATTGTTGGCAACACTAGATGTAAAAGAAGCATACCTGCACATTCCTATCAGGGAGTCTTGCAGGAGATACCTATGCTTTAAAGCAGGTTACATGCATTATCAGTTCTCTGCACTGCCCTTTGGCTTATCTACTGCACCCAGGGTATTCACAAAGTGCCTAGCTTCAGTCATTGCATTCTGCAGGCAAAGAAATATCCAAATATACCCATATCTGGACGATTGTCTAATTCAGGCAGAAAGCCAGGACATACTTTTGAATCATCTGGCTTTTGTTCAGAGGGTACTGACTTGTCTGGGGTACACCATAAACAAAAAGAAATCACACCTGGTACCCTGTCAACAAATTATATTCCTGGGAGCAAGTTTGAATACAACTTCCCAGATGGCTTTCCTCACGCCAGAGAAACGGATTCATTTGACAACCTACTTCAAACAAGTGGCCACAAAAACCCATTTATCTGCAAGGCAAATACTACAAGCCTTGGGGTTCATGGTCTCCTGCATTCTTCTAATTCTATATGCAAGGCTGCATATGATGAAACTGCAATGGTATCAACATTCACAGGATCTAGAAGCAATGATTCCTATCATACCTTGCCTAAGCCTAGAGTTCCTTTGGTGGGCAGAGGCCTGCCACCAAAACAGGGGACTACCTTTCACACTACCCCCTGCCGCCCAAACCTTAACAACTGATGCATCAGACTATGCATGGGGGGGGGGGGGGCACCTGGCAGGGAAGTGCATTCAGGGAAAATGGAACCCAAGTCAAATGCACCTGCATGTCAATCAAAAAGAAATGATAGCTGTACAGAATGCTCTGACAGCCTTCAAGGGCCACAGTCTTCCAGGACAATTATTGATAAAGACAGACAGCACCACTATGTGGTACATAAACAAGCAGGGAGGTACGCATTCTTATCCCCTGTGCTGACTAGCCATGGCATTGTGGAACACAGCCCTGAGCTATCAAGTACATTTACAAGCTCAATTCCTGCCATTAAAACTAAATACACTGGCAGACTAACTAAGCAGGAACCTCATGGACCCACATGAGTGGAAACTGGAACCAAGGATTTTCAACATGTTGACAAGCAAATGGGGGAGCCCAGATACACATCTGTTTGCCTCCCCCAAAACCATCAGTTGGACAAATTCTGCACAAGGACTCCCCACAAACAAGTTTGGAAAGTGGATGCTCTGTCCTTCGGTTTATGCCTTTCCTCCTCTTCCTTTGCTCTCCAAAGTACTACTAAAGATCAAACAAGACAAACCAAGGACGATTTTGATTGCACCAGACTGGCCACACCAACACTGGTACCCTCTCTTGCGCAGTGTGTCCTGCCTCAGACTCCTACTCTTTTGTCTCAGCAGGGGAACCAAATTCTGCACCCTCAACTTCAAACACTGAATCTAGCAGCCTGGCTAATTACATAATTTCTCCTTTACCATCCCTCAGTAAACCAGCGAGGGATATCATTTTAGAGGCAAGGAGGCCTAGTACCAGAAAGTCTTACGCTGAAAAATGGAAAAGATTTTGAGCCTGGAACCTAGCTCAAGGGATGAGCACAACAGTGCCTGATTTACCTCAGATTTTACAATACTTAACTGAATTGCTTCACAAGGGCCTGTCTTTCTCCTCCATCAAAATTCATGCCTCAGCCATCTCAGCTCATTATAACACAGAAACACACCTCATCTCTCATCCACTGCTTAAGCAGTTCCTCTGAGGGGCCAAAATCTACGACCACCCAGGAGAGCTCCTACTGTAGCCTGGGACCTCAACTTTGTATTGGAAAAGCTCACCCTTCCTCCTTTCGAGCCAGCTGCCACTGCGGACTTAAAATTCCTTTCTTGGAAAACAGCTTTCCTTTTAGCAATCACTTCAGCAAGAAGGATATCTGAATTACAGGCCCTCATGGCAGTGGAGCCTTTCATCATCTTTCATGCAGACAGGGTGTCCCTCAGGACCAATCCCTCCTTCATGCCCAAGGTGGTATCCAGTGTGGCCCTTAATCAGTCCTTACATTTGCCAACCTTCTTTCCTAATCCACAGAACAAAGGGGAATGGATTCTGCACTCCTTAGACATGCACAGACAACTTAGGTTCTACTTGGGCAGAACTAAACCTCAAAGGAAATCTGATCAACTGCTGCTTCCATTTGCTGCAGGGGCAGAGGGGAAGGCTATTTCAAAGCAAACCATTTCCAAATGGATAGGCCATTGCATTTATTTCTGCTACAAACACCATGGAAAACCTATCCCACAAGGGATCAGACCCCACTCTACCAGGTCTGCATCTACCTCTACAGCCTTTCTCAGAGGCGTCCCTACCAGGGACATCCAAGAAGCTGCTACCTGAAGTTCTGTACATACTTTCACCAAGCATTACCATCTGCCAATTTTCTCTAAATCCAGAGCTGGCATTGCCACTGCGGTCTTGCAGGGCCTTTTAGCTGGTCTTAGTTATATTTAAATTTCTCCTCCCATCCTTAGCTTTGGGAATCTACCCAAAAGTGATGACTGCAACAGTGAAACACAAAGAACATAGTACAGTTGTGTACACTTACCATAAATGTAGATGTTCAAGTGTATTCACTGTTGCAGTCCTGGTTACCCTCCCTCCTGCCCCCTTCATTTTTTGGGTATACCTCTACTTTCCTTTGCTATCTTCAGAAGCCTTTTGGTGTATTTGCTTTTTGGTTGGATATATAACCTTGTATATTTATAGCTTTAATCCCTTCCCATTAAGGGGGCACCTGACATCTGGGGCAAGAAAAACTGATGTAATGGTGTCTGCTGTATGTTTTATACCCCTGACGATCTGACGTCATGGAAGAAGGGACAGCAGCCGACGCAGGACCCAAGACTTTGTTAATCAGGCCGACTGAGGGCTACTGCAAGCAGATAACCCAAAAGTGATGACTGCAGCGGTGAATACACTCTAACATCTATGTTTACATTTATGATAAGTGTACACAACTGTACTTTGCAGAGAGTTGAACCTCAGAGCTCCAGAACACTTTCCAGATTTAAACTTCTATACCTAAGCTGCTTACCTTAAATGCTATTAATTTAGTACTACATGTGTGTTTTGGCTCTTAAACCATTCATTTACCACTGAGGCAAGAAGGGAGATTGAGACTAAATACTACCAGCAGAAAGACTATGGCTGAGATGGGCAGTATGGGTGGGTACCTGTAAAACCTTCCTGAAATCCGTTGAATAGTGGCGTCGTGGATATGTTGGACAGGCTGACTGCACTGGTAGCTAATGTGTCTGAGGAAATGGCTTCCATCTGACAAGACAATGATAACCATCATGCGATTTGTAGATAGTTGTGTAGCCAAGAGTGCATTCTTAGAGTTGGTGTTGAACCTTCGGGTATGTCTGATGATACAACAGATTGATGTCACCAGGGACCATTGACAGATCATACTGGAGCTACAAAAAATGCTATTCGTAGAAAACAGGTATAGGAGAAAGAACCACTGTCTCAATATTCTAAAGTAGAATATTGAAGGAGAGGATATCTGACAGTTGTGGTATAGTTTCTCCTTAAAGTTCTGAACATTAGCCCCTCTCAGCTCATTATGATAGAGGGTGCACGGTTACTAAAGCCGGTGAATTCTAAAGGAGGTTCACAGAGATAGATTATCCCCAGAGTCCTGAACTTAAGTGAAACATTGCTGCTTTTATGGAGTGCCAAGGAATGAAGTTCCTTTCGTTTAACTGGTATTTCTTTAATGGCACTGTGAAACAGAAGGCATTTAGAGAGAAGAATGTAGTTCCTAACCAATTCAAGTACCTATGAATTTTGCAGTTGAAAATAGACAAGGAATGTAAATTATCATCACTGAAAGCTGTTTTGCTGTTGCTGCAGTCTCATTTTCCTTTTTTTGGTTGTGCCAGAAAAGATGAGCATGGTTGCCCTGTGTAACCAGCTGAAAGGACTATCGGACACAGAGCACATAAGGCAACTGATCCAGGGAAGTTTGGAGCTGTCCTTTTAGCTCCCTCAAACCTCACCTGAACAGTCCCTGAAATACTAATTGCAATATGTATCAACATTGGAATAATGAGACATTGGCCATGAAGTCTCCATGTAGACAGTTTCTTAATTCAGATGTCTGACTCTAACCTATCTAAACCCCTGGAAGGGCTTTTCTGTGAGAATTTTAAGATGTATACCACAGTGCATCAAACAGTTGAAGGCACTAATGTTTCAGCAGTTGTGGATTAGTCTTTTTTTTCAATTAATCTTTAAGTCAAGTATATCTTTTCATGATCTCAGGGACTTTAACAGACCAGCCCTGTCAGCAGTTGATGCTTTAAGTTCTTGCAAATTCATGCTCATTACTTCAGCAGTGCTGTCAAGCCATCTTAGATTCTGCAGCCCTTCATCTTCTTTCGCCTTCACTCTTTCTCAGCATCAGTCTCTTGTCTAGTGAGTCATGCTTTCTTGTTTAATGGCTAAAGGTGTATGAATTTTAGTTTTACTATCAAACTTCATGTGAACATTCTGGATTTGTTTCCCTAAGCATTAAATAATCTGATCTTCATGCAGTCCATAGAATTGTTAAAACGTTTTCCCCAACACTGCAATTCAAAGGCTTTGATTTTTCCATTGCACAGTCTTAGTTAAAGTGCAAATCCTAAAACCATATATTATTTCTGGGAAATCATAGCTTTTAAGAACCTTTCTTGAAATGTGCTGTCTTGACTGCAAAATCTTATCTAGATTTGTCATAGCCTTTCTTCCAAGAAGCAAGCATATTTTAATTTCATGGCTGCCATCACTGTCTGCAGAGATCTTTGAGCTCAGGAGAATAAAATCTGTCACTGCCTGTTCTTTACCATTTTCAAAGAACTATTTGTTTTATTTTGAATTTATCTAGGATAGAGCACTGATCCCACTGGACCTATTTCATTCTCTGTCCTGGGTAAACACAACATATACATGGCATTATATACAGACTGAATGACAAATGACACTAGATACATGTATATATAATATGAATGTAAGAGTTGGCTTGAGAGCATACAGAGGCAGTAGGTAACATAATATATACAGAGTAACTCAGAAAGCACTATATACATACATGCATTATATACAAAGTGGATGTCGAAGTTGGCATGCTGAAAAAAATCACAGAGAAAAGTACAGTCAGAGCAAGTTATGTAGAGAAAGAAGGGAAGGAGGAGGTTACATTATATGACCGTAGAGATAGCAGTTGCATTTCACTAGAGTCTTGTATTGTGCTTTTATTTCTGATTGGAAAATGGAGCATGAGGAATGATTTTTGAGGCAAGGTAGAGATTCACACAGTCTGAGACCAATGACTGACAAAGGATGGTATGTGATTGAAGCCTAGTTTGTGGGGTTTGGAGGAGGAGACCCGAGTTGCCAAGGTTTCTAAGGATATACTTGGTTGGTGCATGTCTGAATGGTTTGGAGGCTAGTGGAGGGAGGGTCTCATTCTTGATTAGTTTAAATAGTTTGAGAGTCAAGCAGAAAGTCAGCACATTGTTTCCCACATTCCCAGTTAGCTTTTTCAGTGGTTTTGTAGTGGTGGTCATTTCTTGGAGAGTGTACTGAATCAGCATGTGACATTTGATATTGAGAGGCTGTAGCAATCAAATGGAGACCATATACTAGCTGAGCCAGTAAGATCCCTTTATATATGGCATTCCTACAGAGTATGTATTGGGGGTCCTATTAGCCCAGAATAGGAGATGGTTGATTTTTTGGGTGTACTTTATTTAAATGAAAACACGTTATGCCGAACATCACTCTATCGATACAGCGAAATAATCGAATGCACAAAACCGCAAAACTCAAAATACCGAACTGTCCTACTCTGCCAACCCCACCGCCTGAAACACACTGTCCACCCAAACAAAATAAATAAACCACAAATGTACACCAACCAAAACCCTACTTCTCACCCTACACTAAATCCCACATACACCACTATCTATGCACTCTCCTTAACCCCTCCCTAACCCTAAGGTCCGTAACTACCGCACACTTACCCCACGGAGCTATACCCAAACAAAATAAATAAACCACACACATACACTAACCAAACCCCTACCTCAAACCCTACACTAAACGTTAAATACATTACCCATATTTCATTACCTATCTATGCACTTGCCTTAAAACGCACCCTAATCCTAACCCTAATGTCCGTAACTATCGCACACTTACCTTGCGGATCTGTAGCTCAGACGGCCCAACCAAAACACTTCCACATTTTGAATTTCGCTGTTTTGTGCGTTCGATTATTTCACGGTTCGATGTATATGTGTTGATGGAGTGGTGTTAGACGTAACGCATTTTCGTTTAAATAAAGTAGACCCGATTTTTTTATGTGCTGTACAGGTGGAGATAGAAATTTAGGACAGGGTCCAACCAAATCCATAGGTATTTGAATAAAGTGACATTTTCAGTGTTGTTATTCAGATTAATGATTTAATGATTTGTAGAGGTCTGGAGATGGAGATATTTTGCGTAGTTATGAAAAAACATAGCTTTTGCTTTAGAGAAGTTAATCCATAGTCATCACTGACCCAGTGAATAAGGGCGTGTAAGTCATCCTGAAGTTCATATTCAAGAGAAGAAACAGAGTGGTGGATAGGACTACATCGTCAGCATAAAGTAGGATAGGAAGTTGGGTAAGTCAAAAGTATACCTCTCAAGATTTTCGCTGAATGTCCAGAGTTCTGTCTCATATTTTCACCTGTTTCTCATAAAATTTCTGGGTTTTTTTTGACAAATCACTGAAGACTGAAGTCACTGAATAATGACATAATTTGAATTTCAGACTTCATATCCTTCAGAAAATGCATGCCAACACAAATCCTGTTATTACTACAACTTTCTAAGTTTACAAGAGCAGTATTTAAAATCTATCCCTATTTTTGAGACTTTGCCCCCCCACCTGTTATTTTAGGCTTTGTCCAGATTTCTTGGACTAAGAGTTTGACAGGAATGGTCAAAAGGGAGTTTATTAATATTCATAGAAAAATGGAGAGATGCCTGAATAGATACTTGGAGGAAATCTTTCTACAGAGGGACTGATCTAGAGGTTAATAAGTTGCAAGTTACTGAGAAATGGAGGGTAGAGAGGTAGTTTATGAACCAGGGCATTGTGTCATCATTAATACCTATTTCAGTGAGATGGTCTAGGAGAAATTGAGTCATCGACAAAATTAAAGGCTTTGGGTGAGGTCATTAAAAATGGCTTTGGTAATTAGGCATTTGTTCTCTCCAAGAAGAGTGTTATTGCCAAGTGTCCATATAGCTGTGGATGTACTGTGGCCAGACTAAAAGACATGCTGTTTTTGAGAGAAAATGTAGTTACAAGTGAAGTAATTTTTTCCAGAATCTTTCCTAGGATTGGGAGAAGAGGAATGGGACAAAATGAAATACTGAGGGATTAGGAAGACTGTGTTTCTTAGAGAGAGGTTTTACAATGGCATTTTTCCATATGTTGGGCACATAATATTAACTCTAATACACAGGTTGACCATGTGTTTCAGTTTAGTTATGATGTTTCTACAGCGATAAATAAACCAACAAGAAGAGCATCTGTTTTAAACATCTTATTTATTTTATAAGGTGTAATGAAAGTTCTGTGTGAATATTTCCAAGTAAATATCTTCCAATATATGGTTGAAGTATTACCAGCATATTTGAAAATTGATTAGTAGTAATATGTAAATTATTTAGAAGAAAAGTCCAAAATTTACCATCAGTCTTAATACTAAATTGTAGTAATAATTTATTTAAATTTGAATTGAAATTTTATTTTCATTACTTCTAATAACCATAGAAATCTGTCAGTAAAGGAATATTTTCATTTTGAGTTCTGTAAATTAAACATTTATTTGTATTAAAATGTGAACTAAGATTAGTAATAATTTTTTTGTATGACCAGTCAGGGTTATTTTATTTACATCTTCTGTTGTTAACCATTTATTTTTCTGTATAAAATCTGAGCAATAAATAAAATTGTTTTCTTTAAGGTGAATCATTTTTCAATCTGTTTTTATTGACTTTTTTGTATAGGCTATGGATAATATAATGAAAAAACATGTTTTGAGAGAAGGATATTTAAAAATAATCCCCCTTGTATTTTTAGTAATAAATTAATACAATTTGAATTTGTTGAATAGCAATATTTTTATTAATTATCCAGATTATTTTATTATTAATAATGTTCAAAGATTCTGAAACAGGTTTCAGTTTTTGAATTTTCACAAACTGATACGTGCATTATTTTCAGTTGAGCTTCATATGCCGTGTCTAATGGTTTACCAATTTAGAAAATTTCTTAAAAATACAGAATACATATTGTTTTTAAGATGTGGGAATCCTATATCCCCTTCTTTCCAAGGTACAATATGATTAGAGAAAGTTTTGTTTTATAGGGAGCAATAGAAATGTTAGTAAAAGTTCTTTAAACCACTAGTAACAGTTTTTTCAGGGATAATAACTATTGATTGAACAGTATATAAAGAATTGTTAGGGGTTGCAGTTTTTAAACCACTGTTTGCATTTCCCTCTCAAGTTCCCCTAAATGTAAAGCTGCTACTAAAAATTAAAAAAAAAAAATTATAGCAACATCTTGTTGGCCAAGACAGCCATGGTTCATCTTTTAACACATGTGTGGATGGCTCAGCCTGTAGCTATGCCCCTTCACAAGAAACTTTTAGTACAACAGTACAATACAATTCTGAAAGGCACATGTCTGTCAACCTGACAACTTTAAGGATTCCAGATGTACCTACCATCCATCTTTTTCAGAATATTTCCTGTTTTAGTTAAAGATGAAATGTTTAGCTCCAGTTTCAACTTTAACTTTGAGTGCCAGTACCCAAGTAATCTACAGATAAAACAGTCAAAACAAAGGCAATATAAAATATGGTAAAACTAAAATAAAGCATAGAATATAACGTAACAGCAACATAAAACATAAGTAATCAGGTAGACAAAACAACAAGGATCCAAATAAAGCCAGATGAATGACTTAATACTTTTTAAACGGAAACAGTTTTCATAGCGGTGTGAAAAAAAAGCAATAACCCTTAGTTCTTTATATAACTTGATGTATTGCTGGCTTGTCCTGTTCTTAACATTGGAGTACTTAATAGTCATCCTTCTAAAGGAAGAGTAAACCTGTCTGGTGGACATCTGCAATAAATGATCTCTATAATAAAAGGAAAAAATTGCTGTTCAGGACCAAGAAGGAGCAGGTGACTAATTGAAAGCAGTCTGTCCTTATCTTGAACAAGCAAATAAGAGCACTAGTGAAATCTTCCAAAGCAAACTTAAGTCTAAACTGGCCTTATCTACTAAAGACAATCATAAGGCTTTTTTCACACATATCCGCAGTATCAAAGAAAGCACTCGTATCTGGTTAGAACTGGTAGTCAACAGCACCACATACACAAATGCTGTAGATGTAGCTAACCTGCTGGCCGACAGGTTCAGCGAAACCTTCATCCTTCTGTCCCCCCATCAATAAATCAGGACATCCCCAGCACCTGCTCCCCCTCCCTTATCTCTAAGGAGCAAGTCATCACTGCCCTCTCAAAGGCAGAAAATACTGCCTCCATCGGGCCTGATAACATCCCAGGCTGCAGCCTACATGAACTTGGGTAGGAACTTGTGGCACTGTTAGGCACCCTATTCACCCAAAGCTTGAGTACTGGCTTCATCCCAGCCAAGTGGAGGACAGCCACTGTCATCCCTTTGCGCAAACATTGAGCTTTCACCGATCCATGAAATGATAGACCAATCAGCCTAATTAGCCTGATCTGCAAGGCCATGGAACGGAGAAGATCATGGACCTCGTTAACAAGGACATTGGCAATCTTCAAACACTTGATCCCACACATTTTGGTTTCATCAAGGGGAGGTACTGCATCTGGTTGATTTCTTTGAGACGGTCACTAAAGCCATCAAAATAGGGGAAGCCACCTCAAGCAGTAGACCCCCTAACGAGGGGTGTACCCCAGGGTTCGGTCTTGGGGCTTCTGTTTGAGATGTACTTTTCTGAGGTGCAGGCAAAAACCAGTAAGCTAAGGCTGACCAGGTTTGCAGATGACTGCAAGCTGGGTGCTGTCATCAATTCCCCTAGTGATGTGGACATCCTCCAAGCAAGTCTCTTCCAAACAAATGGCTGGTACCAGAAACATGGCCTCAAACCGAATGCCAAAAAATGCATCATTATCTCCTTTGGGGAGAGTGATGTCCCCACAAATTATCATATTAATAACAAGGTCCTAAGCATGCAGTCAAGTCATGCATGACTTGGGCACCCAGGTGAATAGCAAACTGACTTTTGACCACCATATTGCCTCCATTGTACGGAAAGCTTTCTACATGGCCCACCTTATTAAGAAGGACATCTCATCCAGGGACAAGGAAATCATAACATAACATCCCCGTATTCTTCCCTTATAAGACCCATTATTGAGTACAGTCGCAAAGCACATGCAGGAGCTGAAGAGACCACAAAGGTTACTAACCAGGAGAAGCAAGGGCCACAGACATCTACCCTACACCGGCTAAATGCCCTGTCCCCTCTACCAGTCTCATACGGACTCCTCAGAGGTGATCTCTGTCTGGCATACAGAGTGATCTCAGACCCCACCTTGATGGGACTGCTGCATATCTGAAAGTCCAGCTGCACTCAAGTAACCAGCATACGCAACCTCAACGTGGTCTGTGACATCAATAGGACTTGTTGGTGGGATAGATTTGTGTCCCAGAGACTCTCCCTTCTGTGGAATAGACTCCCTGTCCATGTCAAGCAGAGTACCTCATTAACCCTTTTTAAGAGTAACCTGGATAACTGGATGGGGAACAGAAAATACACCCCTGGGATTCCACCTGTGTCCCTGCTGACTTGTCAGAACATGGGCTGAATTTTGGCTAGGCTTGTAAGGGCCTCAGGGCCAATAGCCTAGTAACTTCCTATGATCCTATATATGCCATACCTATCTGCATACTCTGAAAGTTAGCTTCCAACTAGAAAAGTTTTATCTGGATACATCTTTTTATTTCAGCAGTTAAACTGCAGATCCTTCTCTTGCTTTTGGCAATTTGTAGATTACCATATTTGCATTTATTTTATTTATTGAAATTTTTTTGACAAAGTCAGTCCCACTCTGCCTGTGACCTATTTTCAGGGTTGACCAGAGATGGTAATTATAGTGACTAGGGGACATTTGGTGAGGGCACTAAAGAATTTCTGCTTTTTTTTTTTTTTTGGAAGGGGGTGCTTTTGAAAGTGCTTTGTGTTGGGAAGTTGGAGGGGAAAGGCATCAAGACAGCCAAGGCTGTTGCTACTACTATTTCTTTGTCTGATACTTGTTCTGATTTTGTACCTGAAGTGGATATGGTTAATGTTAAAAATTACAGAGATGTCTTCTGGTAGACCAGGCAATTCTACTTTATTTCATTTAATGGATGAAAACTGGGGATGACAAAAAAAAATCATGTGGACCAATAAGCACAAAACAGGCATTAGTGTAGTGTGGAAACTTCCTTAAAAAACTTTAAAAAAAAAAGCAGAGCATGGCTCCAAAAAATATTTTAATAAGCTGAGATTTAGCTAACCAGAACCTTAAAACAAGTTGTATTGAAATATAATCATTTAAACCAGGTGCAGTTAAGGCATTTAATCTAGATTACCATAATAAGTCTCTATAGTCCAACCTGTTTTTCCACTTACCACTCCGAGACTTGAAATCTACATGTTCCAAAATGCCAAACTTAGTCATTGTGAAAGATATCAAGCAAGATATGTTTGTATAGCGCCTTGTTAACATCTTTATTCTTAATGCTGTAAAGATGCTTGTATGTATGCATCTTCAACGCTGTCTCTGTTTTTCCAGTATAGAAACTATCACAGTTCTTACAAACTGCTACATATATGATACCTTTGCTTCCACAATTTCCTTTTTTAAAAACACCCTTGTTTTAGAAGTGTTTCCTAATATTATACTATCTTCTTCAATAACGTATGGGCATTGACTATATCCCCCAGAGTTTTTTTGTTTCCTGTCTATCTTTTAACTCTGTTGTGGGTTCTGTTAATATAAACTTTTTAGGTTTTGCCAGTCTTAAAGCAAACATAGGATCAAAACCAACTGCCTCCACAATTTCGGGGTTAAATCTTAACATGTTCAAATTCCTGGAAATAATTTCTTTAATTCTTGGTGTAGTGTAATTATACTTTACCAACATTGCCCTAACATGCCTACTGTCATTCCTTTTATCAGTT
Source organism: Protopterus annectens (assembly GCF_019279795.1). Lineage (NCBI taxonomy): Eukaryota > Metazoa > Chordata > Ceratodontiformes > Protopteridae > Protopterus > Protopterus annectens. Next base: position 791,557,607 of record NC_056748.1, on the reverse strand, counting down.
AAACTTCCATCCTTGATGCCTGTGCCAAGCAATGGTTTATATTTTCTACCCCATCTGGTCAAAAATTTCTCCAGAAATTTTCCAAAACTAATTTTTGGAGTCCACTCTATCAAAAAAACATTTGAGAAATAGTCTCAGGTTCCTGTACTAGATCTTCTTTTTTCTGAAGTCATCCTGACCACTCGATCAGGTAGGATATCTGATGTTACAAGAGTGAAGTTTTTGCAAACCATGAAATTATGGTCTTGTAGTGCCAACCCAAGGAGATCGACTAAGATCGGACCAAGTGACATGCTTTACCACCAAGTCACTGGTATCCATACCCAGCTTAGAACATCAAGTATAATGTACAGTCATATATATTAATTGCAGATATAATCACCTGAGCAAATCCAAATCCCTGCATAATGTCCAGGAATGTATTGCCATTGGCATTAGCCAAAGACTCCTCCTCAATCCAGATGTTAAAATCACCCAAAATCAACCACCTTGATGGTGATAAAACACGGGAGAGAAGGATATCCTTGATCTCTTGGAAGAAAGTCCTTGCATTGTCTGTTGGATGGTAGACAAGGTGATATCAACAGTTGACACCTGTGCCATAATACAGTGGATGTCCCAGCTGCAGCTACTTTCATCCCCAGAAAAGAATGATAGAAATCTGATGACAGAGTTGCCATGTTCTTCACTGTGCAGTATTGTATGATCAGTGGTCATCTGCAGTTGGGTAAATGGTGCCAATAGACATATGTTGAGATAATTAAAAATGAAATTTATTGCTGCTTACATTCAGATACTTTGCACTTGATAATGGATTTATTATGGCTGGTGACTATTTGGCTATTTCATCCACTTTTGGTGAAATTTTTAATACTCTAAAGGACAGCAAAGTTTTTAAAAAAATTACATGTGTCTGAATTAATGCTTCACTTTTTTGCCTGAACAGTGGTAACTCTGGCAGGATCATTTGTGCATGAGGCCTTTTTATTCCACTAGAATAGTATACTGGAGAGCTTGTAATCTAAAGTTTTAGAAAGTTTATTTGCATGTTAAATAGGTTTGTCACAAATCACAGAAAGAATGCTGTACTTGTATGGTGAATGGTAATTGGCTTAACCCCTAATAACCCAGGATCCCTACACAATATTAATCTATATGGATTTACTCAGCTAATTACCAGACCAACACATTTAAACAGCTCCTTCCAAATATCACAATCCAGAAACCCTTCCCAATTTCCTGAGTGACCACTCACCCATAAAGGTGTCAAGATATACAAACCACCTCTCTAAACCACACGGATACCACTACTAGACATAATCTCTCTAACTTCAACCCAGAAACATTTAACACCCTCATATCTAGAGTATGCTGGGGCTTCCTCACTCAGCTCCCCCTAGATGAAGCTTTCATAGCTTTCAACTCTACCTTCCTTGATGTCATAAACTCATTAGCCTCACCTGGTAAAATTAGGACAAAAGCAACAATATCCCCTTGGCTAACAAAAAACACACAAACTCTCATGAAGTTTAGAGATAAGTCCTGGAAAAATGGCTACAAACAAAAGAGCCAGTTGACCTGAAAAGATATAAAGAACAACGAAACCTGGTCAGAAAGCTTATTAATAAAGACAAAAAAATAATTCTATTATAACCCCCCTACAACACTAAAGTCTGACTTAAACAATTTCTGGAATGCTATTAACCAAATACTTCATCCTGGAAACCCTACCTCACCCAACCCTAGCCCTGACAAAGACACCAGTGGAGACTGCCAACACCTTCATTACTTACTTTGTTGAATCAATATCCAAACACTTGAACTCCAATAGCTCCAATACAAGGAACCCCAAAGGCCCAGCTTCCACTTCAACAACTACCCCTCCCAAAACCTTCTCCCTCAAGCCCATCTCCACTACATACATCAGAACCCTACTCTCTAAACGGAAACCATGCTCAGTATCTGCTGATAACATCCCATCATACTTTCTTAAGACAGCTGCACACTCACTTGCCTTTCCCATCTCTATCATTATAAACCACTCAATCTCTGAATCCAAAGTACCATCTATCTGGAAACAGTTGTACACCCTGCCTATCCACAAAGGCAGTAACTCCACTGAAATCTCTAATTTCAGAACCATTGCCATCCTTTCCCCCTGTCAAAAGTTCTTGAAAAATGCATACATACTCAAGTCATGGAACATCTCTCTTAGGAAAACCTACTTACTCCTACACAACATGGTTGTCAACTGAAACATAGCACCTGTACTGCTCTTCTGTCCTTTCTCAATAGTATATGTCCCTGGCCATAGATTACCATAAACTTATCTCCTGTGCCTTCCTGGATCTCTCAAAGGCCTTTGATACTGTTTCTCACTCTCTGCTATTAAACTGTCTTACCTCAACTTCTCCCCAGATACAGTGGCATGGTTTGTAAGCTATCTAAAAGATAGATTCCAATCAGTAAGATGGGACATTGCTTTATCTACTCCCCTTCCAATAAAAATTAGTGTCCCTCAAGGATCCATTTTAGGACCACTACTATTCAACATTTTCACAAACTTGCTCTATTATCTCCTGTATACTCTCCTATATTAGCCAGCACGCCGATTGTGATTTTTACATTCATAACAATAGCAAACTCTCCCTCTGAACTCTTATCAGCTACCCAGTCTTCCTTTAACTCAGTGGAAACATGGCTCTCAAACAACCAACTCATCCTCAACCCTAAAAAAAACAAAACTACTACTCCTCTTCCTCCCTAAAAAACAGCCAACCACATTAAGACCTCTTTTACTATCCAGTCACTTAACAATACTCCTATTGTAGTTGAATCTAGCACAAAACTCCTCGGTATCACAATTCACGATCAACTATAAATTTATCTCCACATAAATAATTGTATCAGGAAAGCTCACCTTAAATTAGGACTACTATATAGAAATAAAAAAAAATTCTCTCAGGAAGCAAGAATTGCCGTCACTCACGTTTACCTTCTCCCCTGCTTAACATATTGCTCACAAATCCTTACTAACCTTAACTCCTCTCTCCTTACTAGACTTGAGACTACATACCACAAAGTAGCTAGATTTGCAACTTAACAATCCTATAGATCTCACCACTCTCTCTCTCTCTCTCTAAAATATTTAAACTGGCTTGAGCTGCCTCACCTCCTCCTCCTCTCTCAACTTCAAACCATAAACTCGAATTCTTTACCAGCCATATGTCTGTCCTTACACTCTGTCATCTCCCACTATGCTCCTCCAAGAAACCTCCGCAGCTCTTCCCAAGACCTCTTAAATATCTATAAGCCCAAGTCTAAAGCAGGGTGCAACTTATGTAGCTACCACCCCTCTACTGAATGGAACAAACTTCCTTTTGAAATTCAAACACTCACACATCCCAAACAGTTTAAACTAACTCTAAAATAATATTTCAAAGGGCAATGGATCTGCCAGTGCTCAAACCCACCTTGATAACACTCTGCTACTCTATGTATTCCTCTCTCGCTTATACTTTACTGTAGCCTGTATGATTCAAGTGCAAAAAGAAAAAAACACACTTTACTCCTATGTTGCTTTTTTATATTGATTACTACTTTTAAAAATGCTGTGGCTGTAATCCAGCTGTTTTGCCATTTTCTACATATATAATATTTGTATAATGACTAAATGTAATCTGTATACTTTTAAAAAATGCTCTTGCAGTCATCTAGCCGTTTGCCATTTTCTACTTGTATAATATCTGTATAACAACTAAAGGTAATCTGTATATACTGGAGTTTTTCTCCCTGGGTCTCTGCTGAAAAAGGGTGTTGGCTCAGTCAGACATTCCCGGTCAAGAAATGTAAAATAAATAAATGCACTAGTATGTTAAAAAAAATGAGAAAGATATTTATGCAGTAGACAGCACTAAAATTTGTGTCATGTTATATAAGCAGAGGTACTTTTTAAGAGGTAAAACAGAAGATATGAATTCATATTTAGTTAAGTGAATTAGTTGTAATAATTGTAGGGTTCATTACTAGATGGGAATGCGGTTAATTTTGTGGCTGTGACTTAGTCTTTATTTTAAAAAAAAAGTGGGGATTTTGTAATACTTTGTGGGATTGTACCCAAATTATATCAGAACAATAATGTTTTCTTAGAAAAATCTATTATTGTTGAGTTATGTGCCATTTTGGAAACTTTAAATATACAGCATGCTCCTGGGTTGGATGAAATTCCCTAAACATTATATGAAGGCATGAATGGTCGGAATTAGGTATTTTTTATATGTGCTTTGAATGAATGCTTGTGGTCACGGAATTCCTTGACTTTCAGCTCACCAAGATAAAATCCCTTTTTTTGTAAGAGGTGAGCCTTCCTACTCACCTTACCTTACATGTGCTACCTCTGTTAATTCACAACAGTGTAAAAAGGGTAAGGTCAACTTTATTGAAACTATCAGTATAGTGATGTGCTAGATTGTCAAGTGATGTGCTAGATTGTCAAGTGCTGCTGGAAGTGATCACTAGGTTGGCAGGCTCAAGATGACAAAGGAGGTGTGGTTTCCCTAGAACCTATTTTCTTGAAAGGTACTCTTATCCAAAAGTCAGATTATTTATTGTAAAGAGTAATTCAACATAGCTATAAATTTGGGCAAAATTGTGCCGTTTACATTTTTAACTATGACAATATTATCAGGTATTTCAAGCTGCTTACAGCCACTGTCTTTTTGCTACAATGTATTGCAGTTACTCTTACAATAACTGCAGTAAGACATGGAAAAGTAGACTATCACATAAATTATTAAACTGCAATTTACCTTGAAAGTAGTACAGGCTGTCTAAATGCTATTAAAATGCAGTTTACCTTGAAAGTAGAACAGAAAGTCTGTTATCAAAATATAAGTTACCCAGCAGATTTGTTTTCCGTATTCCTGTCTGTAAATAATAACCATCTGCTAGACTCTGACTCACTTAATTTATAATATAATGCCACCTTTGTATACAAGTCAAACCTATCATCTGTCACTAGGCATAAAGGTGGCAAATGCAGCTGTTCTAAAAATTCTTTATAGATAAAAAAAATATGCTTCTTCTATTTAGCCAGCTTGCCATCTTACAAAATCTGACACTTTGGGGAAAAAACTTCAGCAAAATTGCTCCTTCAAATTGTAAACAACATTTCAAATAGTACCTCATGAAACTTCCAAACAAACAAATGAAAATAGCAGTAAAAAGGCAAAATAACAAATAATAAAACAAGAACGGCTAAAAACACAGAATGACTTTATGATACAAAAATCCAACTGGTAAGTGCTTTCATTCCCTTCATGGAGAACTTTTTCAGACCAAGTTGTATAATGAACAAACTTATTTAAATACTTAACAATAACATGTAACTCAAAGCACTTAATGCCTTAACCCTTTCCTTCTTAAAGTTTTTCCCTATCATTTAAACCAGGGTATACACATGCATTCAGCCTGATTTACCAGCAGTAGTATCTCCATTCCAGTTCATCTTCTGCATCAAACCTATGACCAAAACCATTGACTTCATCAATGATTACAAATCTGAAGCATGCCTTATTTTTTTCTAACAAATATTTTTGCTTAACATGTTTTGCCAAGGCATTGCTTACATCAGTCTTGTCTACTGCTCTTATATGTTCATTCACTCTCATGTAGAATTCTCTAATGGTTCTTCCTATATAAAATGCTGGACATAATTCACACAGAGCCATGTATACCACATATTTGGACCTGCAATTATACAATTTATTCAGCCTAATTTCAAAGCTTCTTGCTGTCAGTACAGAATTCTTGACTTTTTTTCATATATTGACATATCTTAACAGCTGTTACATCTTTTCATCCCCACTTCCAAAACATCAGGCATACTTGAGCATAAATTCCTTTTCTTAAAAAGGTCTTTTAAACTCTTTCCTCTTTTAGAGACAAAGACAGGGTCTCCCCTATAACATTTTTAATTTCTTGAAAATTCATTAAGAATCTTCAGTTGTTCTTGATTATTCCTTTGATTTTACTTTCATCTACTGAATTGTCTAAAACACATGCTAAGGAAAAATCCTTTTCATTTTCTTTTGACTTGCTATTTACATTTGCTACCTTATGTTCCCTCACATTTTTTACTTCCATCCAGGAATTAATGATGTCCTTGGGGTGCCCCCCTTCTTGAACTTTCCTTTTGAGTTCTTCACATTCTTTCAAAAAATACTGCCTTCATCTGTTAACTTGCTTATTCTAGTGACTTGCCTCTTCACTATGTTTTTTTTTTCAGGCTAAACTTATGTATGCTATTGTAGTGAAGATAGCTGTTACTTTGCACTTCCTTTTTGTAAATCTTAACTTTTAAAACATTGCTAGATCTGTACACATTCAGATCCAAAAATTAATGTTGTCCTTCCTATAATTAAATGTCAACTAAGGTAACTTGTAGATTCACATGTTTATAATAAAATCTAAGAGTTCTTTTTCGGAAACCTCCCAAATAAAAAACAAATCATCAATAAAACATCTGTATATGATGATATGTTTTGCAAAAGAGGATGCTAAAATAACTTCTTTTTCCCAGTTCATCAGGACTATATTTGCATAGCTGGTGGCCAAAGCAGCCCCCATAGCTACACCATTTTCTGTCTGTGTATTTCATCATTATACTCAAAAAAGTTATATGATAAAATAACATTCAACATTTCTGTGAACAATCTCACTTGTCTAGTATTAAATAATCCTGAAGTATGAAGCTCCTGTACACCATTTCCAACCCTTCTACATTTGGTATGACTGTATATAATGAAGCAATATCTGCTGTAAGCAACCACATGGAATAATCTATTTTCACATTCTTCACTAAACTTTTAAATTCAAAAGAATCTTTAATATAAGATTTACTTTGTACGACCAACTTCTGTAAATATTTATCTATGAAGACGGCTAGAGGTTCCATCTTACTGCCTTGACTGGCTACTGTCTGTCTAAAATCAGGGCAATTCAGGTTTTTATTTAACATTTGTTAACCGGGGGTGTCTGACTGAGCCGAAAAGGCCCTTTTTCAGCTGAGGCCTGGGGAGAAAAGCTCCACAAAGAAAAATTACAGATACATTTAGTTATTTAGACATGATCAGTATACACACAAATTACAAAAGACATGTTTTTACAGTGGTATGCGGCACATCAGTTACAGTGGATCGAACAAACAAAAAAATATTAATTTAAAAATAAAGGTAATTAATAGATTTGTGGTGTACAGCTGACATTTGGAACATAGGTAGAATACATTCATAGTGCACAGGTACAGTACATACATTGTAGACTAGCCAGTGTTTGTGAGTAAGATTGAAAACTATTATCGAGTACTCTAGATTTAATATGTATACCTTATCTGCTTTCACTAGCCAGGGGAGCAATCATGGCACTGCCAACTTTGTTTGAGATGTTGTCTGATGAGGTCTTTAAAGGAGGCTTTGGATGATATGGTTTGAATGCTAGTGGGGACAATGGATTTATGGATTTTAGGAAGTCCAAAAAACCTTCCCAGTTTGGGTTTTTCTACTCTAAAAAACTCCACTGTTTCATTGTCAATCAAATTGTCTAAAAAACATTCTTCTATACAAGCATCAACCACTCCATATGTTTTTTAACAGATGCCCACGTTATTTGGTATAACTTGTCATCATTTAGCATCAAGGTAATTTTTTTCTACATAAAATGTATTAAGTACCACAACTGCATTGCCTTTATCTGCTTTTGTAATATACAGCTTAGTGTCATTTTTTAACTTAAAACAATGGATTTTTTCTTCTTTCTTTAAATTATAAAATACAGGTTCACTTTTGCCATACAGTAATTTTCTCACATCATTCTCACGTTACCAAAAAAGCTCCCAGTTCTGGCCGAAGAATTGGATTAAACATGCTAGGTTTTTCTGAATAATGCTTTTTCCTGAACCTTATTGGAGTTGTTACAGTATTTAAATAATCATTTTAAATGTAATTTTCTGACAAACTCTCTAATTGCATTTATGGGATTTATCAAGTCAGCCCTAGCAGAAGGCACAAAAGTCAATCCCCTGCTTAATAACATAATATGGTGTTTAATACCACATTAGACAAATTAATAATTTTAAATGAGTTAATCACAGTACCTTCTTTCAATGTTTGTAATTGTTATTCCACTTCTTTCCTTTGTTGTTCCACTTCTTTCCTTTGTCATTCCTTTTGCCCTGAAATCCCTCTTGCCATCTTCTTTTTTTCTAGAAGAAATTTCCTTTTGTTGATTGATTTTCCCCCTTGTTGCTGTGGTTTTTGGGCTGCTACTGAAGCCCATGATTTCATACCTGTCCCTCCATCTTTATATACATCCACATTTTGAAATTTTCCTTTGTTGGACTTGTTGCTAGTATTTCTATAATAATTATTTCACTGTCTTTCTTTTGCAAATTGTTTTCCTCTATTTTCAGTCACATAATCCACTGACTCCACTTCAGAGCTCATTCTCCTGCACTTTGCTGTGCTATTCTGCCTAGCAACATTGTTGTCACTTCCTGCGGCTCTGCCCACTTCATTCCCTTCATTAGTTTGAATGACAGCAGATTCAGGACACTCATTGCTATTGCTAAAGAAACAGTTCACCCCTTCTTCATAAGCCTTTCTGTCTCTTGCAATTTTTTTCATTTTACGTTTCTTTTGATTCTCATTTTCAGCTGCAACTTTATCCAGAACCCTATACCATTTAGCTTCAAAGTTGCTTGCTGAAATAGTATTGTTGAGTCTATTATAGCTCAAAATAATAATTATTCAATGTATTCATAGTTGTGTTTTCTTCGAACGATAGCCTCACATAGTGAAGCCCTGTACTTTCATTCAGGGCTTGCCAAGCATCTTAAGAGTTCTTTAGAAAAATTGTTTCCTGTAGGTGCACACTTTACTCTTAAGCCCCAAGGTACTCTATTTGATGATAAACAGGCTTCAAAAAATAGTGTCCCACTGTAGTCTCTTATATTTCAACACATTTTTTTCTAATTTGTTGAATTCATCACTTATTGACAATTCGGTATCAGCAGTGTTCAGCAAATTAGGTTCCAATAAAAATGGATTATTTGGTCCTTTGAGACAATCAAACAGCAAGTTGTCTGTGGGCTTAGACACAGCTGTAGTGCTAGTAAGTCTTTTTGGAATAGCACCCAAATTCGAATGTCCAGGAGCACCCACATTGCTGTTAACAGGATTCACCCTTTCAGACTGGGAAGCCACGTTTTCCACCAAACCTCTGCTATTGCCCAACAATGAATCCTTAGATGTGTCATGTAGAGTAAATCCTGATGGTACCAACAAATAGAAGCATTGAAATTAGGCTGAATGATTTGTATAAATGCAGGTCCAAATATGTGGTATACATGGCTCTGTGTGAATTATGCCCAGCATTTTATATAGGAAGAACCATTAGAGAATACTACATGAGAGTGAATGAACATAAGAGCAGTAGACAATATTGATGTAAGCAATGCTTTGGCAAAACATGTTAAGCAAAAACATTTGTTAGAAAAAAATTAAGGCGTGCTTCAAATTTGTAATAATTGATGAAGCAAATGGTTTTGATCATAGGTTTGATGCAGAAGAAGAACTGGATTGGAGAGAATATTGCTGGCAAATCAGGCTGAACGCATGTGTATACCCTGATTTAAATGATAGGGAAAACTTTAAAGTTGTTCTTAGAAGGAAAGCGTTAAGGCATTAAGTGCTCTGCGTCACATGTTATTGTTAAGTATTTTAAATAAGTTTGTTCATTATACAACTTGGTCTGAAGAAGTTCCACAAAGGGAATCCAGTTGGATTTTTATGTAATAAAGTCATTTTGTGTTTTTAGCTGTTTGTTTTTTATTATTTTTTTTATTAACATTTCAGATAGGTTTGTAGGTTAGTAGCCAAATACTAGGTGGGTCATTTTAAGCCTAGCAATTTTCCCTTTTTGTGTTCAAAATTACCTATTCCATTTAGTCATATGGGTTGGTACTTGGTATAATGGTTAAGGTCACCAGCACCGGGAGCTGAGGGGGCTATGCTGCAATGAGTAGGAGGGCCACGGCGATGGCACTGAAGTCCAGGGTGAGGGTCTGGGTGGAGCCTCTGCAGGTGCAGATCTTGGTGGTGGTAGCAAATATTCAAATGAGAACTTTGAAGGCCGAAGTGGAGAAGGGTTCTATGTGAACAGCAGTTAAACATTGGTCAGTCTGTCCTGACAGGTGAACGCTATTTTGAAGAAAAGGGTGATGGCCTCTGTCACCCTTGGCTAATTGAAAGCAAGTCTGGTTCAGATCCCCAAATCTGGAGTGGCAGAGACGGGTACCTCATGGCATCCTGTGCAGTGATGCAAATGATCCCAGAGAAGCCAGTAGGGGCCCCTGGTAGAATTCTCTTTTTTTTGTAAAGGGCAGGGCACCCTGGAATGGATTCACCCAGAGAGAGGGGCCTGCGCTCTGGAATGCTTCACAGTTCTGGCAGCATCAGGTGAGCTCTCTCCGGCCCTTGAAAATCTGGGAGAGAGGGTGTAAGTCTTGTGCCGGGCTGTACCCATATCTGCAGCAGGTCTCCAAGGTGAACAGCCTCTGGCATGTTAGACCAATGTAGGTAAGGGAAGTCAGCAAGCCAAATCCGTAACTTTGGGGTAAGGATTAGCTCTAAGGGCTGGGTTGGTTGGGCTCAGGCATGAAGCGGGGCTGGGTGTGTGCCGTGGCTGGATGAGGCATCACCCCATTGCTGTGCTTCCCCCTCCTGAGGGTTGCTGTGGATCTCCCCGGCTGTGGGGGCGTCGGTACCAACCAGCATCCCGCATTATCTGGCAGCTAGCAGCTGACTTAGAATTGGTGTGGACAGGGGGAATCTGATTGTTTAATTAAAACAAAGCATCATAAAGGCCTGAGATGGGTATTGTCATGATGTGATTTCTGCCCAGTGCTGTCAATGTCAAAGTGAATAAATTCAATGAAGCGCGGGCAAACGACAGGAGTAACTATGACTGTTAAGTTGTCTATCTCACCTTCATTCTTGCTGTTTGGGTTCGGAGCCAATCCTCGGCTCCTACTCGGCCATCTTCTATAGCTTGAGAGCTGTTTACTGGCTCGAGGCTACCCCATTTCCCAGCATGCCCAGCGTCAGCTGCCCAGATCTCGTTTGCCGCTTCAGCTGCGAGGTTGCTTCCTTAATGGCTCAGGCTTAGTATAGTTTTTTCTATGATATATTGTTTATTCTTGAAAGTTTGTCAAGTTTTTGTCTACTTTTTGTCTAGATAATATTCCTTTATCCCTTATTGCTTTCTTGTGTATTTTAGCTTTGTTGGCCATCTCTTCATAACTCGCAGGCCTTCTGTTCCCTTGAACTCATTTAAATTAGAGAGTCCCCCCCCCCCTCCCAGGATAGCCGTATAAATTAGAGGCTTTCCTTCTGTTCCTTAACTGTAAAAAAAAAAAGAAAAGTATTTTTGTTTCTTGTTTTTTGTAGTATAGCTTTTTATTATTGTTGTGATTTTTGTTACTATTATGTCTAAAGATACCAAGGTATCTGGCTTCAAAAAGTGTGACTCATGCTGTCAGAAAATGTCTCTGACAGATGGGCACACTAGTTGTGTATATTGTCTGGATGCTGTTCACATGCAGGACTCCTGTTCTGTATGTCATGCTTTTAGTCCAAGGGTCCTGCAGGAGCGCAAAAACAAATTAATCCTTCGGGGATTATTGAAGCCTCAGGATTCTCCGGCTAAAAGTACTCAGCCAGCAAAATCCCCTAAGTCTGTCAAGCTGTCGGCTCCACATTCGGAGCCGACTCCTTTACTTGACCAACCAAGTATGTCGGTGCTGGCTGGCACCAGCAAGACAACTCCTCCGTCAGCTCCATCTACTATTTCGGAGCCGTCTCGGAGCCATAAGAGACTGAGGTCTCCGTCCTTGCAGTCCATCCACTCGGCACCTCAGTCACCTTTGTTACAGAGTGAACATCACCATTGTTCTTCCCACTCCTCTCAGTCCTCTAGATTATTGGATCATGATGTGGAGAGAGTAGTAAGTAGGTTGCTTAAGTCACAGGCACTGGCAAAAATTCTGTCCAGCCCACCTCAACAGGTATCAGCTCCAACCGCCTCTGTTTCTGTTCCTCCTGTGACTACATTTAGCTCGGAGCCGGAGACCATGGATCCGCAGGTAGTAGAACAGTCGGTGCTGATCATCATCTGTCCTTCAGTTACGTCTGCTCCGATCACCTCGATTGTATCTTCTATCGAGGGATCTTGGCGTCAAGGCTCTCTCGTCTGCTCCGAGGGGGGGAGTGGCATCGGACCCTTGTCTGGCCCCGTTCTCCCCCTCGGAGCTTCGGCGCAGGTGAGCTTGGCTCCAACATTGGCCTCGGAGCCGTCACCCTCAACGCGGAGAAAGACTCCTGTTTCTTCGGAGCCGGAGCTTTCTCTGCCTAGAAGTTGGGACGCCTTTGAGGTCATGCGGAGTGTGCTGTCCCCCAAAACAGCTCTACTGCTAGCTCCATCGGCTCCTCCCCCCGTGGTGCCTGTTCCAACCTCTACTCCTCCTCCAGACCCCAAGCGTAGGGAACCTATGCCCCAGGACACCCCATTGGGTGATCCCTCTTCTTCCGAAGCCTGCCCTGATCACTTGGAGGAGCCTCCCCAGAAGAAGTGCAAGGGGAAGCACATAGACTCCCCTGAGTCTGTCACTTCAGATACAGACATGGATGAATCAGAAGGGTCCCCAAGGTCTCCCTCTGAAGATGTTTCCTTTTCGGACATCCTTGAAATGCTTAGACAGAGGAGGGACTGGACTTCCCTAGCCCCTACCGAGGACGAGTCTGTATACCTGGACGCATTCGGTTCCCAACCTTCCACCTCCTGGTATCTCCTCCTTTTGATCCACTGATGTCTATAGTGGCTCGAAAGGCTTGGTCAGCTCCAGATTCTGTGGAACCTACTCTGAGGAGACCAAACAAATTTATTACAGCCCCCCCCAGGACAAGCAGTTCCTCTCCAAAGGTGTGCCCGTTGATGCCAAGGTAGTAGCAGCAGCCACTAAGAAAGAGTTAGCAGAAACATCTTCATCTGTTCGTCCTCCGAATAAAGAGTCTCGGACAATGGACAGATATGGAAAGCGAATGTTTGCTTCAGCTACCTTTTCAATGAGGTCCCTGAATTATCTATGCCATTTTACACGTCTTCAAAGGGATCTCCTGAAAGAACTTGGAGATACCCTTCAAGATCCTAAAGCTAAGGGAACATCAGCTAAAGTAGCTTCTCAGCTTGTGACTCTTAATTCCATAGTCAACTCCTCCATGAGGTTGATTTCCTATGCAGCTGATGGAGCGAGCAGAGTCGCAGGGACAGGTGTGGCTCTCGGGAGACATGTTTGGATGCGGCTGTGTCAGTTTGTGGAACCCTTTTGAGTGTCCTTCACCAATATCCCTTTGATGGCTCCTTTCTCTTTGGGCCTCAGGTGAAAGACACGTTGACCAGGTGTGAGCAGGAAGGCAAGACTCTCTCTGCCATGGGAGTCTGTTTTTCCACTCCTTCCAGACCTTATCTCAAGGGTCAGAAGAGCAGAAAGATGTGGTTCCGAAAATCCCAGGGACCCTTGCCTGACACACGTAGTGATTTTTCCCCCAGGGGCAGAGGGGGAAACAACAATAACAGACGCTGCCCTCGTGGCAAAGGGGGACCGTAGAACCAGGGTGACAGAGAAACCTTCTCTGCCAACCCTTCCAGCATCCCTGAAGGGTTGCCCGACTGCTCACCTCTGGAGACAGTCAGGGGAAGATTTTCGCTGTATCCAAAAGCCTGGCAAAATATAACGAGACAGATGGGTACTATCCATCATATTCGGAGGTTACAAAATTTCCTTCCATCAATCCCCCATAGAATCAAAAACGCCCATCCCAGATGTCCCACCCAATCTAAGGGATCAAGCAGTCACAGAAGTTTCAAGACTGCTAGAAAGAAAGAGCCATTCAAGAAGTCCCCGCAGACCAACTAGGATCCAGAACTTACTCAAGATTCTTTTTAGTCTAAAAAAGAAAAGTTCCGGATGGTGACACTGCAGTCCATTTTCCCTTTTTTGGGTCAGGACAATTGGATGTGCTCGATAGATCTTCAGGACGCATACTACCATATCAAGATGGACAGACGCTCCAGGAGATTTCTTCGCTTCCGGGTAGGGGCCAGTCATTACCAGTTCAGAGCTCTACCCTTTGGTCTCACCTCATCCCCCAGGGTGTTCACCAAGTGTATGGCAGTAGTCACGGCTCACCTGAGGCATCAAGGATTCCAGATGTTTCCCTATTTAGACGACTGGCTCCTGACTGCTACCACCAGGCGTCAACTCTTTGAGGCACAGGATTATACAATCACATCATGCACTCAACTAGGCATTACAGTAAATTTTGCATATGTAGGAGCAGAATTAAACACAAAAGAAATGTTTGCAAGATTACCACAGGAAAGAGTTTCCACTATTCGTCAACAAGTGTTGATTCTAATGCAGAGCAAAAGGGTTCAAGTCAGACTTGTCCTCCAAGCTCTAAGCTCCATGGCAGCTGCCATTCTTCTTGTTCCATTAGCGCGTTTCCACATGAGAATCCTTCAGTGGCTTCTTATCACGCAGTGGTCTTTCCAGGAACTACCCATATCTCATATGATCCTGATCACAGAAACATGAAAAAGGCACCTTTCTTGGTGGATGGTCTCCCCACTAGTAATTCAGGGCAGACCTTTCATACAACCCCCCTCCGGTAGCCACAGTGACCACGGATGTCTCCCTGAGAGGGTGGGGGGTCATTATCTAGGCAGAACAGTCAAAGGCACATGGCAACCTCACGAGTACCATCTGCATATCAATGTCTAAGAAATGAGAGCGGTTCTCCTAGTGTTGCAAGCCCTTCAAGACTCTCTTCCTTCCGGGATCATTGCAATCCAAATGGACAACATGTCAGTGGTGTTGTACTTCAACAAACAGGGCGGGACTAGGTCTTACCCCTTGTGTCGAGAAGCACTTGGGCTGTGGCAATGGGCGATTTCCTCCCAACGTTTTCTGATAGTAACGCACATTCCTGGGAAATCCAACGTTATAGCGGACAGGCTCAGCAGAGCTATCCTCATGCCTCATGAGTGGTCTCTGAATCAGGAAGTTGCGGATCTTATCTTCCGCAAATAGGGACAGCCTTGCTGTGACCTATTTGCCACTCCTGTCAACAACAAATGCAGCAGCTACTTCTCCCTACTTCCTCTTCCAGATCATATACCCAGAGATGCTCTAGTCCACATTTGGCCTCAGGGACTCCTTTACGCTTTTCCCCCCTTTCCCCTAATTCCAAGACTTGTACAGAAAGCAAAATTGTTGGGTTGCAAAATGATCCTCATTGCCCCGTATTGGCCTCAACAAATATGTTTCCCGTTCCTACACCTCCACCTTCTGGATCAACCGTGGATTCTGGACCCAGTTCCAGATCTTCTGTTTCACCAATCAGGCGGGTTGCACTAATCCCTTCAAACTCTCCAGCTCACAGCTTGGTTACTCCACTTCCAACCTTAGCCAGGCTTTCCAATATCTCCCCAGCAGTCCGTGATATTATTGTTTCCTCACATAAGTCTACTATGAGGAAAACATATGCTAGTAAATGGAAAAGTTTTTCTTACTGGGCAGAATCTAGAAATTTGGATCCTTTCTCAGCCCCAGTGCATGAAATTCTTGAATTTCTAGCACAGCTTTTTCAGTCTGGTGTGGCTTCCGCTACCATTAGAGTACAACTAGCTGCCATTTCTAATTTTTATATCGGTATGTTTAATTCTAGCATAATGTCTCATAAGCTCTGCAAAGCCTTTATGAAAGGAACATCTCTTCTTAGACCCCCAGTTGGAGAACCTCCCCATCTTTGGGATCTCAGTTTAGTTTTAGCCTCCTTAATTTTGCCGCCCTTTGAACTGGCAGCATCATGCTCTTTAAAATTTCTTTCTTGGAAGACACTTTTTCTGGTTGCTATCACTTCAGCTAGACGTGTCTCAGAACTTCAAGCACTATGTGTTCGTCCTCCTTACCTGATGTTTCACAAGGACAGAGTTTCTCTGAGGACCAGTCCATCCTTTATTCCTGAAGTCTGCTCAGAGAACAATTTAAATCAATCCATAGATCTCCCAGTTTTCTTTCCTAATCACAGCAACAAGGCAGAATACAAGCTCCACCAATTGGATGTGTACAGACAATTGCGTTTTTAGCTCCATAGAACTAAGGAACTAAGAAAGTCAGACCAGTTATTTATTTCTTGTGCTTTCAACAAACAAGGCCTTCCAGTTTTTAAAGTGACCTTATCCAGATGGTTAAATGATACTATTGCTTTTATCAGTTACGAAATAAAGAGCTACCAGCTAAACCAAAAGGTCATTCCACTAAGAGCATTAGCCACCTCTGTAGCTTTTCAGTCTAGGTTGCCCATAGACTCAATCTGTGCAGTTGCCACTTGGGCAAACCCCCACACTTTTATCTCTCATTACAAGGTAGATATGGTCTCCCAGAGCAGAGCTTCCTTTGGTTCTACTGTTCTGAAGAGTTTGTTCCAATGAGCCACCCGGGATTTTAGGTGCTAGGGACGCTGTCCCAAACAAGAATGAAGGCGAGATGGACAACTTAACATAAAGAAGTTATGTATCTACCATAACGTTCCATGTTAGTTGTCTTCATCTCGCCTTCCTTCTTGCGTCCCTCCCTCCTTCCCCCTTCCTAGAGGATTGTGAAGAGTTCCGTTTTGTTTTCACTGGCTGAGCATCTTTTATTACTTCACATGCCAGGGAATTTACAACTCTTTCCTTGTTTAGGTGTATTGGACAACCAGTTTTTAGTAACTGGTTACTCTACTTATGTCTAGTGTGCACTGTCACAAACGAGATCTGGGTAACTGACCCTGGGCATGCTGGGATAAGGGGTAGCCTCGAGCCAGTAAACAGCTCTCAAGCTATAGAAAATGGCCGAGTCAGAGCCGAGGATCGGCAATGAACCCAAACAGCAAGAAGGAAGGCGAGATGAAGACAACTAACATGGAACGTTATGGCAAGTACATAACTTCTTTTTCTCTTAAGGTAGTCAAATCCCTTGTCATGCAATTAGTGATGTGCATGAATGGAAGAATGAGATTCCCACTGTCCCTACCTACTGTCTAGCGAAACCGCAGCCAAGGAAATGGACTTGGCAGAATCAGTTAGGAAAGAAGACCCTGTTGAGCTTGAATCTAGTCTGTCACTGTCTGCAGACACAAGGTGCAGGGTTTGATTCTCACATGGGTTAATTGGCTAGGCTTAAAATGACCCACAAGGGCAGTTAGTGTAGTACTAATCTGTGACCCTATGAATCTGTAGACTGGCCTTACCCATTCCACAGTCAATAATTATAATGAGAATTACTGGGATCATACTATAGATAATTTGAGGGGGCCCATGCATGGGATAAAACATTTAGGAGGTGCATCTGTCCAGTAGTAGTAGAGGGGGCACTCCTGGGAAAATTTTCTGTTCCCCATACATAGATCTAAGCTGCGCTTGAAAATGGACAGGGATGAACTTTGTTTTATGTGGATGGAGAGTCAGTTCCAAAGAAGCATTATTCGCAGCATCTCAGCAAAATTCTCCTGTCCCTTCAAACTGTTCTGTTCATGTTACAAAAGTGGTTTAGATCCCTAGACTGAGTATTTCTGATGCCATTTGCTGATGTCCAGTAAATCCATCAGTAATGGGTCAGATGATGTCTTGTATGCCAGACACAGGTCACCTCTTGGCAGTCTGTAGGATACTGAGTATAGTGACTGGGCTTTGAGTCTGTCCATGTTGGACATGTTGTTTAGACCTTGTATCCTTTTAGTAAGGTATCAGTGTGGGTGTTCAGTTGTTGCATGTTTGGACAGATATATGCCAAAGGGGGCATTGTATTCAGTGATTGTCCTAATGAGGACTGAGTAAGGGGGAAAATGACATCCCTAGATCTAGGTACAATTCCTTTGTTTATAAGCTGTACAATATAAAAAGACTTTCTTACAATAATAGACGCATGTTGGTCAAAAGTTAGGTCACTGTCCACATAAGTTCTGTAATTCCGAACTGATTCAACTCTTAGGGGGCATATTATCAATGTGGTAGTTCCCTGGGGTAGATGGCTTTCCAAAAGAATTCTGTTGTGGCAACTAAGGGTATTTTGGAAAAGACTAAATAAAAGGTAATACAAAAAGTGAGAAGTTGAAAACTCTTGGTGATGGATATGGATTGCAAGGTACAAGCAGTCAAATTGTTTCTAGTCCCTTTAGTATTGTGTATAGGTCATGCATATTTTTCTTAAGAAGAGAGGCTGTGGACCACAATTAATAAAGAACCGAAGGACTTCATTTGAGAAGTAAAGAAGGCAAACGTTAAGTGGGATATGTGGTTTCTCCCCACAGCAAAAGGCATTTTAGGCTTATCCAAGTTAACGGATACTTTAAAGCTACACAGTAAATGCTCATATACATAGCACAAGCAAAAAACTACAAATCAAAGTGGAACGAAATTATGTTGAATTGGGGAAGTTCACAAAATAAGGAGAGAATGAGATTTTGGATGCATGCCATTAAGGAGAGCAGTAACAGCCACACAGAATATTTTATGTACAAAGAAACAGAACATATTTTGAGAACTAGGCCAACATGGGAATGGAGAAAAGAGATTTAACAATAAGCATAACTTTTGGTAGAAGCACTGAAAATGTGCAAGAGGGAGTTGGAATTTTTGGAGAAAATTGGCAAGGGAATGAAGGTATTGGGAGCAAATGGCTATAGTGGAAAAGTCAAATAGAGTGGGATGAGGCCAAGCAGAAGTTTAGACTGTGGGTTCGAGACTGTCTTAATTGACAGGGATTGGTAATATAGTGTAGGCATACAGAAGGGTTAAATGAAAGAACAACTCCTGTTGAGTGTATAGTTGAGTCTAGAAAATAAGTAGGACATATGAAAAATGCATAACCATAAGAAGCAATCAACAATTTCAAGTCCCCATAAACCCTGAGAATACTGTTGCATATGTTTAACTGTTCAAAGAAATTCTGTACAAGCATGTTAATAGCTGCATAGAGGCATCTGTAGCCACTAGGAAGAAGTACAGAACTAACTCAAAAAACAAGCCATCCTGGTAGAATTACAACATCAATAGGCTGAATAACAGAAGGAAGAAAATCATGGCAAAAATTAGGAGGTGCAGAACTCAGCAGGGTAAAAGCACTCTCAAACTAAGCAAACAACTCAGAGGACAAATAAGTCTACCAAAGCCATATTTGAGGTAAATTTGGCCTCCCAGGCCAAGGGCAGCCACAAAGCATTCTTTAGCTATGTCCATAACCTCAAAGGCAATACATGGTTGTGTGCAGAGCTCGTTATAAATGAAACCACCCATACTGAGCCAGTAGATATAGCAAACCTACTGCCCGGAAATTTCAACTTCAACTTTACCCCTCTCTTCCCCCCTCAACCTTCCCTCATGAAATAGCATTAAATATAACTTCTCCGCCTATCAGTAGGGAACAGGTCCTTAATACTCTCTCTAAGGCCAAGAACACTGCATCAGTGGGCCCAGACAGTATCCCAGGATGCCTTCTAAATAGCTAGAAATATGACCTATCAGACCCTCTAAAATTGCTATTTAACTGTAGCCATCAAACAGGCTTCGTGCCTCATGAATGGAGATCAGCAGTAGTCATCCCTGTGCACAAAGGTGAGCCATCTACCAACCCTGGAAACTACAGACACAGGTCTCACTAGTCTTGTATGTAAAGCCATGGAAAGACTTACAGTATCATGGAAATAATCAGTAGTGATATAGTAAACCTCCAAGACACTGAACCATACCAGTTTGGTTTTGTCAAGGGCAGGTCTTGCCTACTCATCTTGGTGGACTTCTTTAAGAAGGTCACCAAAGCAGTGGATGAGAGCAAAATGGTCACACTGCCTACCTTGACCTGACCAACGCATTTGACACTATACCCCCACTCTGGCATTGTTGACAAACCCGGGAGGTTAGGTACAAACTTCTATGTCATCTGCTGGATAGCCAACTGGCTCACAGGATCCAGGAAGTTAGAATTGGGGTGTCCACCTCTACAAAGAGGCCATTCACAAAGTGGAGTCCCTCAGGGATTGGCCCTTGGAAGGCTCCTTTTTGGTATTTACTTCTCTGAAGTCAAGGCCAATGTCAATGGCCTCTGGATGACTAAATTCGCAAATGATGCAAATTAGGAGCTGTCATTGAATCCCACACTGACACAAATTTTCTCCAGGAAGGGCTGACACAGCTGGTGTACGAACCATGGACTAAAACTAAATGCCAAGAAATGCATAATAGTATCATTTTGGGAAGTCATCCACTCCTGGTAACTATCGTATTGACAACACACCACTTAGAGTTGACCCAGTCGTCAGTGACTTAGGGACACACACGGACAGTAATCTAGCCTTTGACCATCACATGACTGCAGTAGTGAGGAAGTCATTCTATGCTGCACAACTTATAAACAAAGGTATAGCACCCAAGTCCAAGGAAGTCATTGTTCCACTGTATTTGTCATTCTTCAGACGTATCATTGAGTACAGTGCCCTCATTGGTATGTACCTAACCAGGCATGTCCGACAATTGGAATGTCCACAGAGGTTCCTCACTAAAAGGATACAGGACGTAAGTAAAATGTCCTATGCAGACCAACTCAAGGTCCTATTCATGTATTCCGTCTCCTACAGGCTTTTGAGGGGGAGATATATGCCTGGCATACAGGACATTGTCAGACCCCACTCTGATGGACCTATTGTTATATCCACACAAAAAAAAAACAGCAGCAGAATTACCCATTCTAAAGACTTAAACCTTGCCTGTGATATAAATAGGACTTGCTGGAGAGACAGGTATGTATCCCAGAGACTACCCCGTCTCTGGAACCAGCTCCCTGTCCATGTGAAGCAGAGTTCCTCCCTAACCCAATTCAAGTGTAACTTGGATAATTGGATGGGGAACAGGAAATGTATCCCTGGTTTTGGCACCTATGTCTCTAATGGACACTGGCAACCTGTAAACTGTTCATCTCCCAGGCCCCTGCTTACACTTATAAAGGATATCAAAACTTGAAAGTGATTTGGGATATATGGCTAGGCTTAAAAAGCCCCTTGTGGTTGGCCTATGAATCAAGAAGAGGTTACAAAAAATGGGAAAGGAGAATGGAAAGGCAATAAGCAAAGAAACAGTGAGAGGATATTTGTATGGTTCCCGAGTGTGCAACAAAATGTAGAAGGTTTGAGATTTTCTAATGCAAGTGTTTGCATAGCTATTTTTATACCCCATCTAGACTTCAGAGAAGTTTTCCTTAGGCAGACAATTATTGCTGGAGGTGTGATGGGAAAGAGAAAGGGGTACTGAGGAGTTTGTGTTTTTGGGAATGCAAGAAGCGGATATATTTTAGAAATTCCCTGCAGAGCGTTGTCAGAAATATTGAAAGGACCAACTTATTTTAACTAAGGAAATGATTCTTTAGAGCTGGGATCTGAATTGCCTTGACACAGTAAGGCCTTACTAAATTTAATGCTGCTGGCTGCAAAAAAAAAAGTTATTAAGAAATGAAAACAAAAACCTACTGTAACAAACATTGTTGAATGTTGTAAAGGGTGTAAAAGAACTAGAGGTGGAATCTTCAAAAAACAGAAGATGTGAACTACATATAAACAGAGTGAGTCTGTGGGAACAATACATAACGGAATAATGTTTAGAAGGAGTGATATTTCAAGAATGCAAGGCTTGAGCAATCTATGTAATATGTAATTTATATAAAAAAAAGTTGCCGTTTTTCTCATAATTGAATGTGTAATCGTTTTTTTTTTTAATTTCTCCAAACCTTTTGGGTTTCTAATACTGTGATAAGAATGGACCCCATTCCTAAGTCAAAGTATGATTAAAGGTCATGAAATTAGTAGTGTTTCAGTCTCTAATGTCAGCCAAAAGTGCTCTTCGTAGCACCCGCAATGTGCCCAGTAATGATTTCTCCTGCAATTTGTTTAGGGTTACGTGGATTAGTCGCATATGTGAATATGATTGTAGATTCTTTTTTATAAAACAGTGTAAAAAATTCCTCTGTGTGGAAAATTTTCAGTCCATATGTCTCTAGTTAATCACTGTATATTAATCAGATCAGACAATAGTAGTAGAAGTAGCGAACTTAAACTCGTCTTAAGTAAAAAAAAAAAAATATATATATATAATTGTATAGAATTACCAAGTATTCGAAAGTTATCCAAGCAAGGCAGGCAGTCTGTTTCCAGTCGAAAATCCTTAGTCTGTGTACTTTACTAAAGGATTTTCGACTGGAAACAGACTGCCTGTCTTGCTTGGATTACTTTGGAATACTTAGTAATTCTGTACAATTTTTATATATATATATATATATATATATATATATATATTATTTTTTTATTTTTTAATTTTTTTGACTTAAGGCGTGTATAAGTTTGCTGCTTCTACTTCCACTGTCTGATCTGATTAATATACAGTGATTAACTAGAGATATATGGACTGAAAATCTTCCACACAGAGGAATTTCTTACACTGTTTTGTTTTTTGGACCCACTATATTTGTTTAGTGGGTTGTTTTGAGACTTTGGGGATACCACAGAGATTACTTGTTTTAGATTATTTTTTTATAAGACCCGTTGCTTCTACTACTTTTGGAACTTTCAGGGTATCTTTCTTCCACATTGCTCTCATTTCTGCTTGCAGATCCTGATATTTTATGACTTTGTGTCTCTCTGTACTGACACTGTAGTCACTGGGTGTAGCGATTTCAATGATCAATGCTACTTTTGTCTTCTTTTCTTGGACCACTATATCTGCTTTTCCAGCATCTATCTTTTGAACTGTTGGTAATAGGTGATCCCATGTGTTATAAACTTCATCATTTTCTATGATGTTTCCAGTGTTTTTCAGTCACTTCAATACCATAATGTTTGCACAATCCACAGTGCAACAGTCTTGCCACATTATTATACCTTTCAGTATACAGTCCTTCTCCATTAGTATATCACAACCAGCAACAAGGTGTGTGACTGTTTCCAGTTTGGTTTTACAAAAACATACATTTAACCATTTCTCCCACGTGTTCAATGAACGTTGTAAACCAGCATTTACATAGCTCACTATCTTGGGCTGCCAATATTAACCTTTCATCTCATGACTTAAATTCACCTCTCCTTAACCATTCAACATGAGGTTCTTCCAGAAGTTTTCTATACTTGCAACTATATTTATGCTTTTTCCACATTTCTTGCCTTCTCATCTGGTCCTTCATCTTATATTCTTTCCTTTGTTTTTGACATATTCATTTGTTGCCTGATTTTTTATCTACTTCTGGTTTGATTTCCATTCCTGCTTGACGTCTATATGTTTTTGTTAAATTAAGCAGAAAAGTCATCTTAGATGTATTCTCCTCATGTTTCAAAACTTTCACTACATTTGGGTCTCATGAGTTCAGCAGATGTGTATGGAGTCCCACAGTTGCAGGTATATACATGTAATCAATTTCAAGGAGGCCCATCCCTCCTTCAGAATGGGGAAAATATAATCTTGGTAAACACTGATTTTTATTTTGTGAGCATGAAGCATTCTTCTTGTTTTACTATCTAATTTGTCCAACATGTTTTGGGGCCAGTCAGTCACTCCAAAACTGTAAGTTAGGACAGGAAGAGCAAATTGGTTTATAGCTTGGATTTTGTTCCAAAATGTCAACACTGTTCTCAGAATTAATTTGTCTTCTTAAGTATTCCTTACTAAGTTTTATTCGCATTTTATTCATGTTTTAAAATGTTTATACACTCATCTTGTTCAAGTTCTTTTATATCACATTCTTGTCCCAAACTGATGTTTTCCTGGTGCTGCAGATGTTCTTCATGTTTCACTGTTGCAGTTATCACATTTGGGTAACCTGCTGGCAGGTTGCCCTCAGTCGGCCTGAATTCCAGAGTCTTGGGTCCTGTGTCAGTTACTGTCTCTTCTTCCATGACGTTAGGTCGTCAGGGGTATAAAACAAGCAGCCGACGCCATTTTCTTTAGTCTTTCTTGCCGCGCGGTGCCCGAAGCAGAAGCATTTCGCAAGTGCCGGTCGGCCGACTCCTGAAATATTCGAGTTTGAGTTTCAGAACCGAAGTGTTCACTAAAGCCAAGTACCCCATTGGGGAAACTTTTTTCTTGCTCCATACCGATGGCAGAAAAAGTTAATAATTGTATTACTTGTGGAAAGCAAATACCTCACAAGGATTTCCATTTATACTGTATTCCTTGCCTAGGCCCTGATCACAATGTGCCTGGCTGTCGGTTTTGTGCTAGATTTAACCAACGCACTATTAAGCGTCGGTATATTTTTGCCTCAAAATATTTTGGAAACAGATTTAACTACCCAGAAATGTCGTCAGATAGCAATCCGACTACTGGAGTACACAAAAAATGCAAAGAGAAGGACAGAGACAGACAATTGAGGTCCAAAACCGATGACGAAGCTTCTCATA
Organism: Protopterus annectens; assembly: GCF_019279795.1. Classification (NCBI taxonomy): domain Eukaryota; kingdom Metazoa; phylum Chordata; order Ceratodontiformes; family Protopteridae; genus Protopterus; species Protopterus annectens. Next base: position 791,533,017 of record NC_056748.1, on the reverse strand, counting down.
AGCCAGTCGCCAGTTCGCCAGTACTCAGTGAGGCACTTTCGCAGCCCCTGATACCTGCTACTTTCGAGTCGCAGGCCCCTACCGAGACGTCTGGCACGCCGCGAGATACTCAAAGTATTGGACTCACGGCTGTATCTCCCTCGGATGGGTCTGGAGCCACTGAGCAGGCACTGGCTTCTGAGGGTGTATTCAGGCCTCAACATTTTTATATTAAACCGATGACGGCTGCAAAACCAAAGACAAAAGCAACTTTTAAAGCTAAAAAACTGATGCATGAGCAAGTGCACAGGCCACTATGCCTAAACAAGAGATGATCAAAATGGCTGAAGACCTTATTACCTTGATCAGGGGTTCCCAACCCCCTCCTGATAAGAGGCCTAGGCAAGACCAAGACACTGATTATGAATCTTCAGATCAGGTTTCTATTTCTTCTGATACCTCTTCTGATCAGGAATTATCTGTACCTCCCTATGAGGATTCTGATGCAGAGGAGTCTATCCCATCTCATCACCTCCTGAGGATTATTCATTTGGAGAAACCTTGCATACTTTGAGGGAGCATTTTCACTGGGAGAGTCAAGATTTCTCAGAATCAAAAAAGAGGCTCAGGGATTGCCGCCTTCTCCCTCAGCACAGGCTTTTAGCCATGCCCCCTGTTTTAGACATTGTGGATGATGTGTTTTCAGAGTCAAGCCTGACCCCTGATCCTTACCTCTGGCTCCCAGCAAGCCTGACAGATATTACAGGGTTCCTGACTCTCCCATATTTTTATTTAGAAACCCTGCTGCTGATCCTGAAACTATTTCACAGGGTCCAAATGGAGTTAAGGCTTCAACAGCAAAAAATCCTGCCCCCTCTGACAGAGATTCAAGGGCACTGGATAGATGGGGAAAGAAGGTTTATACATCTGCAACCTTGGCAATTAGAGCCTTAAACTGCCAGTTTCATATGCTCAAGTATCAACAACATGTTATGGGATTGCTGAAACAAAAAATGATGTTGATTTCTGAATGTGCAGAAAATAAGGAATTGCAGGAGTTATTGCATGCAGCTGAACAAGTTGGAAAGCATACTTTGCAATGATGTTTTGACTCTTTAGAGGCTGCCTGCAGGGCCGCAGTTACTGGATCTGTGATTAGGAGGCATGCCTGGCTAAAAGAGCAAAATTTGCCTGATCATGTTAAAGCTAAATTACTGGATGCACCTTTACAGCATGATACTCTGTTTGGTATTAAGGCAGAAGAGGTTTTAAAGAAAATGGAAGACAAAGCTAAGTCTTTGCAAACTGTAAAAGACTTCTTACAAGTGCAGCCACCAAGATTCAGTAGACACTGGCCTACAAAAAATTGGTCCTTTCCTGTGTCCGCCAGAGCTCAAAGGGGCAAATCCAGATGCCCTAAGGGTTCCAGATACCAGTCACAAGATTCTTACTGGTCAACGCAATGGGATGCTTTACCTCCAAATCTGGGGGGGATAAAGCGCAACCCTACAGAAAACAGTCCCAATGACTTCCCTCTGTCTTCACCAAGCACTTACCTTTTGGCAGCACCCTTAGGGGGAAAATTGGCACTTTTTGCCCAAAATTGGCAGTTAATAACCTAGGACAAGTGGGTGCTAAACATAGTGTCACAGGGATACAGATTCCATTTTCATACTCTGCCTGTTGCAAACGGTTGGCCGGATCTGCCAAAAAATCAATGGGCAGAGGCACAGAAACAGGTTACGTCCCTCATGGATATGGGCGCCATTCAGCCAGTACTAGAACAGGACAAAGGACGAGGTTTTTACTCAAGACTGTTCTTGGTATCCAGAAAGGACAAGGCCTGTCTATTCTGAACGCATTCCTGGATTTACCAAAATTCAAAATGTTGACTTTGCAGCAGCTTCTGCCCATGCTGGGCAAGAATGCTAGGCTGGTGACATTAGACCTAAAAGAGGCATACCTGCATGTCCCAATAAGGGAATCGTGCAGAAGATACCTCCGTTTCAAGGCTGGCTTAATGCATTACCAGTTCTCTGCACTGCCCTTTGGCTTATCTACTGCACCCAGGGTCTTTACAAAGTGCCTGGCACCAGTAATTGCTTTTTGCAGACAAAGAAGTATACAAATATATCCTTTCTTGGACGACTGCCTCATTCAGGCAAAGAACAAGGTCATTCTTCTTCAGCACCTGGCATTTGTGAAAAGGCTTCCAACATGCCTAGGGTACACAGTAAACGAAAAGAAATCACAACTGGTACCCTCTCAAAAGATAACATTCCTGGGTGCAAGCTTGAATACAACTGCCCAGATGGCTTACCTCACGTCAGACAAACAAAGGCAACTGACTACTTACTTCAAACTGCTGGCAACAAAAACCCAGTTATCTGCAAGACAAACTCTGCAGGCTTTGGGCTTCATGGCATCCTGCATCCTACTGATACCTTATGCAAGACTGCATATGAGGAAAGTTCAGTGGTACTTAAAAAGTTTATGGAGTCAACATTGTCATAGTCTGGAAACAATGATTCCTCTCATTCCCTGCCTACAACAGGAGTTTCTATGATGGGCAAAGGCATGTCACCAAAACATGGGACGGGCCTTCACTCTACCCCCTGCCAGCCAAACCTTAACAACAGATACATCAGATTATGCATGGGGGGCTCACCTGGCGGGAAGATGCATTCAGGGCATATGGACCCCAAAACAAATGCATCTACATATCAACCAAAAAGAGATGCTAGCTGTTCAAAGTGAGCTGACAGCTTTCAAGGACTTGCCTCGTCCAGGACAACTACTGATAAAGACGGACAACACCATGGTTATGTGGTATATAAACAAGCAGGGGTGCACTCACTCATACCCCCTTTGCAGATTAGCCATGGCACTGTGGGACACGGCTTTGACTTGCCAAATACATCTTCAAGCTCAATTTCTGCCAGGAAAACAAAATACTCTGGCAGACGATTTAAGCAGAAACCTTATGGACCTTCACGAGTGGAAACTAGATCCACAAGTCTTCAGCATGATAACAAAGAAATGGGGGAGCCCGGACATAGATCTAGTTGCCTCCCCACAAAATTATCAATTGAAAAGATTCTGCACAATGACTTATCACAGGCAAGCATGGAAAGTGGATGCCCTGTCATTCAGCTGGACAAACCTATCAGTTTACGCCTTTCCTCCTCTGCCTCTTCTTCCCAGGGTCCTACTAAAAGTCAGACAGGAGAAACGAAAGATGATACTAATTGCCACGGACTGGCCCCGCCAATACTGGTACCCAATCCTGTCTCAATACCCAGCTTAGACGTTACCTCAAAGACCTCAACTACTGTCCCAGAAAAACAGATCCTGCACAGTCAACTCCAAACACTGAACCTGGCAGCATGGCTGATCATGTAGTTATGCAAACACCTCTCAGTAAAGCTGTGATGGATGTCATTTTGGAAGCCAGAAGGCCTAGTACTAGAAAATCTTATGCTGATAAATGGAAGAGTTTTTGTGCTTGGAATCAAGCACAAGAAACTGATACAGCAGAACCAAATATTTCTCAGATATTATAATACTTGACTGAGATGCTTGACAAAGGCCTATCCTTCTCATCAATTAAAATCCATGCCTCTGCCATTTTGGCTCTTTACAATACAGAGCCACCAATATTTTCTCATCCTTTACTAAAGCAGTATCTTAGAGGAGCCAAAAATTTAAGGCCTCCCAGAAGTTCACCAATACCTGCATGGCACCTCAGTTATGTGTTGGAAAAGCTCACCCTGCCTCCATTTGAACCAGCTGCTACTGCGGATATAAAGTTTTTATCCTGGAAAACAGCTCTACTCCTAGCAATTACTTCAGCAAGAAGAGTCTCAGAGCTCCAGACTCTCATGGCTGTGGAGCCTTTTATCATATTTTACCCAGACAGGGTATCTCTGAGGACCAATCCTTCTTTTATGCCTAAGGTGGTTTCCAGTGTGGCTCTTAACCAAACTATTCATTTGCCAACCTTTTATCCAAATCCACAGAATAAAGTGGAGAGAATTCTGCATTCCTTGGACGTACACAGACAGCTAAGATTCTACTTGAGCAGAACTAAAGCTCTAAAAACTGAGCAATTACTAGTGACATGTGCTGCAGGATCAGAAGGAAAGGCGATTTCAAAGCAGACTATTTCAAAGTGGATAAGCCACTGCATTCGTTTCTGCTACTTACACCATGGCAAACCTGTGCCCAAGGGCATTAGGTCTCATTCCACCAGAGCTGCTGCTACATCAGCAGCCTTTCTCAGAGGAGTACCAACCAAAGACATTCTAGAGGCTGCTACTTGGAGTTCTGTTCTCACCTTTACAAATCATTATCATTTGCCTCTCTACTCTAAGTCCAGGGCAGGCTTTGCCACTGCAGTTCTGCAGGGCCTTATAGCTGCACCTAATGCTGTTTAGCTCCAGCCTCCCATGCATAGCTTTGGGATTCTACCCAAATGTGAAGACTGGAACAGTGAAACATGAAGAACATAGTACAGTTGTGTACACTTACCATAAATGTAGATGTTAGAGTGTATTCACTGTTGCAGTCCAGGTTTACCCGCCTGCCATCCCCCTTTCATTCTGGAGTTTATCTTTCCTTCTCTATCTTCTACAACCTATGTGGTGTATTTGCTTGTAGATGAAGGTAAAGTTTGTATTGATATATATATTTTTTGCTACCTTTTTGGGGGCACCTGACATCTGGGGCAAGAAAAACTAAAGAAAATGATGTCGGCTGCTTGTTTTATACCCCTGACGACCTGACGTCGTGGAAGAGGAGACAGCAACCGATGCAGGACCCAAGACTTTGGAATTCAGGCTGACTGAGGGCAACCTGCCAGCAGATTACCCAAATGTGATGATTGCAACAATGAATACACTCAAACATCTACATTTATGGTAAGTGTGCACAAATGTACTTTTTCCTGCTTTAAAGGTTGCTTTTGCACACTTATCAAGACCAAATGACATTTTTATGTCATCTGAAGAGGTTTTGACATTCTGCAGCTGTGCTTTCAGTTCCTCATCTGATGAGCTGTACAGATTTAAATCACAGACAAAGAGAGGATGAGAAGTCTTTACACTTTGTTGTTTTTAGGAACCAAATTGTAGCCATGGCCTAAGCTGTTAAGTAAACAGCTTAATGGGTTAATGGCATGGCTGAATAGCAATGGTGACAGAGTCACCCTGGAATATCCCCCTTTGAATTTTTATCCCTGGGATAATAATCTGTCCTTTATCATGGCTTAATTGCTAAGTGGTCTGTCACTGTTTCATGATACTGTAATGTAGTCGATCAGTATAGGGTGCATCTTGTACATTTTTAAGCACTCTTTTATCCATGAATGTGGGGATACTATCAAATGCTTTTTTTATAGTCAACCCATGCCATACTTAAATTCTTCCCCTTTTTTACAGTTCTCCAGTATGACTTTATTTTACGACAAATGATCCTTTGTTCCATATGACTTTCTTTTATTGCCCTATTTTTCTACTGCCGTAATTGAGTTTTTTTCTAAATGACTGTAAACTTTGCCAGCATCAATTCATATGTATAGTTTATATGTCATTGGAAGGCAAGTTATTGATCTATAATTTTAGGGTAGCTTGCAGGTTCACTCTTAAGTAGGAATATTGTTTTGTCTGCTAGCCAGGTTGATGTCTGTTTGGGGTGCACATATAAATAGTTCTTACTCATGGCTAAATCTTCATGCAAGGATGTTAATACTTTTAACCAAAAGTTAGGTACTGCATCTGGGTCTGGGATTTTCCAATTCGAGGCTTTTCTTAACTTTGTTTCAATCTCTCTGGTTGTTACTTCATCACATTTCATATCCTGCACCTTTAAAATTCTTATTCTTTCTTTTACTACTTCTATCCATTTAGCATCTTTATTATGTTCCACAGGATCTTCATAGATATTTCTCCAAAATCGGTTTCCTCTTTTTTGGAGGTCTTTCAATTCCTTTTACCTTGTTTCCCAAATCTCTCTCAAACTTTTTGGGTCATCAATAAATTGCTTGTTTTGTACTTTTCCTTCATATTTTACTGTGTATCTTCTAAGGTTTTCCACCTGTGCTGAAATGTTTAGTTATTTGCGATAATGCATGATAGAGCCTGGTCTGTTCTAATGCTGCACAGTGCTTTTATCACATCTATCTTTCTTAGTATTTTTGTTGATTTATTCCCTCTTGTATAGTCTTCTAACAGTGACACTTCTTGTTTTAATTGCTCTCTATTTGATAATTTCATGATGGTATTTGATTTCTCTTTGTTTTAATTGCTTTATAGATTTCTCTATTTGATACTTCCATGATGGTATTCAATTTCTTCCTGTCCTTTCCCTTGCTACCCTGTGTTCTTGTGGTAGAACTTTATCATTTATTAATTTAGCAGCACAGAAATATATCCTTTTTTCTTCTGTTATATCGCATGGGGCTGTATAGACAGTCCTAATTACTGCATTCATTTGTTTTATCAGACTTCTGACTTTTTGGGTTTTATTGATCTTCTGCAGTCTATTTCTCTCATTGATCTTAATGTATCTATCCATGTCTATTAAATCAAGCAACGCTTCTCCTAGCTTATTTTCTTCCAAACTGAGGTCACATCCCTTGTTTTCCGTTTCCTGTGGGCATTCTGTAGAAAGTTCTGTGGCATCTTCCTGTGGCACCTTCTCTTCAATTTCATCCTGTGCCATCCTTTGCTCTGTCATATGGGAACTCACTGGCCTGTCACTCCTCAACATTGACTGCATCAAAGTTTCCACAGTTTCCTGTACCTTTCCTTGCTGCCTAGCTTCAAGTGAACATTTATACTGGTTTTCTGTGGAAGGCTCCAAAATTTCTTGATATGGCACCTGACCAATTGCTTCCTATTCCACTGATTTCCCCTTAAATTGGATATCCATTGCTCTATCCTGTTGTGGTGCTTTCTGCATTCAATTTTCTACACTGGATCCTTCACTTTGCAGGTACTCCATAACTTCACTTTCTATTTCTTTAACTTCTCTATTACTAATCTCCTTTTCTACTTTTCTTCTTTGTCTTCTTATTTTTTGTATTGTAAAGATGTCCTTCAAGAATGCAACTGCAGTCATAACATATGGGTTGTCCTGCCTCAGGCAGCCCTCGGTCGGCCGGATTCCAAAGTCTGGGTCCGACGTCGGCTGATGTCGCATTTCTCTCCGACGTCAGAGCGGCTGGAGTATATAAGCATCAGCCGACGCCATCTTCTTCAGTCTTTCTTGCCGCGCGGTGCCCAAAGCAGAAGCAGTTTGCAAGTGCTGGTCGGTCAGCTCCTGTATTCTTCGAATCCGAAGTCATCAAAAAGCTAAGTACCCGTTGGGGACCTTTTCTTGCCTCAGCCGATGTCAGAAATTACTGAAAAAGTAAATAATTGTTTGTCTTGTGGTAAACAAATACCTCATAAGGATTTCCACTCTTACTGCCTTCCTTGCCTTGGCCCAGACCATGACGTCTCGGCCTGTGCCGCCTGTGCTCGCTTCAATAAGCGCACTCTCAGGCGCCGGGCGGGGTTCGTTGAAGACTTTTTCGGTGAAAAATACGATTATACGATGCCGTCGGAACTACCGACATCGCAGACTTCTAAGAAACGAAAAGACCGGGACCGACATCCTTGGCCCGCGTCTTCCTCCGACACCACGCCAAAACCTACCGCGAGTGCCCCGGTTCCCTCTGAGGCGGTTATTTCACCACTCCGAACCGAAGACACCGCGTTACCGATACCTCCGATACCGGAGACCACACCGACGCCAGTTATTGATTTTCCTCCGGATACTGAAACCGAGGAAATGCTGGAGACCATTGCTGTGGATAAGGTCACTCCTGCACGTGGAGCTGCTAGGCCTCCCATGTCCATGTCTATCAAGGCCTACACATGTGCTAAGGCAGCCAGCAAGACCAAGCACCTTACTGCTAAAGCCTTACCTCAGCCTACTCCTGAAGCACAAATCATGACTATGGCCGCAGACTTAATTTCCATGATCAGAGGTTCCCAGGCCCATCCTGAGAGAGGATCCCAGCCGCCTCTTGATAAGAGGCCCAGGGTTGAACCCTCTGACCCTCTCCTTTCAGATGAAGATTCTGAGGACTCTGTTCACTCCGATAGCCAGGAAGAGCCCTTCCAGACCTATGAGGACTCAGATGCAGAGGACTGCATCCCCTCGGCCTCCCCTCCTGAGGATATTTCTTTTGGGGAAGTTCTGCATTCCATGAGGGAGCATTTTAAGTGGCAAGGCCAGGAATATTCTGATTCCAGAAAGCGCCTTCGAACCTTCCTTAAAAAGCCCCAACACAGGCCCTTAGCTATACCTCCTGTGCCTGATGTTTTGGATGATCTATACTCTGACTCCAGTGTTACCCCTGATACTCTCCCTCCTGCTCCTGCCAAGCCTGACAGATACTATAGGGTCCCAGAAACACATTCTCATTTCTTTAGGGCCCATGCTGTTGATTTAGAAACAATTTCACAGGGACCAAAAGGGGTTTCAGCTACCACCTCCAAAAATCCTTTGCCTTCCAACAGGGAAGCTACGTCATTAGAGAGATGGGGGAAGAAGGTTTACACTTCCACTACTTTATCTATGAGAGCTCTCAATTGTCTCTTTCATATGTTTCAATATCAAGATTACCTGTTAGATGATTTACAGAAAACTTTGGCCTCTCCTGAACCTTTAGATAGGAAGTCTTTACAGGAGGCTGTACATAATTCTCAGCAAGTTAGCAATCACTTTCTTCAGTGTGGATATGATGCATTGGAAGCTTCATGTAGGGCAGCTATGACAGGGGCGGTCATTCGTAGACATGCATGGTTAAAAGAACAACCTCTACCAGATCATGTTAAGGCAAAACTTCTTGATGCACCCTTGGAAAAGAACAAGCTTTTTGGTGCTAATGCTAAAGATGTGTTAAAGTCCATTGAGGAAAAAGCCAAGTCAGTTCAGACAGTTAAAGATTTCCTCCAGGTTCAGCCACCCAGATTCAGCAGGAACTGGCCTTCTAAAAACTGGTCCTTTCCTAATCCTGAAAGATTTCAAAGGGGCAAAAACAGGCATGGCCGAGGAAGAGGACAATACAGAGGTTCCTACAGGGGACGACAATGGCAACCAGCAAACCAAAGAAGTGACACAGGGGTTTCTCCTGCCCCACAGGGACAATCCCAATGACTTTCCTCTACTTCCGCTGACCAAGGAGCAAACAGAAGCTCCTTTGGGCGGAAAATTATCTCTGTTTTCAGACAATTGGCACAGATTGACAAAGGACAAATGGATTTTGGACATTATAGACCAAGGTTACAGGTTCCACTTTCATACCTTGCCAAGAAAACAAGGCATGCCAAACCTACCTCAAAACCAGAGGGCAGAGGCTATCAAGCAAATTTCTCTGCTTGCTCAGATCAAAGCAATAGAAAAGTTCCACAACAAGAACAAGGCCAGGGTTTTATTCAAGACTGTTCCTTGTTCCAAGAAAAGAAACTCAATGGAGACCAATACTGGATTTGTCCGCATTAAACACTTTTCTCATATTACCAAAGTTCAAAATGCTGACTCTGCAGCAACTCCTTCCCATGCTGGGCAAGGGGTCTTGGCTGATTACTCTGGACCTCAAGGAGGCATACCTGCATGTCCCTATCAGACACAGCTGCAGAAGATACCTCAGATTTCTTGCAGGGCCAGAGCATTATCAATTCTCAGCATTGCCATTTGGCTTATCTACTGCGCCCAGAGTATTCACGAAATGCCTGGCTTCAGTAATTGCTCATTGCAGGCTCCAGGGGATCCAAATCTACCCGTACCTGGATGACTGCCTCATACAAGCGGACGACAAACTGATTTTGACAAAAAACTTGAATTATGTCATACAGTTGCTACAGGCTCTGGGATGCACAGTCAACTTCCAAAAGTCAAGACTTCAGCCATCCCAGCAAATAACCTTCTTAGGAGCCAAACTAGACACAGCCTCTCAAATGGCTTACCTGACAGAAGACAAGCAAAATAAGTTAACTCATTATTTCAAAGGTTTGGCAAAGCTCACCCAGATGACTGCAAGGAGATTCCTACAGACCCTGGGTTACATGGCCTCCTGCATTCTACTGGTTCCATTAGCAAGACTACACATGAGAAAGCTTCAATGGTACCTAAAAAGCTTATGGTCTCAACACAGCAACAACCTAGAGACAACCATACCGCTCATTCCATGCCTACAAAAGGAATTTCTATGGTGGGCCTTGGTAAGCCAGGCAAACGAAGGCATGTTGTTCAAAAAACATCAGATAACACAGACCACGACCACAGACGCCTCAGACCTAGGATGGGGGGCGCACATGGAGGGCAGATGTATTCAAGGACAATGGTCCCCAAAGGAAACACATCTGCATATCAACCAAAAAGAAATGCTGGCAGTAATGCATGCCATCGAGGCCTTTCGACAACAACTTCAGCAAGGCCACCTGCTAATACGGATAGACAACACCACGGTGATGTGGTACATAAACAAGCAGGGGGGCACCCATTCTTACCCCCTTTGCAGACTGACAATGAATCTTTGGGAAAAATCACTGAGCCTAAACATACAGTTGCAATCCCAGTTTGTTCCAGGCAAAGACAATGTGCTGGCGGACAACCTAAGCAGGAATTTCCTGGACCCCCATGAGTGGAGGTTACATCCAGAAATCTTCATACGACTCACCTCGACATGGGGCAGGCCAGAAGTAGACCTATTTGCCTCCCACCTCAATAATCATCTACAAAAGTTCTGTTCAAGGACATATCATCCACAAGCATGGAAAATAGATGCTCTCTCATTCAACTGGAACTTCCTAAAAATCTATGCATTCCCACCTCTGCCACTGATGACCACAGTATTACTAAAGATCAAAGCAGAGAAGCCCAAGGGGATACTAATAGCTCCAGACTTCCAAGACAACACTGGTACCCACTACTACGGAGCATATGTCACAACAAAAAGTGGGCCCTTCCCCAATGGCCCCAACTTTTGACTCAACACAACTTCAAGACAGTACATCCCAACATTCAGACGCTGCAGCTAACAGCTTGGGAGATCCCATGAACAACCTCAATCTATCTCTCTCTAAGGAAGTTCAGCGGATACTAACAGAAGCCCGAAGACCATCCACCAGAAAGGTTTACTCAGCAAAATGGAAGAGATTCAGCATTTGGAATACCAGCAAGGGTCATGATGCATCATTATTGAACATCCCACTCATTCTGGAATATTTGGCAGATATGCTACAGAATGGACTCTCATATTCTTCCATAAAAATACATGCTTCAGCTATTTCAGCTAGATACAACACTGATCCACCTGTGTTTTCACATCCTTTGTTAAGGCAATTCCTTAGGGGAATCAAGAATATAAAGCCACCAAGAAAGGCTCCAGTACTAGCTTGGGACCTCAACTTCATCCTAGAAAAACTGACTCTACCCCCCTTTGAGCTAGCAGCTTCTGTGGACTTACAATTTCTCTCATGGAAGACAGCTTTCCTGTTGGCAATTACCTCAGCAAGAAGGGTTTCGGAATTACAGGCCCTAATGGCAATACCACCGTTCATAACCTTTCACAGAGACAGGGTCTCCTTACGAACCAACCCTACCTTTCTGCCAAAAGTGGTATCTAGGGTTTCTTTAAATCAAGCAATTCACCTGCCTACTTTCTTTCCCAATCCTGAGAACAAAGGGGAAAGATTGTTGCATACCTTGGACATTCACAGACAACTTCGCTACTACCTGGACAGAACCAAGACCAGTAGGAAGTCTGATCAGCTTTTTGTGGCTTACGCCCCTGCAGTACAAGGAAAAGCAATTTCCAAACAGACAATTTCAAAATGGATTGGGCATTGCATCATATTCTGTTATTCCTTCCATGGAAAGAGTGTACCAGCCAATGTCAGACCACACTCCGCCAGAGCTACAGCCACCTCTACAGCATTCTTAAGAGGGGTGCCTACAAAAGACATTCTAGAAGCTGCTACATGGAGCTTGTGCATACATTCTCCAAACACTACAACCTCCCTTTATATTCCAGATCCAGAGCAGGCTTTGCTTCGGCAGTTCTGCAGGGATTGATAGCTACACCATCCTTTTCTTAGAGTATACCACCTCCCCCAGCTAAGCTATGGTATTCAACTCGTATGTTATGACTGCAGTTGCATTCTTGAAGGACATAGTACAGTTTTGTACTACCATAAATGTAGATGTCCGATAGATATGCAACTGCAGTCGGGTTTTCCCTCCCTCCTTCCCCTCTATGCCTTGGGTCCACTGCTATCCCTATTATCCTTAGCTGGGGATATCTGTTATGGTGTATCTGTTTATTGCTTATTTATTGTCTGGAAACCTATTTTTGTCTTCCAATTTGATTACAGCCTTCATTGGAGGGCATCTGGGGCAAGAAACACTGAAGAAGATGGCGTCGGCTGATGCTTATATACTCCAGCCGCTCTGACGTCGGAGAGAAATGCGACATCAGCCGACGTCGGACCCAGACTTTGGAATCCGGCCGACCGAGGGCTGCCTGAGGCAGGACAACCCATATGTTATGACTGCAGTTGCATATCTATCGGACATCTACATTTATGGTAGGTACAAAACTGGACTTTTTCCATGTTTGGATTCCTTTGCCTGTATTTCTCTTCAAATATCTTTGGCGCTGCTCTTTTTGTATTGGTTAGTTTTGCTTTCTCCTTTGCATAAATATTACACCATATTAAATCTCTTTTTCTTTCCCATGTCCATATTTCTTCTTCAGATGTCTCCTGATCTTTCTCCTTCTCCTTACTTTGGGGAATCACTCCATCATGCTGTGATGTAACCTGTGTTAGACCCTCTACATCAAAATCCTTCACTTCGCAGACACTTCAGAACTTCGACTTCTGTTTTTTAACTTCTGCTTTACTGATCTTTTTTACATTCCATCTATGTGATGATATTTTTTTTACTGTGAAATTTTCCATAGCTGGATGCCTTTGCCTGTATTTCTCTTCAAATATCTTTGGGGCTGTCTTCTTTAATATCAGAAGATCGAAGTTTCAAACTTCGAATCTGATATGATCGACACCATATGATCGAAGTTTTGAAACTTTTAATCTTTTAACGGAGATCTCCATACAGTGCAGAAAGGGAAGATTTCCCTTTTCTGCACTGTAGTGCGATCTCTGAGTTGGTATATTTAAGTAGCGGGGGTGTGGGGGCACAGGGGGGCTTGCCCCCTGCTTAGAGCATTTAAATGGTTTGTTTTTGTAGGTTGTTGTGTTTTATTACATTTTCGATGTTTCAAGACTTTGATTATATGGTGACGACCATATCAGATTTGAAGTTTTGAAACTTCGATAATGTAATATAGACCCCTTCTTTATACTGATTAATTTGGCTTTCTCTTTTGTATAAATATTGCACCATATCAAATTTCTCTCTTTCCCATGTCCATTTTCTTTTTTATACTTTTCAAATATCTCTAGGATGTCCTTCAAGGATGCATCTGCAGTCATAACAAATGGGTTGTCCTGTCGTCAGGCAGCCCTTCGGTCGGCCGGATTCCAAAGTCTGGGTCCGGCTTCGGCTGATGTTGCACTTCACGCGACGTCATCTCTGCTGGCCTTCGGGTATAAAGGCATCAGCCGACGCCATTTTCCTCCGTCTTTCTTGCCGCGTGGCACCCGAAGCAGAAGCTGTTCGCAAATGCCGGTCGGTCAGATCCAGAGATTACTACTACCGAATACTACTTCGAAGACTTCTAAAAAGCTAAGTACCCCGTTGGGGACTCTTTCTTGCCTCAGCCGATGTCAGAAAAAGTAAATAACTGTTTAACTTGTGGGAAACAAATACCTCATAAAGATTTCCACTCTTACTGCCTACCTTGTTTAGGCCCAGACCACGACGTAGCAGCATGTTTAGCCTGAGCTTCCATCAACGCTTAGGCGTCGGTCGGAGTTTGCTGAACAGTTTTTCGGCTCAGATTTTGCGTACATTATGCCGTCGGATCCTCTGACTACCCAAATTGTTAAAAAGCAAAGAAAAAGACAGACACTCGCGGTCCGCGGTTTCGGCGAAACCACGGTAAGCAAGTGTCTCGGTTTCGAAACTGAGAAAGCGGGTCAATCTTCAGCCGAATCCATGACTACTACTGAGGCTCCTGCTACCTTAGTTGAATCGGCCTCTGAAGTTTTGCCTACTACTGTGGTTCCTAGTGAATTATCAGACACCATCCCTTTGGATGTCTCTACCCCAGCACGTGGTGCTGCTAGGCCTCCTGCAGCCATGTCTATAAAGGCCTTTGCCAGGGCTAAAGCAGCCAAAACTGTTAAATCAGTGCCTGTTAAGACCCCCTCACATAGGCCCACTTCTAGTTCACAAATGCTTACTCTGGCAGAGGATTTAATCTCCTTAATTAGGGGATCCCAATCTCACCCAGACAGGGCCTCTCAGCCTCCAGAAAAGAGACCTAGAGCAGAGCCCCGAGCCAGTGTCCTCTGATGATTCTTCGGATGACTCAGACATTACAGATCAGCCAGAGGCTCCTTTTTCTACTTATGAATATTCCGATGCTGAAGAATCCATTCCATCTGCCTCTCCACCAGAGGAATTTTCCTTGAAACCTTACATGCCATGAGAGAACAATTCCAATGGCAGGGACAAGATTTCTCAGATTCAAGAAAAAGGCTTAGGACCTTTCTGCACTTACCATAACATAGGCCCTTAGCTATACCTCCAGTTCTGCCTGTTGTGGATGATGCATTTAATGATGTTTGCACTGCTCCTGATACTTTACCTCCAGCCCCTGCCAAACCAGATAGATTTTACAGGGTGCCAGACACTCATCACCACCTATACAAGGCCCCACTTGCAGATCCTGAGACTATATCCCAGGGGCCTAAGGCAGTAGCTTCGACCTCAGCAAAACCCTCTCCTTCTGAAAGGGAATCCAGGTCCTTAGAGAGATGGGGGAAAAAAGTTTACACCTCTGCTACTCTCTCAGCTAGAGCTTTAAACTGTCAGTTTCACATGATCCAATACCAAGAGTTTATGCTTGATCAGTTAACTAAGAAGCTGTCCTCTGATGACTCCTTAGATAAGAAATATGTTTTAGAAATGGTGAATAACATTCAGCAGGTTAGTAACCATTCTTTAAAATGTGGCTATGATGCACTAGAGGCTTCATTTAGATCAGCCATGACTGGCACACTGATAAGAAGGCATGCATGGTTGAAGGAACAGGTTCTGCCGGATCATGTTAAAGCAAAGCTGTTAGATGCTCCTATGGATAAGGCCAGTCTATTTGGTACACCTGCTCAGCAAGTAATGAAGAAAATGGAAGAGAAGGCAAAATCTGTACAAACAGTTAAGGATTTCTTACAGGTTCAGCCCCCATGGTTTAGCAGGAACTGGCCTGCCAAAAATTGGTCCTTTCCAGACTCCTCAAAATCTCAAAGAGGCAGGAATAGACGCTCTAGAGGCAGAAATCAATCCAGAGGAGGTGCCTATAGAGGACGCCAGTGGCAAGGCAATAACCAGAGAGGCACAGACACAACCACTGCCACTGCAACAGGACAATCACAGTGACTTGACTCTGACATCGCCTACCAGGGAGCAAATAGCAGCACCTTTAGGCGGAAAGTTAGCCTTATTTTCGAAAAATTGGCACTATATAACAAAAGACAAGTGGATTTTGCAAACCATAGACCAAGGCTACAGGTTCCACTTCCACACCTTACCAGTAAAAAGAGGAATGCCAAACCTACCTCCAAATCAAAAACAGAAGCTCTAAAGCAGATAGCTCAATTAACAAAGATGAGAGCTGTGGAAAGAGTACCAATAACACAACAGGGCAAAGGATTCTACTCCAGACTCTTCCTAGTACCAAGAAAAGAAAAGTTGGAGACCTATTCTCGACCTGTCCGTCTTAAACACATACATCATTGTACCAAAATTCAAAATGCTGACCCTACAGCAACTTCTTCCCATGCTGGGCAAGGAGTGTTGGCTGGTAACTCTAGATCTCAAGGAGGCATACCTGCACGTCCCCATACGACCAAATTGCAGAAGATACCTCAGATTTCTTGCAGGATCAGAGCATTATCAATTCTCAGCATTGCCCTTTGGCTTATCTACTGCAGAGTATTCACAAAATGCCTGGCATCAGTAATCGCTCATTGCAGGCTACAGGGAATCCAAATTTATCCATACCTGGACGACTGCCTGTTACAAGCGGACAACAAAAGCAAGCTGACAACAGATTTACAAAGAGTCATTTGCTTACTACAAGCCCTGGGATACACAGGGAATTTAAGGAAGTCAAGACTGATACCATCCCAGACAAGAACATTCTTGGGTGCGGAATTGGACACAGTAAAACAAATGGCATTCCTAACTGCAGAAAAACAAGCACAACTCCCTCTTTACTTCTTGGCATTAACAAAGCAGCACAAACTAACAGCAAGAAAAGTACTGCAGGCCTTGGGCTTCATGGCATCATGCATAATCCTGGTCCCCCATGCCAGACTGCATATGAGAAAACTACAGTGGTACCTAAAGAATTTATGGTCTCAACACAGGCACAGCTTAGAAACCGAAATCCCACTAATCCCATGCCTGAAACTGGAGTTCCTATGGTGGGCTCAAGCATGCCAGTCAAACCCAGGCTTGCCCTTCCACAACTTTCAAGCAAACCAAACCATCACAACGGACACCTCAGACCTAGGCTGGGGGGCGCACATGTTGGACAAGTGCATACAAGGATCGTGGACTCCAGACCAGCTGCACCTGCACATAAACCAAAAAGAAATGCTGGCAGTAAAACTAGCAATCCAGAAATTCAAACCATTCCTCAAAGAAGGCCATTTAATGATAAGGACAGACAACACCACAGTCATGTGGTACATCAACAAACAGGGAGGGACTCATTCATACCCCCTATGCAGAATGACTCTGGACCTTTGGAACATGGCTCTGAGCTACAACATCCAGTTACAGGCAATATTTGTGCCGGGAAAAGAAAACACCCTAGCAGACATGTTAAGCAGAACCACCTCGGATGCTCACGAATGGATGCTACACCCGGACATCTTCAAGGCCATCACAGAGAAATGGGGAATGCCACAAATAGACCTATTCGCATCCCCACTCAATCACCAGCTCAAAAAATTCTGCACAAGGACTTGCCACCCACTAGCATGGAAGGTGGACTCTCTATCCTTCAGTTGGAAAGGCCTGACAGCATATGCATTTCCACCTCTTCCTTTGATGCACAAGGTACTACTGAAAATCAAAGAGGGGATAATTCTGATAGCTCAGAATTGGCCAAGACAACACTGGTATCCTTTGCTGAGGAGCATGTCTCAGGGGAGAATGTGGCCAATACCCCTGATGCCTTTGATGTTAACTCAGAACAACTACAACATCATGCACCCAAACCTAAAAACCTTGCAACTGACTGCCTGGAACATCACATAACAACTACTAACCCAGACTTATCCCAAAGGGTTAAAGACATTATCCTTGAAGCCCGCAGACCTTCAACAAGAAGGAACTATGCAGGAAAATGGAAAAGGTTTGTCATTTGGAGTACTGAAAGAGGAAAAGATGTCTCGAACATAGATATTGCTAACATCCTGGAGTACTTGGCAGAGCTTCTACATACGGGCCTGTCCTATTCCTCCATCAAGATACATGCATCAGCTATTTCAGCAGAATACAGCTTGATCCACCTGTCTTTTCGCATCCTCTACTCAGGCAATTCCTCAGAGGGATCAAGAATGTAAAACCTCCTAGGAAACCACCATTACCAGCATGGGACTTGAACTTTGTGCTAGAAAAATTGACACTCCTCCATTTGAACCAGCAGCAACAGCAGATCTTCAACACCTATCATGGAAAACTGCTTTCCTACTGGCAATTACTTCAGCAAGGAGGGTTTCGAACTACAGGCCTTAATGGCAGTACAACCCTTCCTAATCTTCCATCAAGATAGAGTGTCCATGAGAACTAATCCTACATTTATGCCTAAGGTGGTATCCAGAGTGTCTTTAAACCAGGCAATCCACCTACCTACCTTCTTTCCCAATCCACAGAACAGGGGAAAGGCTGCTGCATACCTTGGATGTACATAGACAGTTACGCTACTACCTGGACAGAACCAAAAGTAACAGAAAAACTGACCAGCTTTTAGTAGCCTATGCAACAGGAAGGGAAGGAAAAGCAATTTCCAAACAGACAATCTCCAAATGGATAGGAAATTGCATAAGATTCTGTTACTCCTACCATGGAAAACCAGTTCCACAGAACATAAGACCTCATTCTACAAGGGCTACAGCCACTACCACAGCTTTCTTACGAGGAGTGGCAACCAAGGACATTATTGGCTACTTGGACCTCCGTGCATACATTTGCCAAGCATTATAATTTACCTCTATACTCTAGATCCCGAGCAGGGTTTGCCACTGCTGTATTGCAGGGATCCTAACTACACCATAATTCTTCTTCCTCCTCCCTAGTTTGGCTATGGTATTCTACCCATTTGTTATGACTGCAGATGCATCCTTTAAGGACATAGTACAGTTTTGTACCTACCATAAATGTAGATGTCCGAACAGGATAGCATCTGCAGTCCCCTCCTTCCCTCTGTGGTACTCCTAGGGTTTTACCCTCCTAATAGCTAGCTGGGGAGTCTCTTATGGTGTATTTGTTTGTATATATGTACATACATGCTTATTTTTGTGTTTGCCTTCTACTATTTTGGAAACATTGGCATTTATCCAAAATTTAGCTTTCCTAGAGGGCAACTGGCATCTGGGGCAAGAAACACTGAGGAAAATGGCGTGGGCTGATGCCTTTATACCGAACCAGCAGAGATGGCGTCGGGTGAAGTGCGACATCAGCGGACCCAGACTTTGGAATCCGGCCGACCGAAGGGCTGCCTGACGACAGGACAACCCATTTGTTATGACTGCAGATGCTATCCTGTTCGGACATCTACATTTATGGTAGGTACAAAACTGTACTTTTTGTTCTTTATATTTTCACACTTCCTCAGATGCTGCTTTTTCCAAACAGATCAAAGTTTCTTGATCTATATACTGTTTTTCACAAATCTGTTGTATTAATGAACACAAATTTTCATTTGAAGCTTCTGACAGTTTTTCTTGTGGAAGTATTTTTCTTTCCTCTAATTTCTCTCATAATCATTTTGTATATCTTGTATCTGGAAATTCATGACTTTTTCCATAATAATAGCAATATATAATTTCTTTCTTATCCTTAATAGTCCACTCTATCGTCTTTACGGCTCTTCTTTGGCCTATCAGTTTTTTCTAATTTTTGTGGACTGCTACTTCCTTCTACAACACTCCCTGGGCCTGACCTGGCCCCATTGTAGAAATGTTTCTGTATTGTGAGGATTCTACACTGTCATTTTTTCCCAGTCATGGCACCAGTGCACCTACCAGGATTGGGCACTTATTTATACTGGATCTTGTGCACCCAGCCTTCTCCTTTTAATTTTTTGACCTACTTCTGTCCCTGATGTATGCTATAAAGAATAAAGCAAATGGGGAAAAAAGCCAATAAATGATGAGTTGAAAAAACATCAAGGCCCCTGAGTCGATCACACCGTAATCTCCATACCTCTCAAAGAACTGTACCAGTCACTTGTAAAACCAAAAGTTGTTTTATTTCCAAAAAACAGTTAAGCACGTTTGTCTCAGTTATACAATAAGGACTTCTTCAGAACTAAATAGCATTCACTGATCAAGCAGTTTATAGCGTAACAAACAATAGGTTCATAGATTAGTACTACTGCCCTTGCGAGCCAAGCCTAGCCAATTATCCCTTGTGAGACTCAAACTCTGCACCTTGTGTTTTTAAGGCAAACAACTTAACCATTAGGCCACCCTCCCAACATAATTAATTACCAAGATTTTCTCTCTCTTTTAAAGACATAGTAACATACAAGACATAGTAACATACAAGAACATCTAACAGTATGACTGCATATAACATGCTGTGCAACCTAAATAATAATACTTTCACTGTTCAGTAGCCGTAATTCATATGGAAATATGTAAAATATATATAAAATGTTAAAAGATAAAGTATAACATAAAATATGTGAAACATGTTATAGTTCAAGAGCTCTCTTTTTAAGAACTGGGGTCAGGGAGAGGTACTCGTTTATACCTGGTGGTGTGTTGGACTGCAGCTTTGTAATCCAATATAGTTCCCTTAGCTCAAGAGACAGTTACCACCAACCACCCCTAGGATGTGTTGGTACCTGTTCCAAAATAGCAAACTTAAAACATGTAAATCCATGACACTGAAGTGAGTGCTTGTATAGGGAATTATTGATGTTCTCCTTTAAAATTGCATAAAGGTGTTCATAAATCCTAGTTTTGAATTTCCTTTCTGTTTTCACTGTATAGTAACCTCCACAGGTCTGGCACATCGAAATATATATACCACACCTTTGATGTTACAATTGCCCTTAGCTAAGTTTACTTTATAACCTACTTCCCTTAAAACAATGTTATTAAGTTCCAGAATATAATGACATTGCCTACAGATACCACATTTTGTCGTACCTTTATCAGGAAGGGGTTTTAAATAAATAGGTTGTTCAAAAAGTAGCTTCAGATTACTCCCATGTTTATGAAACTTTGGTTCATACCCCAAAATATTCAGTATACTGGGGTTACCTTTAAATGTTGTCCAATTTCTGGAAATAATTTTCCTAACCTCTGCTGCACCTTCACCATATGGAATAACGAAACTATCACTACACTGACTATAGGATTTGTCCTTTATATAATAGTGTCTGTCAAGTTGTTTTCACCTAGTAATGGCTTAGATTTGGTACCCCAACTTGCCATCACTTCAGATTTGATAGATCCTCCAGGGACAGATAGGCTGCTCAAAGCTCCCCACTCTCACTGGTGAACAGAGAATCAGAGAATCTTCCTTCTATCCAAGTAAAATAACTTAAGTGGTTATTGCTAAAGCAATACCTTACAGATAAAGAAGTTTTGTTTTACTATAATGTTCCATCTGTGTTGTTCATCTTCTTTCATTCATCACTTTCCACCCTCCTTCCCCCTCCAAAGTCTCCTGGGGGATGCTTTGGGTCTAAGTGGTGTCCTAGGGTATTTGTGTAGAAGTGGCCTTGGTTTACTACTTTTCTCTAGCAAACTCAATCTGAGGTAACGGAGAAGGGCATTCTGGGTAGAGACTTAGCTCGAGAGGTTTTTGGCTGGTGCGAGCTTGGTAAAAAGGCCGACTCAGTTCCGAGGGCTCGGAACCAAGCCCATCAGTGATGAATGAAAGAAGATAAACAACACAGATGGAACGTTATGGTAAGACATAACTTCTTTTTTCTGAAATAAACCATAATATACTTCTTAGCATGCAGTTTAAGCCCAGTAACCTTACAACAGGTATTAACTAAAGTAAATTTTCTGTAGGGTTCAGCTATGGTGTGTTGATAGGTCTACCCAAATTGCAGTTGTCTGCAGTTTTGATTAACCAGATGTCATGGTTACCTTTTTTTGAGCTCTGAGAAGTAGATGTCAAAGAGGAGAGTGTCTGGTACAGATCTCTGTGGGACTCCACTGGTTACCTTAGCAAGATTTGAAGTGACACCTGCTACAAGAACTATGTGAGATCTAACTGTCAGCCACTTGGCTGCTTATCTTACAAGATATGTTTAAAGATGATAATTTTCCCTACAACTCTAGCAAGACATATGGTGTCAGATGCTTTTTGTGATCTAGATAAACTGTATCAACAGCATGACATTTATATCGGGCTCTCAAAAAAATTAACAAAGTTTAACAGGTATAATCTGCTTTTGACAAAGCCAAATTATTGGGGTCAATGCTAATGAGATTATTGATATCATTTATGAGATTGGTTATATTTCCTGTAGCTTTGCAGATCAGAATTGTAAGGCCATAATTCTTGGTGCCCATGGTGCGGGTTACCATTAGGGAGGGGTATCACCACCACTATCACAGCACACCAGTAAATGGGAACATAGTTTGTTACTAGGCTGAGGTTAAATATTTTTTAAGGTGAGGTTTGACAAGAGCCTTTTTGAGTCTGTTCAGAAAGCACCTAGCTATGTTGTTAGTTAGTTCCCATGGAGGAAGTGATTTTGGTTTTAGTTAACACCTTAAAAACATGTTCTTTAGTAATGAAAAGAGGGTAAAGAATTCATGGATGAGTAGTATTTGAATTGAAGATTTCTTAGTATATTTAGAATATAGGAAAAAATGGAAATACCGAAAAAAACTACCAAATCCTCAGAACCTGATGAAGCCCACCATACAAGTGGGTGAAAGCGCTTAATCAAGTTTCATATATTATTTTTTTGTTTGTCAAATATTGGTGTTTCGTGTTGCTGTTCGTTTTGCTGTTTGCTTAAGGAATAAAATATTTGTCCAACCAGAGGTGCTTGTACACTTATTGGAGAGCCCGTGACGAGGATTTGGTATATTTAGAACGTAATTTGGACCAAAGTGGGGATCTCGTTAAGGAAAAGTTTAGAGCAATGTTAATTTTTCCTAATATAGCAAAAAAGAGCTTGTGGTTATTCTTTACTTCAAAAGTTAATTTCATTTCATGGTTAGCTGTACTAGTTCTTATAAAGATTTTCAATTTTTTGGTAATGTTTTTTATACTGTTATCATGCTGCACAGTTCTAGTCTTACTCTAAAGTTTATGATTTTTTTCATTTTCTCTCTTGTAGAGTTTATTACGGGGGGGGGGGTATTTTTAAATTTTCCATTGTACTTGGTCTAGTTGAGACATCTAGACGCATTTGTCCGTAATGAGTGTAACACACCCCAGTGATATCAGCTGCTGTGTCATGGCCAGAGCTAGTAATGTTATGGATTAATTCAGAGATTTCATTATGTAATTGTATAAGGTTCACCCATTTGAATTCCTTAAATATATATATTGGTTACAGTGGGTGTGGCAATTTGGTTTGACTTAACTGAAGAAGGAGAAACTGGGGGAGTGGAACAGGTAGAGGCAATATTAGTGAGGAACTAATGTTGTTTTATTTAGCTGCCCATATCTGTGATCATACACTTCAAGATGTTATTTTAAGCATAAAATCTACCTATCATGTCTCCCATGTAAACCACATATTAAATAGTTTATTTATTTATTTATTGACATTTGTTAACCGGGTTAGTCCTTCTGGGCTTAGGACCCATTTTCAGTGGAGACCCGAGGAGAAAAGCTCCATGAAGCACAGCAATTTACAATAAAAATTATACATTTGCTAAGTAGGTCTTTTAAATGCACAGTTTACAATAACAGATGATATTACTTAAAGAAAATTTATACAGTGTTGAATATGATAAAAACTGATTTAACAATAGATAAGTTTAACAAAACAAAAAATTTAAAAGGCAGGGTAAGAGTGTAATTACATATTTACATTACTGGTGTGATTTGTCAGTTCAGGTATCAGAGATTCGGGGAGAAAAAAGACTGGCATAATTTGGACATATAAGTTGAAAAAGGGGGGTATTGGCATGGACAGATTTTAGAGTTTAGTAGGTGAGTCTTGTTTTTCTTTGAAATGGGATGGGTGAATGGTGGAACAGATGTCCCTGGTAAGTTTGTCCCAGGCTCGGGCAATGGAGGATTTGTAGAGGTATTTGCCGGTAGTTTTTTTGGGTTTATAGGTTTGTAGTAGTAGTTGGTTAGAGGTGTGAAGAGTACGGGGAGGAGAATAGATTGAGATGAGAGAAGAGAGAGCAGGGCAGGATGAAGGTTTGTAGAGAAGGGAGTGTAGCATTTGAAGTTGAGATAGCTGCAGTAAGTGAGGGACTTCGAGCCATTGTAGATAGTTAAGGGATAAGCAGTGGTGTGCATTATATGGAGAGTTTGTGACAAATCTAGCTATCGTATGGTAAGTTTGTTGGAGTTTGTTTAAGGTAGTAGTTTGGATATGGGTAAGTATAGGGGCAGTATAAAGAAGGGAGGGAAGGAGAAAAGCTTGAGCAAGGGATAGTCTAGCATTGGGTGTTAGATGTCTTTTGTTTTTATATAGAAGACCTAGTTTCTGGTGAGTCTTTTTTTTATACTATGTAGTAAGTGTGTATTGACTTTCAGTTAGTCATCGATGATGACCCCTAGAAATTTAGTTTGAGTTTCAGGTTTGATAGTAGTGTTATTTAAGGAAGTGATAGTAAAGGTGGATTTGTGGTAAGAGAGAGTGGGGAAGAAATAGTAACAGTTTGGCCTTTTTGGGGTTGAGGATCAGTAGGTTATTGGTTAGCCACTGTTCAGTAGGGAGGACGGTCTGTTTGGTAAGAGTATGAAGTTCAGAGATGCTGTCAGAGATGCAGATGAGGGTAGACTCGAAATAACATATATTATATATATATATATATATATATATATATATATATATATATATATATATATATATATATATATATATTGTATGGTTTAACTTTAAAATGTTGATTGTACATAGTCGAACGGCTACACCACTGAAACGGTTCAGTAAAACCTGAACCATGGAAACTTCACAAATTCCAAAATTGACATTTCCGACCACGCCACACCTACAGACAAGTGCTAACATGGGTCAAAAAGGGGGTGAGGTTTTGTGGTTTGGAACATTGGCATTCAAGGTTTTAAGAAGGCACAGTTTGGAGTTCATGGAAGCGGGTTTGATGTTCTGACCGTCAACATTTTGAAGGTAAACCATATTATATATATGAGAAGATGCATGAGTCACTGGCTGGTACGGTGTGTCCCCAGTCTTAGCACCATACTTGTTGGATCTGTAAGAGGTGGGGTTAGTACCATAATAAGAAAGTTCCTTACCATTATCGATGGCAGGGAATGAGTTAACAAACTCCCTTCATGGCTGCCTGGACACACCACCTCCACTGACTTTCACCACACTGGGGAACAAATGAGCCTTGGACTCGTTGGTAGATGTTTGTCAGCCGACACAAGGGAAGAGAAGCAAAGAATAGTGCTTCTGAGAGTCTGACAAGCTAAAGGTTAGTATTCCATCCATCCATCCTCAACCCCTTTTCCCATTTTTAATGTGGCATTGGGGTGTCATTTCAACAGTAACAGTCATCTTGTGCCAAGGTTTACACTGCCGGGTGGCTAGCCCTGCCGCAGTTCATTCGTACCACTCACTCACATCTATGGCCAATTTAGTGTGTCCAGTCCAACTACTGCATGTCTTTGAATGTAGGAGAAAAACGGAGCACCCGTGGGAAACCCACACGACTGCAGGGAGGACATGCAGACTCCGCACAGGAGACACTCCAACTGAGACTCGAACAGGAGTATCTCTTGCTGTGAGGCAACAACGCTAAACAATGCAGTACTGCAGCTGTCCCAGCCAGCCACCCTGAAGGTTAGTATTCATTTTTCCAAAAATCATTCCAGAGCTGTTGAAATACTGCAAATGGTGGATTTATTTTTTCACCAAGAAACAGTGATCTTAGCAATGATTTTAAGTAGAGTAAATGGAAGTAGAATTTTTTGTGTGCTTTGCTTCAACTTAAACATTTGTTTTAATGGGGATTATTGATTTTACAAGCAAAGGTACCTTTCATAACTGTTTTTATTCAGTGGATGGTAGTTTGGTTTGGTCATCTTTGTCGGTGTAGGTAACCTTCAGTTTGTGAATAATTCACTTAGGTTTACCGAGTTTGGAAGCCAGTCTAGAAATTGGACATTGTAGTCAGATGTATAGTACTTTTGACAGTTACCATAATGTTGTATGACAACTGAAGGCTTTGTCTCAAGTTATGTGCTTTTCCATGTGAAAATGGATCTGTGATGGTGATTCCTGGGAGGAGCTAATAAAGAACTGTCTAATCCAGAGCTATTGCTTGGCCTAGGGGAATAACACTCAGAAGTATAGAGCAAAATGGACAGCACAGCAAAATAAAGGCAGTAAACAATCCATAAAAAGACAAAACAATGGAACAGAAGAAAGGAGAGAACCTAGCAGTGTTCATAGGAAGAGTAATACAGTTGGTAGAGAGAGAGTATCCAAGGGAAGTGGCAAAATTGAAGAATAAAATGGATATGCAGGAAAATAGGCCCAGGAGGTAAAACCTAAGAATTGTCGGAATCAGCAAAATAATAACTGGGGAAGAGTTGAGTAACTTTTTAAAAAAACTAATAAAAATCACAGTTAAAGCCATTTGAAGAACTGAATCTAGAAAGAGACAGAATCCACAGAACAGGAAGATTTTAACTCATTCACTCCAGTTCAACTGTTTTGAGTGTGTACCTTTAAGTCCTAGTGGGTGTGGCCTGAGCCTTTAAAAATGAAGTTATCATCTTACAATTCTAACAAATACTCATGGACAGAGGTCAAATATCAATACAGTTGTGTTTGCCATCATGTATGCTTAAAGATAAAATATTCTGAAATGTTGTATGTAGCATAGTTTTGGAATTATTAATGCAAGTATAAGCAAGTACTATTTGACGCCTAGAGGAGCAGTAGGAGATAACTGCAGATGCACCTGGAGACGTCACTCGGGGCTGGGGACAAGCCAAGATGTGCTATGCAAGCTGCATTGTTCGCAATAAAAGAATGGATCTTCAGGAATGCTAACAAAGTTAATGGGCCAGATGGCAAAAGACATCCGAAAAAGAGTGAGTGCTGACTACTCAGCAAAACTGCATCAACAAATACAATAACACAACATAATAAGAGAAGAGCTGAAAACAAGAGGAGTAAGCTCCAAACTCCAGTTTCCAACAAAGTTACTGATAAATATCGCATCAAGCCATTCTAAAAACCCCAAAAAAGACCTGGATCTTCTAGAGTTGGACATAGAGCTACGGGAATAACAAGACCCAAGAGCAGAAGAGATGGAGGTAAACAATACCCTGTACAAAAGAAAAACCTGTAGTGCATCAGCAGAAGAGGTCTATACCTCTCAACCTCTTACAGCAAGAAATCTGGATAAAGCCAAAGATAATTGGGGGACAGAGGCCCAAAAATCAGGACAATTTTTAAATATTGTCTTTACATACTTAGTTGATAGAATAAAGGTTTTGCATTGGCGTGAATTTTCTGCAGGATATGCAGTCTGAAACTCAAATGTATGTCATTATTCAGTGTCTTCTATTCTTAGTGATTTGTCAGAAAACCACAAATTTTATGAGGAACAAACCAAGAATATGAGACAAAAATCTGGGCATTCTGCGAAAATCTGGACAATTGAAAGGTATGAAGAGGTCACATACCCCCACAATAAAAAAGATAAAATTGAAGATGCAACAGCTAATCAAGTGGATCAGCAAATGTAGCAGATGCCAGATTATGACCCAGAAAAGGACACAGACAGTGGAAGCACAATAACCAACAGCATAACAATGGGAAGATGGAGATGGAGTACTGGCAAAATCCAAGAAAGTAATGTCCTGAAGGACCCACAGAGATAACAGAGGGTGGAAAACGTCAAAGTCATAGGACTGAGAAAACAGAAAAAGAGAATAGAAAGCCAGTAGGAGTAGAGTCAAAGAAAGGAGAGAGAAGGCAACATTCAGTAAGACAAAACAATAGAAACAACAGCTGGAACAGGAGGGATAACTGGTATGAATGGCAGCAGTTGAATAAACGAGCTACAACACAAAGTAATAAAAAAAGTACGGACTTGGTGAAATGGGCTTATAATCCCTCACAACAGATCACAAAGACAAACTGTAACCATACCTCTCAACCTGTTAGTGCAAGAAATCTGGGCAAAGCCTAAAATAAGTGGGGGAACAAAGGCCCAAAAATAGGGACAGATTTTAAATATTACTCTTTTAAACTTAGAACATTGCTAGAATAATATGATTTATGTTGGCATATATTTTCTGAAGGATATGAAATGTAAAATAAGTGTGAAACTCAAATGTATGTCATTATTTAGTGACCTTCATCCTTTGTGATTTGCTAGAAAACCACAAATATGTGGAACAGACCAAAACTATGAATTGAAAATGTGGACAGTTGAGAGCTATGACTATAACCTAGTTAGCCCCATACAACAGACCGCTAATGAAACACACCAGAAGGAAAGATAAGAATGCATTAACTAGTTACCTCAGCAAAGACTGCAGCCACAAGTCAACCCCATGGAAAAGGTCAGACAAACCTGAAGGATTCTAGTCCTCACAGAAAGCGTCTTGAGCCCACTGCGCAAGAACAAAGGTAGAAGCACTCCCACATAATCCACAGTGGTCACCGCCTTGCCTGCAACATTCAAAGGATTTCCAAACACTTCTGATAATTCCTCTGTTAAATCAACAGATTCAAACCCATTTGAGAAGCAGACTCTAAGGAAAAGCTAAATTAATGAATGGACAAAAGAGACCAGTTACTTAAACCACACATACCTTTTCTTTGCCTTTCTTTCTTCCTTTCCAAGCAGCATTTCATCAAGAATTTGCTGCAAGAACTGTAAACTAAGTGGAGCAGGTTTGACCAGTTAGAGCAGTGGAGAAGTAACAAGAAAGAAGGTCCGCAAGCAGGTGTAAAAAGGACAAGGATGGAATGGGAAACCAAGAATTGTAAACACTGGAAATAGATGCGCAAAGTTACAGAATACAAAAAACAAACCAGGACTCGATAGGAGAATCTAAAAGGTACAATAAAATAAGAACTGTCAATGAAGGAGGGGTAGCATGTTTAGAAACTGTTGAGGAAAAAGATGCAAAAACAACACTGCTCTAAAAAGTTTGGAGGACGCACTGGCAATCCAGACAAAAACGTTCACCAACATATGTGGCACACTGAGCTAAATTAACTGGATTCCACATAGTATATCTGCAATGAAGCAGAATGTAACGGACATTCCACGAGACTGAGTTGACAGGTGTGTGTGTGTGTGTGTGTGTGTGTGTGTGTGTGTGTGTGTGTGTGTGTGTGTGTGTGTGTGTGTGTGTGCATGTGCTAACATCTTTTTTCTCATATCAAAAGACATAAATAATATAGACAAAGCAGTGTAAAGTAATAAGGCAAGTTATAAAATTGTGGCACATACAACAGTGTCATAAAATGGTAAAAGGAAACAGATGTACCATTAGTACAAAATAGATTTATTCCAAAAAATGCAATATCTCCACACAAAACACTCAGTACTTGCACATAAGCATGAACACCTTTACACAACATGCGTTTTCGTCTCCGTATTCCAGACTTCATCCGATCGCATGTTGTGTAAAGACGTTCATGCTTATGTGCAATTACTGAGTGTTTTGTGTGGAGATATTGCATTTTTTTTGAATAAATCTATTGTGGAATTCATCATCGTTCGTTTCTTCACACACTATTGGCACTATCTATTGTGTTTTTGGTTACCTTGAGTGCCTTTCCTTTTTTTTCGAGATTTACCATTAGTATTGAACACCATATGTGGGAGAAAGGGGCAGGAGGCAGGAAAAAAGAAGAAAGGGGAAATACAGAAAGAGGGGCAAAGACAATAGAGAGAGAGTGTAGACATAAATAAATGAACATAGGGAAAGAAGTAGCACAGAAGGATTGAAGGAAACTGTACTGTAGAAGAAGTAACAGCAATGACAGAAGAAAAGTGAGACTCCATTCATAATAAGAGGAAGAAAAGAAAGACCGGAAAAGAGAGAGGCAAACAGGAAGATTGTCAAACACACTGATGGGCATAGGTACACACTGCACCCAAGGACTGTTAGTGGGGAGAATGTCTGTATAGCCCAAGGGGATGAAATGGGAAAGAGACAAACCAGAACTTAAAAAGTCATGACCTGGAATGTGGGAGGAATGTCAAACCCAATTAAGAAAGGTAGAATTATCAAAACATGTATCTGAGAAGAAGTTAATGTTTGCATGCTACAGGAGACCAAATTAAAGGTCCAGTAACTAGAAAGTCTGACAGAGAGACTACACTGTAGGGGAGGCAGATCACATGGGGGAGCGAGTTGCCATTCTCGTCAGGAAAGTGATATCAGTAAGAGAAAGACTGAAGAGGAGTGAAGAAAGCTGGAGTTGGTTATAGGAGGAGGGAACAGAGGGACAGAAATGGAAACTAAGAGACACATATGCAACATATGATGACACTGAATAATTCTTTGCAGCCTGAAACCTGTCTAACTTTGGTGCAAATGGAATGTATTCAAGGAGAATACAATGCAACAATAAATCCAGATCTGAACCGAAAATGGGAGAAGAAGGAATACAGTGCAGTTAAACAAAATGACTAAATAGATGAGTAATGGAGGGTGGTTGACATATGAAGAGAGAGACAAGAGAAAAAAATCACTTTTACTAGAAGGCATAGAGATGGAAGCAGGCTAGGCTGGTTTCTGGTGAGATTAGAGGTTGCAAAAAAAGAGAGTGAAAATTTAAATACTAGACAGATCTATCTACAACCATGCTCCAGTACTAATGGAGGTACAGACAGAAAAGGGAAAGATACCACAATGGCAGTGGAAATAGGATGCCTCAAAATGGAAAAAAGGGGATAACCATTTGAAATCCTGAGACCTTCTAGAGTGAGGGCGACTGAAAGGCTGAAAGATTGGACTTATACTAAGTCCGAGATGACATTTCTAAGAATATTTCCTTTTTTATGAGGAATGGTGATCTCAGAGTTGATGTTCGGGGGTCATTTGGGGGTTGCCTCTCCACATGAAGGAGAGCAGGTGGGCCTTGTACAAAGGCAGTTTTAAGGAGAAGAGCAATTTTCGAAATTTGCTTTTCTCCTGTGTTTTTTTTTATCCTTTTTTGGAGAATCATGATAGAAATCCAGGAAAACAAACTAGAGATGAAAGAACAACAGTGGGATGTGAAGAAATTGGCAAGAAGCGGTTGGATAATGCATGAGGCAGGGAAATACAGGAAAAACAAAGAAGACAACCTAAGAAGGTGGTGGTAGCAGGATCTACAAAAATAGAAAAGGAGATGGATAAGGCAGAAACCATGAGTAAGAACTCAGGATCAGATGCAATACAGAAAGCCTAGAAAAAACATACAGCAAAAGAAAATAACTGAAAAGTAAGAAGTCTAGTAGTTGCAAGGGAAGAAAGTAGGAAAGGCTTTGGCAAGGTGACTTAAAACAAAATGATGAGAAAAATGGATCACCAAGTGGTAGAACAAGAGCTGGGCAATTAGTTAAGGGAGAAGAAGAAGAAAAGGAGGAAATAAGGAGCTTCTTCCAGCAGATGTATAAAGAAAATATGCACTTGAAAAGGCTTGGAACAATGAATTTGAAAGTTTTGATGGTCTCAGAGGGAGAAAAGGATGAACTAGATGGGCTGATAGCAAGATTAGAAATAAGTCGCAATAAAAGAGTTAAAGGGAGGCAAAGCAGTGGGTCAGGATGGATACCCCATTTAATTCTACAAACTAGTAAGCACAGAAATAGAAGAGGAGCTAGCAGTGGTATACAGCGTGGGTATAGAAGAGGGTATTCTCCCCAATACCATGGAATCAGAAAGAATAATCTTGATACCCAAAGAAAAAGGTGAAATAACTGTTGAGTGCACACACTGACCAATATCCCTAAAAACACAGATGAGAAAATACTAGCAAAAATCTAGCTAAAAGAATTGAGAAAGTCTTTTCCAAAACACATGTGGGATAGAGCAAACTGTTTTTATAAAAGGGAGAACATCAGTGAACAGCTGTTGGGAGGAGTTTAGCTTCATGGAAAGCCGGAGGAATCAAGGAAACAAGATGCAAGAATAATACTGTTTGACATGAAAAAAAGCAGTTGGCTCATTAAAATGGGATTTTACATTCCAAATTGTGAAAGAATGGGGAGAGGAGGAGGCATTAAGGTATTGGATAAAAGCAATGTATACAAGCCCATTAGCAAAGGTAAGGATCATTAGGGAATACACACAATGGATCTTAATCCAAAGGGGCATAAGACAGGGATGGCAATGATCCCGAAGCCTTTTCATCCTAGCAGTGGAAGTCCTGGCCAGTGAGAGCCAGTGAGGTAAAGGAGGCACTACAAGAACTAGAATTGCAAGAATGGCTAAGTGCCTCTTACTCGCAGAAGACTGCATCCTGCTAGAAGAAGATACAAAGAGAGCAGCAGACATAGTTGTGAAGAAATTTGAAACCTTCAGCCAAGAGGTAGGGCTCGAGTGTAACCTAAAGAAAGAAGTGGTGGTAAAAATAGGAGCATGCATGGATCAAGGAGTTGCAAGAATTGGGATAAGCATACCAATGAGGCCAAGAGCAAAATACCTAGGAGTAAAATTATGGGAGACAGCGAGTTTGACAAGAGAAAAGAACTACAAGAAGCTTGAGAGAAAAACAGAGAAGCACTGATAAAAGTTGTGATCTTGCCCCTCCATTTTAACAGGCAGGGTGAATTCAGTGGTGACAAATGTTCTGCGATATCAGTAATCCCATGTTAATGTACTGCAAACTTAAGCAAGTTAATGTGTTATTTTCTACAGAACACTTGTGCATCAAATCTTTCATTGAAATTTGATTCATCTGCTACAGTTGTCGAGAAAAAAACATGTTATTTTCCTGTAATAAGCAAGAACAGTGCAGTTTTTTTCAGTGCCCAAATTAACTAGAGTTCAACATACTGCATTGTGATTTGTTTTGTGTGCGTGTGTAATGATGGTATTATTCTGTGCCATTAACCCCCCCCCCACACACACACACACACACACAACTGTATATCTGTATAAAAGCTGTTATAACTGCAGTTAGCCTTTTAAACCATGGCTGTTGTGTGGCAAAAATGAGCAAATGTATAACTCCTGATGTTAAGTTGTCTATCTCGCCTTCATTCTTGCTGGATGGGTTCGGAGCCAATCCTCGGCTCCGACTCGGCCAATACTAAAGCTCAAGAGCTAATTCCACCAGCTCGAGGCTCCCCTATATCCCACAATGCTAGGCGGTAACTACTCAGATCTCGTTTGCCGCTTAGCTGACGAGGTGCTTTTTCTACCGGCTCTGGCAGGTTAGTGAAGAATTTAATTCTAAATTTTTCAATTCTTAGACCCCCTAGTACCTTTTTTTACTAAAACCTTTAGTTTTAAATTCCCTTTTTCCTGGTTCGACAACTTTGTTGCCCTTAATTCCTTCTTTTATTCCCCTTTAGTTTTAGGCCTTGGGCCCCTTCCCCCTCCTTCTTCTAGTCCCCTTGAGTGACTGGTAATTTTTTTTTTAAGGCCTGTGTGTGTGTGAGTGTGTGTTTTCTTGGACCTTTTATTATGTCTAAGGAATCTAAGGTCTCAGGCTTTAAGAAGTGTGACTCGTGCTGTCAGAAAATGTCTCTGACAGACGGTCACACTTCTTGTGTGTATTGCTGGGACCTTTGCACCTGCAGGACTCTTGTGCTGTTTGCCATGGTTTTAGCCCTAGAGTCCTGCAGGAACGCAAGAATAAATTAATCTTGCGTGGCTTATTAAAGCCTGAAGGCCCCCCGACTCAGTCTGTGTCCGGGAAGCCTTCTAAGACTTCCAAACAGTCGGCTCCGGTTTCTGAGTCGACTTCTGGAAAGGAAAAGTCTGCTTCGACATCGGCTCCGGCCGGAGCCGATGTTTCCAAGCCTCATACTGTTACCTCAGCTCCGGCTGGAGCCGAGGTTGATAAGACTCCGTTGGCTCCGATACTCTTATCGGAGCAACCTTCTAGGAAGAGATCTAGATCCCCCTCTATCGGCTCCATGCACTCGGCACCAGGATCCCCTCTTCTTTCTGAACGGAGCCATAGAACACATTCCTCACGGTCTTCCAGGCTATCTGACCACGATTTGCAAAGGGTAGTGAGTAGACTTCTCAAGTCCGAGGCACTGGCTCAAATGCTTCATAGCCCGACTCAGCAGTCAGTGGCTATTTCCGTTCCCCAATGTATTCCTCCTCCGACTCCTTTGAGTTCGGAGCCAGGGCTCGTCGGAGCCATGACTGTCGGTGCGTCGGATCCGATACCTTCCCTTTCGGCTCCGTCGTCTGCTCCGATCTCCTCCTTGGAGGGATCTCGGCGCCGAGCTTCCCTCGTCGGCTCCGAGGGGGCGAGTGGCATCGGACCCTTGTCCGACCCCGCTCTCCCTCTCGGGGCTGCGGCGCTGGTGAGTTCAGCTCCAACATCGGCCTCGGAGCCGTCCCTGTCGGTGCCGGGGGTGTCTTTGTCTCTTCGGAGCGGGGACCTCCGGCCTTGCCTGATAGGGGTGCCTTCGAGGTCATGCGGAGCGTGCTAGAACCAGGGTCTGCCCCACAGTCAGCTCCGTCAGCCCCTCCATCTTCAGTGCCTGCGGTGATTTCTACCCACCCCCTTGCATTAGACCACAGAGAGCCAACTCCTCAAGTTTCCCCATTGGGAATTTCCTCCTCTTCCGAGGCCTCTCCTGACCTGGTAGGAGATGCCCCTAGGAAGAGGCAGTGCAAGATGAAGCACATTGACTCCCCTGAGTCTATCACCTCTGACACTGACTTAGAGGAATCTGAAGGTTCCCCTCGATCCCCATCTGAGGATGTCTCTTTTGCTGACATCCTTGAGATCCTGAAACAGAGGGGGAACTGGCCAGCCCTTAACCCTTCGGAGGATGAGTCAGTATATCTTGAGGCTTTTGGCTCTCGCCCTTCTACCTCCTGGGTGTCCCCTCCCTTTGACCCTCTTATGGAAGTGGTGGCAAGGAAGGCCTGGACGGCTCCTGATTCAGTGGAACCCACCCTGAGGAGGCCATCTAAGTTTATTACTGCCCCTAGAGATAAAGATTTTTTATCCAAAGGTGTCCCCGTTGATGCCATGGTGGTGAGCCGCGGCCACTAAGAAGGAGTTAGCCGATCCTTCGGTTCCTGTCCATCCTCCTAATAAGGAATCTAGGACAATGGACAGGTACGGTAAGCGGATGTTCTCATCAGCGACCTTTTCAATGCGGTCGCTGAACTACTTATGCCACTTCACTCATCTCCAGAGAGATTTACTCAAGGATATGAGTGAAGTGATAAAGGATCCTACAGCTGAGGGGTTCCAAGACAGAATGAACTCCCAGTTGGCAACCCTGAATTCCATCGTTAACTCCTCCATGCGGCTTATTTCATATGCTGCGGATGGGGCGAGTAGAGCCGCAGGCACAGGTGTTGCCTTACAACGTCATGCCTGGATGCGGCTGTGCAACTTTGCGGACCCTTTCAAGGCGTCCTTCACCAATTCTCCCTTTGATGGATCATCCTTGTTTGGTCCACAGGTGAAGGATACATTGACCAGGTGTGAGGTAGAAGGTAAGACTCTCTCTGCCGTAGGAGTCCGTTTTTCTACCCCTTCTAGACCCTATCCCAAAGGTCAGAGGGGAGGAAAGATGTGGTTCCGTAAACAATCCCAGGGAGTCTCATCTGACGCACAAGGTCGATTCCCCTCTAGAGGCAGAGGGGGGAATAACAATAGACGCCGCCCTAGAGGCAGAGGAGGTCTGCAAAACCAGTGTAGCAGAGAAACGTTCTCTGATAAACCCTTTCAGCATCCCTGAGGGGCTGCCCACCTTCGGAGGCAGTCGGGGGAAGGTTATCCCTGTACCCAAGAGCCTGGCTTTCCCTTACTCAAGACAAATGGGTACAGTCGATCATATCCGAGGGTTACAAAATTCCCTTTATTCACATCCCATCCCAACCCAAAGGATCCCTTCCAGACATTCCACCCAGTCTAAGGGAACAAGCAGCATTAGAAATTTCAAAGCTGCTATCAAAAAGAGCTATCCAATCAGTCCCAGCAGACCAGCAAGGATCCGGAATCTACTCCAAATTCTTTTTGGTACCAAAGAAAACAGGGGACTGGAGACCCATACTGGATCTTAGCAACTTAAACAAGTATGTCAGGAAAACAAAATTCCGGATGGTCACGCTACAGTCCATTCTACCCTTCTTGGGTCAGGACAATTGGATGTGCTCGATAGATCTTCAAGACGCATACTACCATATCAAGATGAACAGACGCTCCAGAAGATTTCTCCGCTTCAGGCTGGGAGCCAGTCACTACCAGTTCAGAGCCCTGCCCTTTGGTCTCACTACAGCCCCCCGTGTGTTTACCAAATGCATGGCAGTGGTCGCGGCTCACTTGAGACGTCAAGGATTCCAGGTGTTTCTATATTTAGACGACTGGCTCCTTACCGCCACCACCAGACATCAATTTCTTCTATCCAGGGACTTCACCATCCAAACTTGCCAAGCTCTAGGCATTTCAATAAATTTTGAAAAATCGGCCTTGTCAATCTATTACCTTTATAGGCGCCACCTTAGACACACTCAATCTTTCAGCCAGACTCACAGAGCAGAGTGTGTCAGACATTCGAAAACAAGTTTCCCTTCTCTTACAGTGCAACAAAGTCAAAGCCAGACTAGTTTTGAAGGTGTTAGGACTCATTGCAGCAACTATTCCCCTTCTCCCCTTAGCTCGCTTCCACATGAGGATCCACCAATGGATGCTGTTAACTCAATGGTCCTTCCAACAGCTCCCGATGTCCCATACCATATTGATAACTCAATCATGCAAGAATCAACTGTCTTGGTGGATCACATCACCTCAGGTTCTCCGAGGAAGACCCTTCACTCCCCCCCCCAGTCGCCACGTTGACAACAGACGCCTCCCTGATCGGGTGGGGGGGGCATTATCAGGGAAGGACAGTCCAAGGCACATGGCAACCTTTCGAATGCCACTTGCACATAAATGTCTTAGAGATGAGAGCAGTGCTTTTAGCGTTGCAAGCCCTTCACGACTCTCTTCCCACTGGGACTATTGCAATTCAGACGGACAACATGTCCGTAGTGTGGTACATCAACAAACAAGGCGGAACCAGATCATACCCTTTATGTCGAGAGGCACTCAGACTTTGGCAATGGGCGATCTCTTCTCAGCATTTTCTGATAGCAACACACATTCCCGGGAAATCCAACGTGATTGCAGACAAGTTGAGCAGGGCAATTCTCATGCCCCACGAGTGGTCTCTGAAGAAATCAGTTCTAGAAGAAGTATTCCTAAGATGGAGCCACCCTTGCTGCGATCTTTTTGCTACTCCCCAAAACAGCAAGTGTCACGACTTCTTCACTCTCTTCCCGTTACCAGGCCATCCCACCAGAGACGCTCTAGTCCACGATTGGCCCCGGGGACTTCTATATGCCTTTTCCACTGATATCTCAACTAATTCAGAAAGCCATCGCTTTGAGAGTGACAATGAATCCTCATTGCCCCTTACTGGCCTCGACAGATATGGTTTCCGTTTCTTCATCGTTGCCTTTTGGAGCAGCCTTGGCATCTGGACCCTGTACCAGATCTGTTAACCCACCAATCGGGTCAGCTGCACCAATCTCTGCATTCTCTAAACCTCACAGCGTGGTTTCTCTGATTCCGACCTTAGCCAGGCTTCCCTCAATATCTCGCTCAGTCTGAGATATCTTGATAGCCTCTCATAAATCTTCTACCCGGAAGATTTATAGTAGCAAATGGAAACGCTTCTCTTTTTGGGCAACATCAAAAAACATAGATCCCTTTACTGCACCTATCCAGTCTATTCTAGACTTTCTAGCAGAGCTCTTTCATTTAGGATCATCTGCATCTACCATTAGAGTTCAACTGGCTGCCATATCTAATTTTCATGTAGGTGTCTCGGAGTCTAGCATCATGGCTCACAAACTCTGTAAAGCCTTTTTAAAGGGCGTATTTCTTCTCAAACCTCCAATCAAAGATCCCCCGCCTCAATGGGATTTGAACTTGGTTCTGGCATCCTTAATCCTTCCCCCCTTCGAACCAGCGGCTTCATGTTCTCTGAAGTTGCTTTCTTGGAAGACACTTTTTCTGGTAGCTATAACTTCAGCGAGAAGGGTATCTGAACTCCATGCTCTGTGCAGTCGTCCTCCTTACTTAGTGTTTCACAAAGATAGGGTATCCCTCTGTACTAATCCATCCTTTTTACCTAAGGTTTCCTCTCAAGCAAACCTAAACCAAATTATTGAACTCCCCGTCTTTTTCCCTAACCATTCAAATAGGTCGGAACAAAAGCTACATTTTCTGGATGTTCACCGCCAACTTAGATATTACTTAGACAGGACTAAACAATTCAGGAAATCTGATCAACTGTTTCTGTCATATGCGGAAGGGAAATTGGGCCTTCCTGTTACTAAAGTATCCCACTCTAGATGGCTCACCTCTACAATTACCTTCATCTATGAGATCAGACATCAAAAACTACCTTCAAGACCTAGGGCTCATTCAACTAGGGCATTAGCTACATCCGTAGCCTTTCAGGATATGCTGCCAATAGATTCCATTTGTGCAGCAGCCACCT
This sequence comes from Protopterus annectens, assembly GCF_019279795.1. Taxonomy (NCBI): domain Eukaryota; kingdom Metazoa; phylum Chordata; order Ceratodontiformes; family Protopteridae; genus Protopterus; species Protopterus annectens. The sequence goes on along the minus strand of NC_056748.1, from coordinate 791,494,714 downwards.
GGGCTTCTCCTCATACCTTAATTTCACATTACAAATTGGACATGGTCTCCAGAAACCGTGAAAAGCCAAAACCTTGAACCTAACGAGTAAATAGTAGAAAAGTCACGGCTTAGAACCAAGGTAGATAAAAAACAGTTTTATTTCGACAATAAAATCCAAAGATTCGTCGGCACCAAATAAATCCAATGTACATCAAGCGCTTTCACCCAGGACCTCCCAGGCTTTATCAAGATACACACCCATGTTCTTTTGCTTTGCTTTTATAGCACTTGTAACCAAAGACTCATTGGAGATAATTAAACAATTATACAATTGTTAAAAAAGCAGTTAAAGAAATCTTTACATTTCTAAACAAATCCATACCACCATGCATTTATATTGTGTGAGCTTTAACCTAAGACAAGTACCTTAGAAAATCCAATACTAACTATTCTATTACATTTATAAAAAATGAACTTTAAAAATCTGAAGGACCTAAACAATTCCAACAATAAAAACTAAAATCATGAGAAATGTAAGTATTACATATGTTGTAATCCCTCCCATCTTCCTACTTGAACATTTGTTAAAACAAAACATCAACAAAACTAACCTTGAACACATGACAATGTCTATGTGTTTGAAACTCTATTGGATTTTTCTATACCCTAATAAATCACAATCTACCTACAAACATTTATAATTTGGCTCTTCTTAGTTTCAAAATGCTGTTTATACTAATGGCCTCATTTAGCCCTGGGGGTTTGGAGGCATTTAATTTCAACTGCCATAGCAGTTCTCTATATTCCAGAGACGCTTTCCAATCCCCCCCTCTTGGGTTATGTTTGACTTGTTCCAAGACCAAGAACTTTAAGGTTCCTTTAACTCTTTTAAGGTTAGTTTCCGAATCCGAACCCATTCAGCAAGAAAGAAGGCGAGAAGAAGACAACTAACATAGAACGTTATGGTAGGTACATAACTTCTTATTCTTTCCTCTGGATCAAAATACTGAAAACATCTGTACCTTCATATTGTGTAGATTACCAGAAATTCACAAGGGTTATAGCCATTTACATGAAAGGAATGTAGCATGTGTTTCTGAGCCTCTTTTACATTTCTTTATGATATAGTTTATGAATCTTGACCACTAAAATTGGTCAGTCTTAACTATTCAGACCAGATTTTTCCACAGTGTTGCCTTTTGGATGTGCCTAGAACTTAAGATGTTTGCCTAATGTTATTCCTTTTTGCCCGATTGATTGTTACCCTTTGCATGGTGATAGTTGAATGTTACATGGATTCCTTTTTGGATGAGAAGTGCACATTGCATGGTTATCAAATGTAGTTTGCTTCTGTTTCACTGTTTTATTTCCTGAAAGCGACACTGGAATGTCTTAATATAGAGTAAATGTTATGTTCTTAAGTAAATATTTCTGCTTATATTTCAGGATATAAAAACATTTCACTTGACTTCCATATCAGAAGGAAAGGAGAAGTGTCCTTTTGACCCATCACTGGGTTATACTGGTGTTTTAGTAGGTAGGCATCTTGTTTGTTTGCTTATCTATCTGTTAATCTATATAGCATGTACCTGTTGTTACCTCTCATTTGTTAAACCCCAGCTACACAGGTTAGTGTACCTTGTTAATCATCATGTTTTGAGGGTGGGAAGAAGCAGGTGAGCCTGGAGAAGAGCCTGTAAGATATAGGGAAAATATGCAGACTCCACATAAACAGTGACTAGAGGTTAGGATTGTACCCTGGACCATGGTGGTGAGAGGTACTGTAAAACTCCAGCCTGATAAAAGTATACTGCTCATTAAAGATTGATTGTGAATTTCATGTAGTGTTTCGTAAGTCTGCAGAAAAAACATGCATGCTCTTGCCTTAAGTTATTGCCAGGTTCCCTATTAAAATGTTGGCACTCGAAATGTGTTGACAAGCCCAAAATTACAGATAACCTGTTTTACTTGCATCTCTTTGTTAATTGCTTTGTTCTGGCTGTAAACTGATTGATCTCAGTTGTAAATTGACCTGAGGGTGGGATTGTCACTGTAGTGGAATGTATTGCTAAATATTCCCTCAGTGTTGTCTCCTGTTACACTCAGTCACTGTTTTACTTCATAGAGCAGGTATGTGTCATGTGTTATTACATTTCTGTTTGTTCTAAGACTGTGTAAAACAGTGAAAAGACTTTGGTAGTGTGTTATATTTGTGCCACTTTCATTCATATCGGATAAGCTTTATGTATGCTGAATTGTTTCCCTTTAACCACATATGTATGTAATGTGAGTTGCTGGTGTTCTGGTATAGATCGATAGATATTTACTCTGTTTTGACATACTGGTTAATCCAATGAATGTTTTCTAAGTGATGTTATATTGTGCGTTATCAGTGTAGTGCCATGTTCTGATAATTTGCTTGATACAGCTGTGTATTTACACTGCATTACGGTGGTTCTCTGTCAGTATACTTCCTGCTAAAATTACTTTGAGCTTGCTTTCATACACCATCTTTCCATCACTCTACTCGATTTCCCATGTATTCTCTTGCTCTGACTTACTGTGGTCCTCAGCTCTTTTTTTATATAATAAGTGCTAACTTTATTGACTCAATATAATTTTACAGTTTAGTAAAGTTTTTTTCCTTTTTCTTTCATTTCAGAGCCTGCTGTCACTACATCTGACCTCAGTATTGCAGAAGCTCTGCTGCAAGGCCCTACACCTACAAGTTTACTGATAATTCTTTCAGTGTTTAACGTAAACATATTTGTCATGAAGAACTTTGCTGTGTATTACCTTTAATCAAATAAATACATGCCAGCTCTGTGACCTTTAACTAAGTTGGCCATTGTCTCCTTTGCTTGACCAGTAGAATGTACTGCATATGCCAGTTGTTTAGTCTCAGGAAATGACAGACAACCTGTTTTACTTGCATCTCTTTGTTAATTGCTTTGTTCTGGCTGTAAACTGATTGCTCTCAGTTGTAAATTGACCTGAGGGTCAGAAGCCTGCTACACTTGGCTTCGCTCCCTTACCCTACCTCCAGTTTCCACCCATCCCCTGCTTACTCTAAAATTATACTTCCTACATACATATTTCACGTGTGACTCTTATTCCAAAACCTTTCCCAAATGAGTTTTCTACTTTTGTACATACACTTTTGTTTCTTGTTTCCTACTTTCCCATGTCTGTATAACTTCTAGCCCATTCCCAACTTTCTCCCTCACTTACTGCTTTGCATTATATCCTTTTATAATCACAACACTCCCTATTAATGCCTGTTCCACATTGTATCTTTTCCCAAATAAACCCTCATGTCTTATTTGGGCTACATTATTGTACTCTAGCCTTTAATACCTGGCTGTACCTTACATTCCAGGGAAGATACCAGGACCACCTGCCTGTCTTCTTTTATTGAATATACTTCTCTCCTTACCTATCCTCTTCCAGCTTTCAGAATCCACCATCACTGAATCTTGTACTGTCTTGCAACTTTTTGTTTCCTTCTTCATTGCTACTTCGCCACCAACTCACATCTATAAAATACAGATTCCTGTACTTAATTATGCTACAGTTCATCTTATGACAAGGTTTAGGTCCCTAGAGCGTGTAGCTCGGAGGGATTGGGATTTCTTAAAGTGGAGCATGTTCAACAGCTCTGGGTTTGACATAGCTTTGTATGTTAGGCAGAGATCGCCTCTGAGTAGGCGATATGGGACGGAGTAAAGCTGAAGTCTTTTGAGTCGGTCTGCGTAGGGCATCTGTTTGAGGCCAGTAATCCTCTTTGTGAGGTATTTCTGCGGCCTTTCCAGTTGTAGATGTCTTGTGAGGTACATACCAAAAGGGGCGTTGTACTCTATAATGGGTCTAATGAGTGATGAGTAGAGGGGAAGAATGACCTCTTTTTTTCTGGATGAGAAACCTTTTGTGATGAGGTGTGCCACGTAGAAGGATTTCCTGACCACTGTGGCAATGTGATTATCAAAGGAGAGACTATTGTCCACCTGTGTCCCAAGGTCTCTTATCACACTTTCGGTGTTAAGTAGACTACCGCCTATGTGGTAGTTCATGGGTACAGAGTTTTTACCAAAGGGGATGACAATGCACTTTTTAGCATTGAGCTTGAGACCATGGCTTTGACACCAGGATGTCCACATCGTTAGAGTTTCGATTATGGCTCCTAGTTTGCAGTCATCTGCGAATTTAGTTAGCCAAAGACCTTCTGTGTTAGCCTGTACTTCAGAGAAGTAGATACCAAACAGGAGAAGACCCAGGACTCTGAACCCTGTGGTACTCCACTTGTCACTGGTCTGAAGTCTGATTTGGAGTCTGCTACTTTCACAGTGTGGGTTCTGTCAGTAAGCCAGTTGGCAACCCATCTTGTGACTTGGGGATCTATACCTAGTTTAGTGAGTTTATCTATAATTCCAGAGTGGGGGATGGGTGTTGAACGCCTTGGCAAGATCTAGATAAGCTGTGTGAACCACCTTACCCTCATCTGTGGCTTTGGTGACTGCTTCAAAGACGTCTATCAGGTTTAGGAAACATGATCTGCCTTTTACAAACCCGAACTGTGTGGGGTCCAGAGTTTGGAGATCTCCAATGTCTTTGTTTATAAGTTCCATGATGATACGTTCCATGGCCTTGCAGACCAGGCTCATCAGGCTAATGGGGCCGTAGTTCCGGGGATCTGTTGTGCCCCCCCCCCTTTGTAGAGCGGGATAACTGTCGCAGTGCGCCATTCAATGGGCACAAAGCCTGAGGTGAGGCTATGATTGAACCATTGTACTTAGGTGGGGTGCCAGTTCATTCTGTAGTTCGTGTAGAAGGCAGCCCTGGGATGTTATCAGGTCCCATAGATGCTGTGTTCTTGGCTTTGGAGAGTGAGGTTTTTACCTGTACAGCCATGATTACAGGAACTTTGCATTCTTCTGGTATAAAGATGGGCCCTTTAAGGGGTGAGAGGAGGGTAAAGTTAGCACTGAACCTGTCTGCCAGGATGTTGGCAATATCAGTTGGTTCTGTATATTTAGTGTCATTGTGCTGTAAATCAGAGCAGATCTGAGTGTTGCCATTGAGATTCTTGACATAGCTATAGAATGTTTTGTGGTTGTCTTTATAATCGGTGTCGATTTTGTTTTCATAACTAGCTTTGGAGGATTTTATGAGGGATCTCAGCTTCTTACTGAGGCTGACCAGGGAGTTCCTCCAATCGTGGGATTTTACTCTTTTTTGCAACAGTTTGTTTCTTCTGTTGTAGAGTTTGTTTATGGCAGAAGACCACCAGATTGGCTTCCTATTTTTGGAGGATAGCGTCTTGGCTCTGTTAGGGATAGCACTATCTATGCACTCATGTAAGTGCTTATAAAGTGCATTTGTGTAGAAATTAGCAGTCGTACCTCCATTATCCATCTGCATGGGTGTCGTGAAGTTTGCCACTTCTGTTTTAAGAAGAGTGAAGTTGGCTTTGGAGGAATTTTTTATGGTTGTTTTCCTAATGGGGGGTGGGAGCGGGATGTGGATGTCTAGGGTGATTAGCTTGTGGTCGGATTTGACCAATGAGGAGCTGACCTCTGGTGTGGAACACTGGTCGCCCATGTTGGTGATGACCAGGTCTAGGATATTGCTGCCCCTGGTGGGGGTGTGGATAAGTTGATCCAAGGAGTTGAAATTGATGAATTCCAGAAAACGTTGAGCAAAAGAGTTGGTACACGAGTAGTTTTCCCAGTTAATGGTGTGGTAGTTGAAATCACCCATTATTAGGGTGTTGGGTTATACCTTAACATTTTCCAGTGTATCAAGAAAAGAGGAGTGGGAATCCTGGGGTATGGTGGGGGGTCTGTAGCAGCTACAATCTGGATTGCAGTTTTGCTCAGAGTTAGTTGAACGTAGATAATCTCTGATGCATTATGCTGAGCAACTAGCTTGGAGGTGCGGATATCCTTAATGAATATGGACACGCCTCCACCTTTAGTGTTTCGGTCTGGGTTTGGTGGCCGAAAGTTGTGGTATGAATTATAGCCTGGTAATGCAGGGGTGTTCTCTGAAGCTTTGAACCAGGTCTCTGTCACTGCACAGATGTCTATGTTCTCCATTTTAAGGAGTGCCTCGAGTGAGTGCATTTTGAGGTTTAGACTTCTAGCATTGAGTAGCATTGCCCTCAGATTTTGCTTGCTTCTGCCTGTTACAGTGGTGAATTTGCTATTTGAAACATGCCTAAAAAAGGCACTATAGGGGTGGCAAGAGCTGTTGCCAGTATCCAGAATCCCAAGGATGACAGGTGCAGGCCATCTCTGGCAGAGCAGCGAGGTCTGTCGATCATGTCATCCCAGGCAGAGAGATACTGGAGTCCCTTAGAATGACACCAGAAGCTTAGCTAATTGCTGAAGTCAGTCATTTTGTCCTTGTACTGTGGTATCATTCTGAGTGATGGCAGGATGCTACTCAGGGCTAGGGTCATACCTGCCTGGGCTACAAGATCGGAGAGCTCCTCCATGTCTCTTTTCAAGTAGTCCAGGGAGGTACGTCTCAGGTCATTCACACCAACATGGACAATGACAGAGTCATATTTGTACTTGTGGAGTGACCTGAGTGCGTGTGTTATGTGGTGGATCCTGGCACCCGACAGGCAGCTGACAGTAACTTTCTCCTTGTTTAGCCTGGTGAGTGGAACATCAGTGTGTCTGACTATAGTGTCACCTATGACTAAAGTGTTTGGTACGTTATGCCTTATGGGCTGTAGTTGAGTGGCACACTGAGTATGTAGGCTATGTGTCATTTGGGTTGTGTTGGAGGGTGGAGGTTGCTTGCATTTCTGCTTTGGAGGTCTCCGTTGATTGGGCAGATTTTTACTGAGAGCCTCCGCGAATGTAGGTGTGTGTTTTGTGCTTCTGTGTGTGTGTTTTGGTGGTGTAGGTTTTGAGGGACTATGTGATGAGTGTGGTGCGGTGCAAGTGTTTACCTTCTCCTCTTTAACTGTCTAGTCCAGTCTTCGGTGAAGAGTGCTTTGCTTCCAGTTTGGCTATATAAGTGCATCTCTCACAGGTTGTAGTGTTGGGTGGTAGGAGGAAAAGGTTGTCTGTGTGCATGAGGCAATTATTGCATTGTCCCAAGATGCCCAGATTCATCAGGTAGACAGGAGAAAACAACAGGAGCTGACCTTTAGACATGCCTGGATAAGTGTTTATTTTTTAAGTACTAAAAACTGTTTTCCTCTAGACAAGTGTGGAAAGTTGAGTGCTGTAATAATTTGTAGCTTATCTACTGCTTACAATGAGTTCTGAACAAGTGCTGAGCTCAAAGAAACAGATTTGAGTGCTAAAACTAAAAAGCTGCCTAGTTGCAAGGGAAAATTTAAAGAGCAGACGTTATGGCGCCAGGAATAGTTTAACCCTAGTTAAGTGTGTGTGTGGGGGGGGGCTCAGAAGCTTACAAACAGTCCCGGATACAGCAAATCTATATCTGGACAAGACTTGTTACAGGAAAGAGGGGAAGCAAGCTTAGAATTTTTTATTTTTTTTTTAGTAAAGTGGAAATGGTGAAAGGTGGAACAGAAGTTAATTCAAGGTTAAGAATCTGAGTAGGTTGGCCTTCACAAATGTTCTCTATTAGATTGAATGAACTAATAACACTAGACTGGGATGAGTGTCACAGATCAAGTATACAGTATGGGCGGGCAACTGCAAAGCCACCAAGTATAAGAACACCACAACACTAGGGAGGGTGGGTGTGGAAACTATTACATTTCCAAGATGTAGCCACTAAATGAAAGTTTTAAAACATATCAAGGAGCAAGCAGACTCTAGAGAATGCTTTTAACTGTAAACAGACTAGATTAGAACACAGAAACCTTAAAACATCAAAAATGCACAGACAAGATTAGAACACAGAAACCACAAAAAATCAAAAATGCACAGAAAAGCTTGGCTAGAGCACTCACAAACAGAAAATACAACTCTGTGTGAAAAAAACAGTTTACAGTTAAGTAATTCTGTAAACATGCAATTAGAGTAATGAAACAGTATCTAGCAATGAAAAATACAGTTAAAACAGTACGTAATTGCAACAGTAAAAAAAGCTTTATAACAGTGCAAAATGTAGTAGATTAACTGTGTTACAGTTCTTAGCTGTAGCCACTAAATGAAAGATCTGAAGTAGTTAACTTAATTTTATCTGCAACCAGTTCGTATTCGGATCCATATCAGATCCGTGCCGGTAACTTTTTTTTCTAGCATCTGCTCCAAGCTCCGAGCTCCTCCCCCTACCCATAATGCACCACCATCTCTTACCTCCCCTCAGATCTCGTTTGCCGTGCCAGTAGTGAGCATCGTGGTCTCCTTCGCTCTGAGCTCAGAGATAGTGAGTTTAAAAATGCTTTGTCTTTAGTGTGTCTGAGTTAGTTGTTTCCCTTCCTACCCCACTAGTATATCGCTTGTTTGTCGGTTAGTTTAAAAAAAAAAAGAACAGTTTTTGTTGTAAAACTCTGTAGAGTAGTTGTTAGACCTGCCCTTCCCCTACATGTGTTTTGTGTGTGGTGATCTTGTAGGTAGTGGTGTTTGGTGCAGGACCATGGCTGATCAGCCAATATCAGTATTTAAGAAATTTAGAGTGTGGCCATAAGCTTTCTCAGGCTGATGCTCACACTCTGTGTGTTATTTGTTTGGGAGTGTCCCATTTGTCGACACAATGTGCATTCTGCACTGGGTTCAACCCTAAAGCTCTCAGGGATCGGAAGGCCAAATTGGTAGCCAAAGGCCTTCTCCCTGCATCTGTGCTGGAATCTGCCACAGCCTTGGTACCCATTACTCAACCTCCCAACCAGACAGGGACTCAAACTCCCATTTCTTCTGGTGCTGAGTCAGGCAAGGAAAAAGCTACAGTCAGTGTAGCGGACAAAGACAAGGATAGAGAAAGGCGTAAGGAGGACAGGGACACGAAAAGGGATAGAACACGCAAGAGATCCCTGGACAGGGAGCTCTTCCTTAGTCCCCCTTCTAAGTCCATGAGGCCAGTTTCTCCACGGCTTCCGTCTCCTCGTTTTTCTCTGGAGCCGCTGGAATCTTCGAATCCGAGGCCTTCCTCTCCCTCACTGCGCAGACCAGCCAGATCAAAGTCGGTGGCTTTTTCGCGATCGACTCGGGAGCTTATCAGACTTAGACATGGACAGGATGATGCAGATATTCATTCAGACCCAGATAGGAGTATTGCCAGGCCCATCTACTTCCTGGGTGTCTCCACCAGCGGACTCCTTGGTGGACATTATCACCATGCCGGCATGGAAGGAGCCTGACACCGTTGAGCCCCTCCCCAAATGCCCCGACAAGATTTTATCTCCCCCTACTGACAGACAACCTTGGTCAAAAGGAGCCCCAGCTGACGCTATGTTGGTTGCATCGGCCACCAAGAAGGAACTAACGCAGGAGAGTTCCTCAGTCCACCCTCCAGACCAGGAGTCCAGGTTGGTGGATAGGTTTGAAAAGCGCATTTATTCCTCAGCGACCTTTTCAATCTGTGCGCTGAACTATTTGGCACGTGATCCGGCTTCAGCGAGACCTTGTATCGGAATTCGCTGAGTCTCCTCCAGAGTCCTTATCGCCGCAGGACAAACAGCTGTTCTCTGCAAAAATGTCTACTCTGAAGTCAGTATCAAACACATCTATGCGGATCCTTTCCCATGCCATGGAAGGAGCAGCTAGGGTGGCCGGGACAGGCATAGCCATGAGGCGTCATGCCTGGCTCAGGTTGTGTCAGTTCGCGGAAACTTTCAAGGCATCCTTTATTAATGCTCCCTACGATGGTTCTTCCCTTTTTGGGAAGACAGTATGTGACACACTTGTCCAGAGCGAAAAAGACGGGAAGACTTTGTATGCCGTCAGGATCCGCTTCTCTAACCCTCAGTGGTCCTCCTCTGGGAATCAAAGAGGGCAAAAGAAAATGTGGTTCCGAAAATCTCAGTTTTCCCGGGATTCTCAGGACAACTATTTCCTTAGAGGCAGAGGGGGCAGGATCGACACTGACCCAGAGGTAGAGGGGGTCCAAGGAATTTTGGGTCTAGGGAACCTTTTTCTGATAGACTCGCTCAGCAGTCCTGAGGGGTTGCCAGGCTGTCCTACTCTGGAGGCAGTCGGGGGGGAGATTGTCTTTACACCCAGTGGCATGGGAGTCCATAACGATAGATCGCTGGGTGTTACAGATTATATCCAGAGGTTACACTGTCCCATTTGTTGCCCCTCTAAATGTTCCAAAACACCTCCCGCATGTTCCACCCGCTCACAGGGAGGCCGCAACTCTAGAGGTTTCAAAGCTGCTTTTCAAACAAGCCATCGAACAGGTCCCCCCGACCAGTCTGGATCAGGCGTCTACTCAAGGTTCTTTTTAGTGCCAAAAAAGACGAGGGACCTCAGGCCCATTCTAGACCCATCAGCTTTGAAACTGTCACTATACAGAAGTTCTGGATGGTCACCCTACAGTCCATTCTACCTTATCTCCGAGAGTGCGACTGGATGTGCTCGTTAGACCTCCAGGATGCTTACTACCACATCAAGATCCACAGAAGCTCCAGGAGGTTTCTGTGCTTCTGGCTGGGAGCCAGTCACTTTCAATTCAGAGCCCTACCCTTCGGTCCCACCACAGCCCCCAGGGTGTTCACCAAGGTAATGGCAGTTGTAGCGGCTCACCTGAGGCTTCAGGGTGTTCAGGTATTTCCTTACCTGGATGACTGGCTCTTCGCTGCGCCCAACAAGCGTCTGCTTTGTCTGGCCTGAGACTATATTCGGTTGGCAGATCTATTGGGGATTACAGTCATTGTTCAAAAATCCCAGTTGCAACCAGTACAAGTTTTAGACTTCATCAGGGCACAGCTAGACACTTTGCAGATGAAAGTATTCTTAACTCCAGACAGGATCTTACACCTCAGGTGCCACGTAGCTCAAATAGCGAACTTCAAGTCTCCAAAGGCGAGCAAGGTTCTCTGGGCACTGGGCTCCATGGCTGCCTCTATCGATTCTCCCTTGTGCGCGCGCCTTCATATGCTGGTTCTTCAATGGACTCGGGCTGTTCAATGGTCTTGTCTAGACCTGCCCATGGAATTTCCGATCAGGATCAGTCACGTCTGCAGGACATCGCTTCTTTGGTGGTTAAATTCACCGGAGATTATAGAAGGACGCCCCTTCGCGTCTTCTCCAGTCCAAGCCACAGTGACCACGGATGCCTCCCAACTCGGGTGGGGTGGGACACTGTTCAGGAAGGACAGTCCAAGGCACGTGGTCTCAGTCAGAGACCAAGTTGCATATAAATGTTCTAGAGATGAGGGCAGTGCTTTTAACGTTGGAAGCCTTTCACACTGTCCTCCCTCTTGGATTGATTGCAATTCAGTTAGACAACATGTCGGTTGTCTGGGATATCAACAAGCAGGGGGTAACCAGATCCTATCCCCTGTGTCGTGATACCATGAGAGTGTGGGAGTGGGCGATTTCCACTGGTCGGTTTCTGATAGCAAACACACATCCCGGGGCGCTCTAACATTTTAGCAGACAGATTGAGTCGGGCTATTCTGATGCCGTACGAGTGGTCTCTGAAACAGTCAGTAGCGGAGGAGATATTCCTTGCATGGGGTCAACCTTGCTGCGATCTCTTCGCATCTCCTTCCAACGCAAAGTGCAGTGAGTTCATCACTCTGATTCCCTCAACAGGGGAAGCCTCCAGAGACGCTCTAGTCCATGCTTGGACCCCGGGCTTCTGTATGCTTACTCACCATTGCCACTCATTCCAAAGTTTCTTCAGAAAGCTTGCCGACTGCGGTGCAAAGTTATCCTCATTGTCCCATTCTGGCCTCGTCAGGTTTGGTTCCCATTCCTTTGGTCTCATCTCATAACTCCTCCGTGGGTTCTGGATCCCTGCCCAGATCTAATCTCCCATCCTTCGGGTGTCCGCCTGCCCGACCTGAGCAGCCTCAAGCTGACAGCTTGGTTGCTCCAGTTCTGTTGATCGCCAGGACTCCTTGTCTTTCATCCCCGGTAAAATCCATACTGGTGCCTTCTCTTCAAGATTCCACTAGGAAACTTTATCACAGTAAATGGAAGCGTTTTTCCATTTGGACCTCACAGAGAAACCTAGATCCCTTTACAGCCCCTCTTCCAGCAGTGTTGGATTTCTTGTCTGGTATTTTTCAGCAAGGAGCTAGCTCCTCCACAGTGAAAGTATAATTGGCAGCCATTTCTAATTTTCATGTTGGTAAAGACAACATCGCCTTAGCCTCTTCTAGGCTGTGTAAGGCTTTTCTTAAAGGCACTTTTTTTTGTGCCCTCCTGTCAAGGATTCAGTGCCCCCTGGGACCTTACTTTTGTCCTACAGGCATTGATGGCTCCTCCATTTGAACCTTCAGCATCAGTGGATTTAAAATTTTTATCCTGGAAGACAGCTTTCCTAGTTGCCATTACATCAGCTAGGAGGGTTTCTGAGCTTTATTTGGTTTTCCATAAGGATAGGGTCTCTCTCCGTACTAATCCTTCCTTCTTACCTAAAGTTGCATCTGAAGCACACATAAACCAGTCCATTAATCTGCCTGTTTTCTTTCCTAATTTCCAAAACAAGGGTGAATACAAACTTCATTTGTTAGATGTTCATAGACAACTTTGCTTGTATCTTCATAGAACAAAATCATTCTGCAAGTCTGACCAGTTGTTCATTTCCTTTTTCAAATCCTTTTTGGGAAAAGCTATTTCTAAGGTTTCTTTGGCCAGATGGATCACCCTTTGCATTTTGCATGTCTACAAAGCAAAATGTTTATCTCCTCCTGGTATTGTTAAAGCTCACTCTACCAGGCCCATGGCGACTTCTGCTGTCTTTTGGTCTAGAGTTTCTTTGGACGACATTTGTGCATCAGCGACCTGGGCCATTTCACATAACTTCATTTCCCATTACAAATTAGACCTGATTTCTAGAGGTAGAGCATCCTTTGGCTCTGCGGTGCTCAGGAATATCCTTCCATAAGGGCCTCCAAGGATTGGAGTAGCTGGGGACTCTGTCCCACAGGTTGCAGATAAAATGAAGTTAACTACTTCAGATAAAGAAGTTATGTACACACCGTAACGTTCCATCTGAGTAGTTATACTTCATTTTTCTGCAACCTTCCCTCCTTCTGTCTCCCGGACCTTGTCCTGTCAATATACAGGTTTGGTTAATTGGGCTGAGTTTCTTATGTATTTAGTTGCAGTAAACTCAATCTGAGGGAAGGTAGGAGATGGTAGTGCATTATGGGTAGGGGAGGAGCTCAGAGCTTGGAGCAGATGCTAGAAAAAAAGTTGCCGGCTCGGATCCGATATGGATCCGAATACCCACAGGTTGCAGAAAAATTAAGTATAACTACTCCGATGTAACGTTATGGTGAGTACATAACTTCTTTTTTTAAAACAGATCAAGGAGCAAGCAGACTCTAGAGAATGATTTTAACTGTAAACAGACTAGATTAGAACACAGAAACCTCAAAAAATCACAAATGCACAAACTAGATTAGAACACAGAAACCTCAAAAAATCAAAAATGCACAGACTAGATTAGAACACAGAAACCTCAAAAAAATCTAAAATGCGCAGAAAAGCTCGGATAGGGCGCTCACAAACAGAAAATACAACTCTCAGTATGAAAAAGCAGTTTACAGTTAAGTAATTCAGTAAACATGCAATTAGAGTAATGAAACAGTACCTAGCAATGAAAAATACAGTTAAAACAGTACATAAATGCAACAGTAAAAAAAGCTTTATAACAGTGGAAAATGTAGTAGATTAACTGTATAGCACAATTATAAGGGTTTCAGAAGTGCAGTTCAGTGAAATAAGTCTAAGAAATAACTTATCCTTATCTTGGAATCTTAAGGAATTTCCGCTTAGTTTCACTAATGAAATGCCATCCACAGCCTGATAAAACAAGCACAACCTTAGTGTATGCAAATCAGTTTTTTGGCCATTTAGTCTGTGTATTTTGGGACTCACTCTAGAGGAACCTGAAATTTCAAATGGTTGCCTTATTGCAAAGTTGTCCATTAAATAGTATCCAATACATTAATCTCACACTAACCTCAAGCTTCATCAGTTATATCAGTGGTGCACAACCTTTTCATGGGGAGGGCCACTACACAAATTCTTAATTCATCTGCAGGTCACCTCAGAACATAGTAAGTCGTTACAAGTTAACGTTAGGTACAGGTGACTGGCATTTTTACGTAAGACAGCAGTCATGAAATTGCCTGTTCTCTACATCAACTTTTCATTTAACCTTATTCTGGTTTGCAGCCACGAGTTATTACAAACTCTTGCAAAAAGTTACTACTGTTTACAGACTACAAGTTATAAACAACAAAGAATAGTTACTTCCGCAGCTAAAATTAGAGGTGTGTGTAACTGCAGTCATTTAGGTAAGCAAGCATGTGCTGGAAAGTTTGCATTACTGGAGTAAGGCATAGCAGTTTTTCACTTTTTTTTTTTTTTTTTTTTAATTTTTGGTTACTCTCTGGGAGGATGGTGTTGCTTCGAGGGCCGGATTTGGCCCCCGGGCTGGACGTTGTGCACCACTGACTTACATGATTAACCTTTAGTTTACAAAAGGTGAAAAAAAATCAAAAGTGTAGGGGCTGAAATGTGACATTGCCTAAAAAATAATTTTAATTTAACTCTCAAAGTGAAGTTAGTTTGAACTGTCTGCAAAAATATTAACATTGTGTATGGACATGTATCACTTTCTGGTATAGTTTTTAGCTTTCTTAAGTATGTTAAGGTGGTTCTTTTGTTACTGAAATACTGAAATGTTATTCTTGACCCCAGTAAAAGTAAATGTTTGAATAGCTCTGATGTTTTGCATTATGTTAAGTACAGCAAATCTTGCTTTGGAGGAACTCTTGTGCAGTTGTGCAAAAATGAGCTTCACCTCACTGGTATCAATTGATGTGTTAACTGAAGTCACTATTGCACTATTCCTAATATATGGGTTGCCAACACTGACATCTGGCCAGGGCATCAAAGCTTCCAAAGTCAAGTTCAACCCTTGACCTCAACTCTTAACTGTAGGGTTATATAGCTGGATGAACTAGAATGTACTTCAGACTGTCTCGTCACCAGCCTATATGTAGGTCATGCATCCATTGAATTGATTGCCTTGTGTTTGTTTGTACCGTTGCTTTATTAAATAGTTTTTTCAGATAAGTGCCCCGTTGGGGAACCCTCCTTTGCCTTTTTTGCTTGTGCTATTTTTCTTCAGATTTGTTAGATGTTAGCTAGGAGGAGTAAGTGTGATTGCTGTCGGCAGATTCTGTACATGGCTTGCACACTAAGGGCCTTTTCTATCTACGCCTGGAACATAATCACAAATCCTGCTCCATTTGTCAGTTGTTCATTCCCAAAACCCATATGTTGCGGCTTTTTCTCTCTCAACACCATTCTGGAAGCTCTAGCCCAGCCCAAGGTTGCAGAATCCACAATCCACATCCCCAGATGTCCCTCTTCTGCCAGAAAAGAAGCTTAAGAGGCCCAGTACAGGTACCCAGTCTAATGTTTTGATTCTGACTTACAAACTGAGGTTGCAGAACCTGCAGCACACCACGTTTTCTCTCGCTTGCCCATTATCAAGACCCAGTTGGAGGCCAGTATAGCCTCTGAGGCCTTACAGACTGACTATGTCTGACAAACCACGACTAATGGCATCCCTCAAGTATTAGTTAGGGAAAGGATCTCAGGTACATTAATAGAGGTAGGGTAGGCTTCCAAACCTCTGTTTCTCATTAAGGTGGATGTCACTCCAAAAAAAAAAAAAAAAAAAAGATTGTACTTGTAACCTCTCCCTTAGCATCTAGAAAAAAGGAAGTGGATAGGGTTCTCCCAGGGCTTGTTCCAAAGTTATTATGGCTTGAAACTCCCCTCCTTTGGATCTCCACAACCACAGGCTGCACCTCAAAAACCTACTATGGCATCGTCTGAAGAACAACAGCAAAATTATGATTCACACCACTGTTTAGATCATTCTTCTTAGTTGCACTGTCCTGGACAAATCTGTTCAGATGCAAAGGATTACCTGTCTCTGGATTCTCATACTGAGGAAGTGTCATTTGACATGAGTATCCAGAGCGTGATGAAACATTTTAAATGGAATCTACTCTGATCTCTGACGTACAGAAGAGGTACCACAGCCTTTTGAAAATGGACACAGAGACCAATGGGTCCTGTTCATCATCAAGGATGGTTTATGCCATGTCCTGGGAAAACATTCCTCCTTTGGAAAGCATGCCACATCCTCCTAAAGACCAGGTCACTTTACTCATTTCCATTATTCAAGACATGCTGAGTCAGGGCACTAGTGAACAAGTCCCAAAAGACGTTATAGGGAAAGGATTCTGGTGCCATGAAAAGGACAATGGAGATGCATCTTAGGCCTTACTCTTCTAAAAACATTCTTGAAAGTACCAGCTTTCAGAATGCTGTCTCTTCCCATGCTCTTGTTTTTCATTTTCCTCTAGGATTTTCTAGTGTCTCTAGATCTGAAGGATGCCTACTTAAACATACGTATTCATCCTTGAAGGAAATTTCTCAGATTTTTCTAGGGCTCCTCACATTTTCAGTTTACTGCTTTGCCTTTTGGTCTTTCCACAGCACCAATGGTGTTCTCAAAATGTTTAGTCCATTTGTGACATTCAGCAGCACCTATGGAATTCAGATTTTTCTCTTCCCGGACGACGTGTTGTTCCAAGCTTTCTCTTCAGGAGTCATCCTTAAGCATCTCGGTTTCACTCCTGTCAAGTCTGGCTTTTACAGTCAACTGCAAAAAGTCCCATGTGGGTCCTACACAGGAGCTGTTTTTTCTGGTTTGCAGACTGGGCACACAGATAATGCCTGCCTTCCTTCCTCTCTCTGGAGAAAATTCACAGTCTGTCCAGTTTCTTCCTAGACTTCTCCTCTGTAATGCACTGCACACCAAGGGAGATATTAAGAACCTTGGGTTTCATAGCTGCCACCATTTCTATGCTTCCCCAAGCCAGACTTGACTTCATGCCTTTACAAATTGAGATCAAGTATCGAACGTATAGTTTTGAGAAGGTAAAGCTTTGGTACCCTGGCCAGATGTCGGTGGTGATAACCCATATGTTAGGAATACTGCAACATTCATCAGTAGAACATAAAATATTGTTATGGTAAGTTGTTACACAACTATACTTCATCCAGCCTGCACACCAAGACAGAAATATTAAGAACTTTGGGTTTCACGGTGGCCTCCATTCATTTGTTTCCCCTAGCCAGACTTCACTTCATGACTTTACAAGCTGAGGTCAAGCGTTGAACATATGACTTTGGGAAGGTAAAACTTTGGTACCTTGGCCGGATGTCAGTGGTGTCAACTCATTAGTCAGGAATACTGCAGTAGTGATCAGTAGGACATGTACTGTTATGGTAAGCTGTTGCACAACTGCACTTTATCCAACCTGTTTTCATGCCTTTGAGGTCCATCTTTGTGAGGGTAATGCTCTTCTCGATTGTAACCTTCAGATGTCAGTACATGGGCATGTCATAACAACATTGTCTAGCACCATTTGTCTTTTTCATTCTGCTGTAAAATAGTTGGTTGCTTAACTGTATTTTCCATTCCTAAGTAGTTTGTTTTGGTCTTTCATCTAGTTAGTGAGTACTCAGCCATTTACTGCATTTTTCATGTTATGAAGCAGTACCTGATCTCGTTTTATATTAGGGAAATGTGTAATGACTTTTTCACTGATGTTTGCATGCTTGTGATAGCCATTTGCTAGTAACAAGTTGCAGGGTGTGTTTTATGATGTTCTTCGTGTTTCACTGTTGCAGTCATCACATTTGGGTTATCCCTGCCAGGGTAGCCCTCGGCCAGCCTAAATACCAGAGGCTTAGTATTTCTGCGTCGGTTGCTGTTGCTTCAGGACTGACATCAGGTCGTCAGTAATATAAAGTAAGGCAGCCACTGCCATTACATCAGTCTTTCTTGCCAAGGAGCCCAAAGCAGAAGCAGTTTGCACGAGTGCCAGTCTGCTGCTACCTGAGTTTCATCTTCCGGATTGAAGCTGAAGTCTTCTAAAAGCTAAGTACCCCATTGGGGATCCTTTTTTCTTGATCTAACCGATGTCAGAAAAAGTTAACAATTGTGTCATCTGTGAAAAGCAAATACCACACTGAGACTTTCATTCTTACTGCGTCACTTGCTTAGGCTCAGAACACGACGTCCCTCACTGTAACTTTTGTGCTTTAACACCAGAACTATACGTCATTGGGCCTTTATTGTAGCTAGATACTTTTGCCTACAGTCCTTGAATTCCGATATGGCTTCTGTAAGCCATCTGACAGCAGATCTTCTGAAAAAAATGTAAGGATAAAGACAGAGACAGATTGCAGAGGTCCAAACTTACCAACAACGCTTCCGTTAAGCTAGTCATCAGTTCTCAGGTCCTTAGTGAGGTGCCCACTTCTGTGGATTCGTAGGCAGCTACTGATGCCCTTTTGGAGTCTGTTATGCTGCAAACTCTTCTTCGACTAAGGATCCTGCGTTTGTCTCACCTTTGGGTGGGTCCAGAGCCACTGAGCAGGGACTGGCTTCCAAAGAAGTACTTCGCACTACCAGTTCTCGACACAAACCGACGACTTCTTTCGCATCTACTGTTCTTTCAAAAACTACAGAGTTTCTAAGGCCCAGGGTACGAACCACACCCAGTAAACAGACGACCCAATCCCAGGCACCTGCTTCCTTGCCTGTGTCTCAAATGCTTAAAATGGTGGAAGACTTTATCATGCTCTTCAGGGGAAGCCAAGCTACCCCTTCCAAAAGGAAAAGAGATCTGTCCCCAGTAGTTTTGTCTGAACAGGAGTGCTGATGACTCTGATGCTTCTGAATATGAAGACATGCAACCCCGCTCTGCTTTTGAGGATTTTGATGCAGAGGAATCCATTCCTTCAGCCTCTCCACCAGAGGACTTTTCCTTTGGGGAAATCCTTCATACCTTAAGGGAACATTTCCAATGGGAATGTCAGGAATACCCTCAGTCTAAAATGAGACTCGGAGAATTCTTGGATCTTCCACAGCGCAGACCCCTGGCCATTCCCCCAGTCCTGGATGTTGTGGATGATGTTTTCCTGGAATCCAGTTTGACTCCTGACACCCTCCCTCCTGCACCCAGAAAGCCTGACAGGTATTAAAGAGTCCCTGACTCTCACAATTTTTTTTTCAAAAACCTTACTGCTGACCCTGAGGTAATTTCTCAAGGGCCTAAAGGAATTAAAGCAACCTCTACTAAGAATCCCACCCCCTCAGATAGGGATTTCCGAGCACTAGACAGATTGGGTAAAAGAGTATACAGCTCTGCTACTCTTGCTATTAGAGCACTAAATTGCCAGTTCCATATGCTAACATTTCAGCGCATACCACGGAACTCCTCAAACAAAAAGTGTCTTCCATTCCTGCTTGTGCAGAATTTAAAGAGTTACAAGAGTTAATGCATTCTGCAAGTCAAGTGACTAAGCATACCTTACACTGTGGTTTTGATGCCCTAGAAGCGTCTTGCAGGGCAGCAGTCACCGGTTCTGTCCTAAGAAGACATGCATGGCTTAAGGAACAGCCCTTGCCAGACCATGTTAAATCTAAATTATTGGATGCACTCTTGCACAAAGACAACTTATTTGGCACTAAGGCAGAGGGGGTCTTATAAAAGATGGAAGAAATAGCTAAATCTATGCAGACGGTTAAGGATTTCCTACATGTCCGGCCACCAAGGTTCAATAGGCATTGCCTCTCCAAGCAATGGTCCTTTCCTGCTTCCACCAGGTCAGATGTTCTTCGTCTCACATTGCTGCAGTCATAACCTGTGGGTAGTCCGCTGTCCTCGGTCGGCCCGAATACCAAAGAGTTAGGCTGGCGTCGGTCATGGGCGCCCGGAGCTGACGTCAGTATGTAGTAGTACTTAAGCGCATGACCGACGCCATATTCTTAGTCTTTCTTGCTGCGTGGTCCGAAGCAGAAGCAGCGTTTGCAAGTGCCGTTCGGCGTTCTGAAATTTTCAGTTTTCGAGTTTCAGACCGAAGGCCAAGTTGGGCTAAGTACCCCGTTGGGGAAAATTTTTGTCTTTTCTTGCCTCAGTTAATCCGGATGTCAGAAAAAGTTAATAATTGTATTTCTTGTGGGAAACAGATACCTCATAGGGACTATCATTCTCTCTGTATTCCTTGCTTAGGGCCTGAACACGGCGTAGTCGGGTGTCGCTAGCTAGATTTAATAAGCGCATTAAACGCAGATTATACTGTGCTAGGCTTGTTTTCAGTAAGCGTGTAACTACAACATGCCGTCGGATCCTCCGGCGCCACCGCAAAAGCGAAAAGATAAATCCTTAAGGTCTAAACCGGATGAGTCGTCTGTTGCGGACGCGGTTCTATGGAATCTACGGTTGAATCTGTGGATCCAGCCGAGGTCTCGGCTGAATCCCAGGGAACCTTTAATTTTACAGGAGTTAGCCTCTCAGGAGTTAGGTCAGGCGAGGGTGCTTCTCAAGTTTCTGTGGTTCCATCCTTACAAAAGGTTATTAGGCCTTCTACTTCAATCACTGAAGGCCCTGCTAAGGCTAGACCTGGTATTTCTGTGCGGGCCACAGTCCTGGTTCTTCGGCTCTGTTCCTAAAAAGCATATGTTGAAAATGGCAGAGGATTTGATTACTTTGATCAGGGTTCTATGCCCTCCAGAGAAGAGGCCTAGGGTGGAGACAGATTTAGAGGGAATGGAACATTCCTCAGATTATTCTGAGTCCTCAGCTGAGGATATTCAGGATTTTCCTCCCTATTCTGATTCGGATGCAGAGGATTCCTGTCCTTCTGCTTCTCCTCCAGAGGATTTTTCCTTTTCTGAAACCTTGCATTCCATGAGGGAGCATTTCAAGTGGGAAGGTCAGGATTTTTCAGATTCTCGTAAGAGGCTTAGGGAATTTTTGTTTTTGCCACAACATAGGCCTTTGGCAATTCCCCCTGTTTTAGATGTTGAATATGGAAAATCCAACTGCAAAAACTAGACCTGATGAAATCGTCAGCCACGTCTCCACAAAGCTCGGACAACCAAAAGATAAATACTTCCAATTTTATTTCGAACACAGAAAAGTTGTAACAGTTTCAGTAAAAATACAACGAGTGGTTAAGCGCTTTCGTCTGCTGCACCTCAGACTTCCATACATATAACACATTTTATCTTATTTTATCGTTCATTGTTTATGGTTAACAACTGTTCATCGAGCAGTTACAGCAGTGCACGTAAGGGTAGCTTTTATGGATGTGCACATGATTATTGTATTGTCACATTGTAATATGGTTTGTCAAACACGTACAGTTGTGTATGCTTCTAATGTATCAATTTATTGGTTTTTGAATCTATGAGTGCTTGAGCTTTGATCAATGACATCCGATGTACTTATAGTTTTAACAGATGGATTTTTACATTTTCACTTGTAAACATTTTGAGTATGGTGCTTTAAGTAACAATAAGAGATCATGTGATCTTTGGCGCCAAAATAAGTTTAAATAAGGTTATTGTTATTACAAACATGGTTCTGAGGAAGTCTGAGGTGCAGCAGACGAAAGCGCTTAACCACTCGTTGTATTTTTACTGAAACTGTTTTAGATGTTGTTCAGGATGTTTTTTCTGAAGCTTCCCTTAATCCTGATTCTTTACCCCCTGCCCCTGTCAAACCAGACAGGTATTACAGAGTTCCAGAGGCACATAAATATTTGTATAAGAGCCCTAGAGCTGACCCGGAAACTATTATCCAAGGGCCTAAGGGTGTCAGGGCTTCTGTGGTTAAGAATCCAGTTCCTTTGGATAAAGATTCTAGAGCGTTGGATAGGTGGGGTAAAAAGTGTACACCTCTTCTACGTTAGCTATGAGGGCTTTAAATTGCCAATTCCATATGCTGAAGTATCAGAATTTTCTGTTAGGTCAATTGAAATCTAAGGTAGATGCTTTATCTGAGGGTATAGAGTGTAAGGAGTTGCAGGACTTGGTTCATGCTTCAGATCAGGTTGGTAAACATTCCCTGCAGTGTGGCTTCGATGCCCTTCAGGCTTCTTGCAGGGTAGCTGCTACTGGTTCAGTTATTCGTAGACATGCCTGGCTTAAAGATCAAAATTTGTCAGAGCATGTTAAAGCTCGGATTTTGGATGCTCCCCTTTAATCTGAAGTTCTTTTTGGTTCCCCTGTGGAGTCTGTTTTAAAAAAAATGGAAGACAAAGCTAAGTCTATGCAGACAGTTAAGGAGTTTTTGCAAGTGCAGCCCCCTAAGTTTAGCAGGAATTGGCCTGCAAGAGGATGGTCTTACCCTTCTTCAGATTTTCAGTCTAAGGGCAGGTCTAGACGTGGTAGGGGCAGGGCTCACGCTCAGGGTTCCTTCAGACCTAGGACTTGGAGTTCTCCTGCACAATCTTCTGGTGAGGGCAGGGGTCAGCCTTTTCGTAAACAGACCCAATGACCTGTATCTCCAGCTGCCAGATCCTTCCTTTCTGGCAGCTCCTCTAGGAGAAAAGTTGGCACTTTTCAAGCAAAATTGGCATTTGGTCACCCAGGACAAATGGGTGTTGGACATAATAAATCAAGGCTACAAGTTTTATTTTCACACTTTTTCCCCTTTCAAAGGCATGCCAGATGTACCTCCTCGGCAAAGGCTGGAGGCTCAGGAACAAATTTCTTTGCTTTTACAGATGGGGGCAATCCAGGTGGTACCTCCGTCAGAAGTAGGCCTAGGGTTTTATTCTCGTCTATTCCTAGTGCCAAAGAAAGGAAACACTTGGAGGCCAATTCTGGATTTGTCCATTCTCAATACATACCTAGACATTCCAAAGTTCAAGATGTTAACATTACAGCAACTTCTGCCTATGCTAGGCAAAGATCACTGGATGGTAACTCTGGATCTCAAAGAGGCCTATCTTCACATTCCTATCAGGCCCAGCTGCAGGAGATTCCTGCGTTTTCGGACTGGCACTTCTCATTATCAGTTCTCTGCATTGCCCTTTGGTTTATCCACTGCAGGGTGTTCACAAAGGTTCTGGCTCCTGTAATAGCTTTCTTAAGACTGAGGGGAATTCAAATTTATCCTTATCTGGACGATTGCTTGATTTTTGCTCAAGACAAAGACAAGTTACTTCAACAGCTACAGTATGTAATGGCAGTTTTAAGGTGCCTAGGGTATTCTGTGAACGAAACAAAGTCCAGTCTAGTACCCTCTCAGGACATGTGCTTTCTGGGTGTGAGACTGAATACAGCCTCTCAGATGGCCTTTCTGACCCCGGACAAACAAAGAACTCTTCACCTCTACTTCCAGCAATTATCAGTACGGTCCAGGCTGACTGCAAGGACAGTCCTTCAAGCCTTGGGGTTCATGGCATCTTGCATTCTGGTACTTCCCAATGCCAAACTGCATATGAGGAAGCTACAATGGTATCTCAAAAGTGTATGGACTCAACACTGCCACGATTTGGACACTGTCATTCCGATAATACCGTGCATCCAGAAGGAATTCTTGTGGTGGGCACAGGAATGTCACCTAAGCGAGGACTCTCTGTGACCCGACCAGAGGCGAGTCAGATCTTAACGACGGATGCCTCAGACCTGGCTTGGGGAGCACACTTCAATGGGAAATGGATTCAAGACACGTGGCCTCCCAAATTACAGCATTTGCATATCAACATGAAGGAGATGTTAGCAGTCCAGTTTGCCCTGATGGCTTTCAAGGGCCTACTTCAACCAGGACAGGTGTTGATTCAAACAGACAACACTACAGTCATGTGGTACATCAACAAGCAGGGGGGGGACCCATTCTTACCCTCTTTGCAGACAAGCTATGATATTGTGGGAGACTGCTCTGGGGTTGCACATCACTCTCCAAGCACGGTTTCTGCCAGGAGCACAGAACTCCCTAGCAGATGTATTGAGCAGACAAATTGTGGATCCCCACGAGTGGAAATTGGATCCTCAGGTATTCCAACAGTTGACAGTGGCTTGGGGAACTCCAGACATAGATCTGTTCGCTTCTCCTCTAAATTTCCAACTACCAAAATTTTGCACAAGGATGTTTCACCCAAAAGCTTGAAAAGTGGACGCTCTATCTTTCAGTTGGAACAACCTTCACGTCTCTGCTTTTCCTCCTCTGCCTCTCCTTACCAAGGTACTCTTGAAAGTCAGGAGGGACAAGCCTTGCATGATTTTAATAGCACCAGATTGGCCACGTCAGCACTGGTATCCTCTGCTGAGGAGTTTAATTCAGGAGCCTCCTTGGCCTTTACCACAGCTTCCTCATTTGTTGTCCCAGTCAAGCAGTCATTTGCTCAATGTCAGGGTGCAGTCCCTGCATCTAACAGCCTGGCGTATTCTGTTTTAGAGCCTGTGGGTTCTCAGCTTCCCCAGCAGGTTTTGGATGTCATTTTGGAAGCTAGGCCCTAGCACTAGAAAAGTTTATGCTGATAAATGGAAGAGATTTTTCTTTGGAGCACAACAAAGGATTTTGATGTCTCGGTACCTAATTTGAGTTGTACATTGCAGTACCTTACTGAATTACTGGACAAGGGTTTGTCGTTTTCCTCTGTGAAGGTTCATGCTGCAGCCATTTCTGCTCACTATGATTGTGACCCTCCTTTATTTTCTCACCCTTTGTTTAAGCAATTTCTTACAGGGGCAAAAAATATAAGACCCCCACGGAGAGCTCCTACTCCTTCCTGGGATCTCAATTTTGTGTTAGAGAAGCTTACTTTGCCTCCTTTTGAACCTGCAGCTACGTCTGAATTGAAGTTTTTGTCTTGGAAGACTGCCTTTTTGTTGGCCATTACTTCTGCCAGAAGGGTATCTGAATTGCAGGCTCTCATGGCATTTGAACCCTTTCTAATATTCCATAAGGATAGAGTTTCTTTGCGTACTAACCCTACTTTCATGCCAAAAGTGATTTCTAATGTGGCCTTGAACCAGTCTATCCATTTGCCTACCTTTTATGCTGATCCCCAAAATAAGGGGGAAAAACTCTTGCATTCTTTGGATATACACAGGCAGTTACGTTATTATTTGAGCAGAACTAAGGAGTTCAGACAGACTCAACAGTTATTTGTTACTTTTGCTTTGGATTCACAAGGGAAAGCTGTCTCAAAGCAGACTATTTCAAAGTGGATTGGTAATTGTATTGCTTTTTGTTATTCTCATCATGGGAAGAATGTTCCTGCTGGGATTAGACCTCATTCCACTAGGGCTACGGCCACTTCTACTGCTTTTTTGAGGGGGGTAGCTACTAAGGACATTTTGGAAGCAGCTACTTGGAGTTCAGTACATACTTTTACTAAGCATTATCATCTCCCTCTTTTCTCCAAGTCCAGGGTTGGGTTTGCCACTGCAATCTTACAGGGCATGTTAGCAGCCCCTAATGCCTTTTAGTTTGCCAGCCTCCCTTTTCCTTTGCTTTGGGATTCTACCCACAGGTTATGACTGCAGCAATGTGAGACGAAGAACATAGTACAGTTTTGTACCTACCATAAATGTAGATGTTCGAGGATCCACATTGCTGCAGTCCTATTTTCCCTCCCTCCTTCCCCTCTTTGGTTTGGGGGTGTTGTTGTTGTTTGTTCTTGTTCCTTGGGGATAATTATTATTTTTCTCCTTTTGTGGCTCTGGCCTTTTCTTTTTAAGGCCTTCTGACATCTGGGGCAAGAAAGACTGAGAATATGACGTCGGTCATGCGCTTAAGTACTACTACGTACTAACGTCAGCTCCGGGCGCCCATGACCGACGCCAGCCTAACTCTTTGGTATTCGGGCCGACCGAGGACAGCGGACTACCCACAGGTTATGACTGCAGCAATGTGGATCCTCGAACATCTACATTTATGGTAGGTACAAAACTGTACTTTCAGCCCATACCATGGGGAATCAGACCCCCAGACAGCAGCCACAGGGAATGCAGAGATCAAAACAGTGGAATTCCTACACTTCAAAACCAGGGAGTTCTAAGCCACCCCCTCATGGTAAGAATTCACAATGACTCTCCTCCCCCATGCCCTTCCTCTGCCCACATACACTTAGCCCTAGGGGGAAAACTCACCTTTCATGCAAGCACCTGGGCCACCATTACCAATGACCGCTGGATCCTCAACATAGTGTCCCAGGGATACAAATTTTCTTTCCACACTCATCCAACCCCAAAAGGGTTCCCAGATCTACCTCCAAACCAGTGGGCAGAGGCGAAAAAGCAAGTCCTTTCCCTGCTCTTTATTTGGGCAATAGAGCCCTTTCCTGCATAACAGATAGGCCAAGGTTTCTACTCCAGACTATTTCTGGTGCCCAGAAAATAGGGCACCTGGCACCCCATCCTTGCTCTAGCCATTCTAAACACCTTCCTGGTGATACCAATATTCAAAATGCTCACCCTCCAGCAACTACTACCCATGCTGTCCAAGGATGCTTAGCTAGCCACCCTAGACCTAAAAGAGGCTTACCTCCACATCCCTGTTAGGGAGTCATGCAGGAAATATCTACAGGATCCCAGCACTTTCAGT
Organism: Protopterus annectens; assembly: GCF_019279795.1. Lineage (NCBI taxonomy): Eukaryota > Metazoa > Chordata > Ceratodontiformes > Protopteridae > Protopterus > Protopterus annectens. Next base: position 791,468,179 of record NC_056748.1, on the reverse strand, counting down.
TCTCTGCTCTTCCCTTTAGCTTATGTGCTGCTCCCAGAGTTTTCACAAAATGTCTAGCTCCCGCCATTGCCTTTTGCAGACAAAGGAATATCCAAATTTACCCATACTTAGATGACTGCCTTTTTCAGGCAGGCAGGCAGTCAGGAAAAGCTGCTCAAGCACCTGGCCTTTGTAAGGTCTCTACTGACCTCCTTAGGGTACACTATCAATGAAAAGAAATCCAAGCTAGTATCCACCCAAAGGCTTATATTCCTGGGAGCAAGCCTGGACACAGCATCCCAGATGACATTCCTTACACCAGAAAAGCAAACTTACCTGACAGCCTACTTCTCTCAACTAGCCACCAGACCCCAGTTATCTGCAAGGAAAATCCTACAAGCTCTGTGGTTCATGGCATCTTGCATTCTACTCATTCCGTATGCCAGACTGCATATGAGGAAACTTCAGTGGTACCTAAAAAGCCTTTGGTGTCAACACTCTCAAGACCTGGAAACTCTGATACCAGTGATACCTTGCCTAAGGAAAGATTTTCTTTGGTGGGCAGCAGCATGCTCCCACAACAAGGGACTATTTTTGTCACCACCCCCCCGCCGCCCAGACCCTCACCACAGATGCATCAGACTATGCCTGGGTTGCACACCTGGATGCCAGATGCATACAGGGCCAATGGAGCCCACAGCAAATCCATCTGCACATCAACCAGAAAGAAATGTTAGCTGTCCAGCATGCATTGACAGCTTTCAGGCCCCTACTCTCCCAGGGGGCTCTCCTGATCAAACCAGACAACACCAATGTGATGTGATATATCAACAAGCAAGGAGGGACTCACTTCTACCCTCTATGCAGGCTGGCCATGACCCTTTGGTAGACAGCCTCTGCCATGCAACTCCACCTGTTAGCACAATTCCTGCCAGGTTCTCTAAACTCCCTGGCAGACCACTTAAGTAGAAATCTTCTGGACCTACATGAGTGGCAGCTAGACAAAAGAACCTTCACCCTAATAACTCAGAAATGAGGCACCCCGAAGGTCGACCTCTTTGCTCAGTAAGTTCGCACCAGGGAACATCAGTGCATGGCTTAGAAAGTGGATGCCCTATCCTTCCCCTGGGTCAGTCTATTGATCTATGCATTTCCTCCACTTCCTCTCATCACCAGGGTTCTGCTCAAAATAAGGGAGGAAAAACCAAGGTCAATTCTTATTGCTCCAGACTGGCCTCGCCAGCACTGATACCCACTGCTGTGCAGCCTGTCCCCACTGACACCATTTCATTTCACTCAGACCCCCAACCCTCCTGACCCAGAGGGAAGGGAGAATTCATGCATCCCTAATTGCAGACTCTCAGTTTGGCAGCCTGGCTTACTCCCTGACCACTCTGTTTGGCAGCCTGGCTTACTCCCTGACCACTGATCAATCTGCCAACCTCAGTAAACAGGTTCTAGATGTTATACATGAGGCCAGATGCCCTAACACTAGAAAGTCTTATGCTGACAAATGGAAAGGGTTCTTCACCTAGATTCAGGCTAAGGGAGCTGATACGGCACAGCCCTCCCTCCCTCTCATCCTGGATTACTTAGCTGGCTTGCTACACAGTGGTCTCTCTTTTTCCTCTATTAGAATTCATGCCTCTGCTATCTCTGCTCATTTCCATACTGAGCAGCACCTTTTCTGACATGCTCTGATCAAACAATTCCTAAGAGGCACTAGCAACTTGAGGCCACCCAGATGAGCACTCACCCCAGCTTGGGACCTTAACTTTGTGTTGGAAAAGCACACCCTGCCACCCTTTGACCCAGCATCTTCAGCAAAGCTAAAATTTCTCTCCTGGTAGACACCTTTTTTTTCTGGCCATCACTTCAGCCAGAAGAGTCTCCAAGCTACAAGCACTCATGGCTGTGGATCCCTTAACCATCTTTCATTCTGACAGGGTTTCCCTCAGGACTAACCCATCCTTCATGCCCAAAGTGGTGTCCAGTATGGCTCTCAGCCAATCCATTCATATGCCCACCTTTTTCCTTAACCCACAAAACAAGGGGGAAAGGATCCTGCACACTCTAGATGTGCACAGACAGCTCAGATTCTATCTAGACAGGACTAAATCATTCAGAAAGTCTGATCAATTACTGGTTAACTTTGCTGTAGGTACAGAGGGCAAAGCCATCTCCAAACAAACAATTTCCATATGGGTAGCACACTGTATCCATTTCTGTTACAAGCAACATGGGAAACCTCCCCCTAAGGGGGTCAGGACTCACTCCACCACAGCAGCTTCCACCTCTGCAGCTTTCCTCAGAGGAGTCCCCACCAGGGATATCCTGGAGGCTGCCACCTGGACATCTGTTCACACTTTCACCAAGCATTACCACCTACCTATCTTCTCCAAATCCAGGGCCGACTTTGCCACTGCAGTCTTACAGGGCATCCTAGTCAGCCGCTAGTCTCCTTAACTGCCTCCACCCTTTTCCTTAACTTTGGGAATCAACCCAAATGTGATGACTGCAACAGTAAAGCATGAAGAACATAGTACAGTTGTGTGCACTTACCGTAAATGTAGATGTTTGAGTGTATTCACTGTTGCAGTCCTGGTTTCCCTCCCTCCATCCCCCTCTTCTTTCTCTCTCTCTCCTTAAAAGGAACATTTTGGTATTTACTTTCTACTGGTGGGGTTCTTCCACCATAACCTGGCTTCCACTTGGGGACTCCTGACAGGGCAAGAAAAACTGATGTAATGGCGTCAGCTGCCTTACTTTATACTACTGACGACATGACATCAGTCCTGAAGCGACAGCAACCGACGCAGAAATATTAAGCCTCTGGTATTCGGGCTGGCTGAGGGCTACCGTGGCAGGGATAACACAAATGTGGTGACTGCAACAGTGAATACAGTCGAACATCTACATTTATGGTAAGTGTACACAACTGTACTTTTTGGTTCTCTGTTATCAGTTGTAAACAATGTAATTCTTTAAGCAATATCCCCATCACCACCACCACCAAAACTGATTGAAACCCTTGAAGGTTTTTATATTCACTAATGCTTTCAGAAGTTAAAAAACAAAGGTGGATGAAGAAGGAATGTCTTGATAATGGGGTCAAGAATCATAATGGGACAGACAGAAGAGGATATGAGAACTGCATGGGTCTGCATAAGTGGGGAAACAGGAATAAGGTGGGAGATCTGTCTGGCAAATGTCTTTTTCCCAGCCAGAACTTGGTTCAGCAAGAGAGACTGTCACAAGACACAAACAACTGTAGTTAACATGCAGCTCAAGTAGGCTTCCTTCCAGTAAGGGATGGGCATTGGGGTAGAGTCAGAGATTGCAAAATTATACCTATTGAAACATTCAGCCCACTGTATATAAACTACTGGTGGCCACGATCAGCTGCAAGCAGTGGTCAGAGAGAAGGCTCTGAAGTGTGCAGAGACTTGGTTGAAGACTTGAAAGTTGATTGGAGTGAAAACATAAGAATTCAAGGAAATACTCAAGAGCTGTAGCACCACAGGAAAAAGCACATGTGAAGGCTATAGAACAGATATGCATATCATATGGTGAACCAGATATTGAAATAAGGTGGAGAGGGAAAACTGGTGGTGGAATGCAGAAGTCCAGAAAGATGGCAAAAGAAAGGAGTGCAGGAAAAAGTGGGAGACAGAAAAGATGGATTAGGGTAAAAGGAATACTGGTTGGCTAACAAAGAGGCTAAGATAGCAATTGCAGTAGCAAAGAAGAAGGCATTGGACTTGCACAGCCACCTTCTGGAAAGTGACTTAGCAAATGGTGCAGAGAAACTCTTGTTAGGTTACAAGGCAACGACACAACACCATTCAAAAATCATGTCATCAACAATCTGCTCACCAGTTTTCAGGACATCAAAGACAGATGGAAGGAGAACTTCCAGAGCTTCAGACTGAAGCAAACTTCACAGAAGCTGTACTACCCCATACAACCTATGATGAAAGTAGAAGAGGAGAAAACCCTAGAAGGAGTAGGAATAGCAGTGAGGAAAATGAATTCAGAGAAAGTAGCAGGCTCAGATGAGGTTCAAGCAAATATGATCAAGATTTTGGGTGAGTTAGGAATAAATGGCTCCTGAGGGTACTCATAGCAGTATGGAGAGAGAGGCATAAGCCAGATTACTGAAACATTCTAGTGTCACTGTACAAGAACAAAGGGGACATTCACAGCTCTGGACAGTATAGAGGCATCACACTGCTAGCAGAGTACATGAAAGTGCTGCACAGGGTAATTGATAAATGAGTACAGAGAGTAGTAGAAAGTAAGATCGGACATGAGCAGTTTAGATTCATATCAGGATGAAGCACAACTGATCCATTGCAGTGTGAGAGATAGTTGAGAAGAAGCTAGAATTATGGAACAAGTCTAACTGGGCATTTCTAGACTTGGAGAAAGAATATGAAAAGGTCCTCTGATGGTTCAAAGTCACAGAAATATTGGTAGAATTAGTGCAAGCTTTGTACAAGAACCCAATGACAGAAGTATGAACAACATTCAGGCTCGGAGGTGATCCCAGTGGGAATGGGGGGCATCACAGCTCAGCCCTGAGTCCACTTCTGTTCATACTGTGAATGAACTACATTAGTAAATAAGTCAGAGGGGAGGGATGAATAAAGCAGACAATGTGATATTACAAGTTTCCTAATTGGAACTTCAGCAAATGATAGGGGAGTGGAATGCAAAACTGAAGGCACATGGGGTGAAACTGAGTACAGGCAAGGCATTTGTCATGGCAGCAAATGGTGGAAATCAGAAGAAGATGAGAAGTGAGCTGGAAGGAAAACAGTGGTATGGATTAACAGCTTCAGGTATCTGGAAGGAGTGGTTAAAATAAAGGCAAGTCTGAATGAGGATGTCAAAGCTGAAATCAAAGGAGCTGCAACCTGTTGGCACAGTGCGTGCCGGGGCAGTGTGTGGCAGAAGAATGCCAAAGAAGCTGAAAAGGTTACAAAACAGTGGTGAGAGCAATACTTCTGTATGGTGTAGAAACGTGGGCAGTGATGGCAGAATGAGGAAGCTAGAGTTTACAGAGAGTGTCTGAGAGAAATGGTAGGATGTGCACAGTGGGGCAGATGAAATTATGATATTAGAGCAAAAGTCAGTTTACCTCCAATTGCAGAGTAGGTTAAAGAGAACAGACTTTGGTGGCTCAGATACTTGTGTAGGAAATCAGAATATAATTTAGTGAAGAAGATTTGGGAGAGTGAGGAAAATGGCAAGTGGTCGAAGAAGGTAGGAGAGTGGCACTGAATCAAGAGAGGTGGCAACATTTGATGTGGCAACCCATCACCATATAGAAAATGAGAAAAAGGGGGTTGATGATGATGAAGGGGATCTGGTATTATCCAGTCATTTCAAGAACCTATGAACATGGGAACTTGGGTGGGAGGCTGGCATAATGGCTAAGGTGTTTACCTTATAGACACAGGGTGCAGGGTTTAATTTTCACATGGGATAACTGGCTAGGTGTATAATAGCCCAAAAGGGCAGTTAGCCTAGTACTAATCTATGAACATATAAAACAAAGGCAATTTGCAAGAAAATCTGCATTGTGTACCCATAAATTAATAAACTGAATTGTGCAGTTATATTTAGTGTTAAGTGTTTTTAAGGCTGATAAAGATGTATCTACTTAGACAAATATTAAATTTCCTGTTAAACTTTTTTGATTTTCATTGAATTGATTGCACTTTCTTCTTTAAATGTAAATTATGATGCAGTTAATAGTTTTTCAACTGCAAGAAACAGCTCTTTTAAATGCCAGAAATCTATATTTTTTCATGTTCTGTAATTCTTTTCAGTTTACTTAAAAAAATAGTTAGTAATTTCACTTGTGTAAAATGAAAAGAGATTATTACAAAATGTAATACACGTGTATTGGGATCAGTACAATTTTCTGTCCCCTTACAGCTCAAGATCACAATATTATATTGCTTACATTCAGACTTGGTCTTGTTTCAGTACAAACCCTGGATACATTACAGTCAAGAAAACATACTTATGTTAATATCACTAGTGCAATCTGTAGTCACTGCCCCGCCTACACACACAGACACATTTAAAGTTCCTCTGCATACTTTATAGAACAACTTTACAATGTAACATGCATTCTACTTTAAGAAATGTGTTACACATATAGTATTAAGAACAGAAACTTTTTTTTTTAAGTTAGTTATCCTCAGTTCCTTAATTGTCCTCCTAAACATTAATGACAAAGTACAAATTATGCTTTAGACTGAGTCATCCCACCAGTAAAATATAGTCAGGAAACTCTCAGTTTTTTTAGTTAGTTCTGGTTGCAGAAACTGTTCTCACGTGTTAGCTGCATCTTTTGGAAATGACATTTTAACAATTGTTCAATTTATTTCTGAATTGTGGATTATTTCCAGTCTTATTCCATATCATCTTAACAAACTAAAATCAGTCTGGTTCAAATCCAAGGTATTCCTGATTTTTTCTAGTCAGCTCCTGTGCTTTTTATGTCTCTCAGTCATTTTCCTTTGGAATGATGGAAAAGATTTCACTGACAAGCTCTCTCAGTGGCCTTTGCTATTGTAAAAAAAAAATTTGGAAGCAGCATCCCCTTCAGTTTGCTAGTTCACTCTTTGCTGGGTAAACTCGTTTATTTCATCCTTAGCCTGCTCCGTATCCAAAAATGCTTTTGATCCTCCAGAAAAAATATTGTAAAGGCAGATGGATATAGCAACTTGAATCTCAGACTTGCCTCTTGGCATCCCCTGATTGCAGGGGCAAACTCATTCCTCTTCTGCCTGGTGTGCTGTTAATAATTATTTCCACAAACAGTGCATGTCCCCAGTTTTAATACTTTTTCTTCTGCTGCAGTTTTGTGAGAAGCAGTTTGTTCTACTGGTTTAACTAGACCATTCCTACTATAGGTCTTAGCTTCTGTCTTATGGCTATATTTTGAGCAGACACACACTGCCCTTTTAATAAAAAAATCCTGTTATGGAGTACTGGCCTAGCTGCTTATTTATATTTTCATAAAATTAGTGCAATCTGGTCTTTCTCATTTCTCTGGTATAACAGACTATCTCAGTTTTTTTTGCATGCTCGGTCTTCTAACTACTATTTTTTTGAAAGCATTCTTTGAAAAGCTTCATATTCACCAGTCTTCCAGTTGTTTTGTTTATTTATTTTTAATTTGTTAACCAGGGTAGAGCACTGGTCCCATTGGACCTATTATAGTCTCAGTTATTGAAAACACAATAGATAATGTGACACTATATACAGAGTGAATGACAAAATGCAAGGTATACATATATTACATGCAAAGTGAATATCATAGTTGGCTTGGAGGTGTAAAGGCAATAGATAAAAAAATATGCTAAATAAAGAATGACCAAAAAAACAATGTATACATGTATTATATATAGAGTAGAAGTCAAGAGTTGGCATGCTGAAAGAATCACAATTAAAAATAGATTCAGAACAAAGTATGTGCATAGAGGAAGAGAATGAAGAGGTTAAGTTATATGACCAGAGAGATAGTAGTTGCATTTTCTTAAAAGTCTTGAAATGTAATTTTATTTTTTGATTGGAAAATGGGGGTAAGAGTAATCTTTAAAAAAAGAAGGGAGAAATTCCCTTAGTTTGGGACCAAGTGCTGAGAAAGCATGGTCTCTGCAGTGAAGCCTAATTTGGGTGGGGTTTGGAGTAGAGGACCTGAGATATTGTATAGTATTCTTGTGGGAAATTGTAGATACAGTAGCCATTTAGAGAAATTATTTGCATAACCATTTCCTTGAGCAAGTAGTTGGATATATGTGTGACTTAAACAGAAGGAGAGTTCTATCTCCTTGTCTTTTGTTCGGTCTGGGATCAAAAAAGTAGTTATAACAAAGGGAAAAAATGGTGTAAAGAAGGACTGATAGACTTAACCTATGATTCTGTGATACAACTGAATCAGGATTATTTAAAGAAATGAAGGCATTAATCTGGTCAGTTTTGTTTCTGTGCCTTAATTAGGATGTAGGAGAGTGAAGATGGACCCGAGTTTCAATATTACTTCAGTGCTACCGTAGTAGTAAGACTGGTGAAAGTTTGTAGAGATGTTTAGACTTGATGCAAGTGCAGATTATTATATGATAAATGAACGTATAGGCAGTGTGAGTAATTGAAGTAGTTGGAGTGATAAGTCTGGTAAGATATGGTAATGGAGGGAAGATAGAGGATATGCATGGATTGCCTAACTTGAATGAAGAGAGCATTGCGTAGTAGTATTAAACAGAACTGGGTGAAGTATGAGGAGCACAATCTTGCCTAAATGACTACCGCCCTGTAGCCCTCACCTCCACGGTGATGAAGTGCTTTGAAAGGCTGTTCAAAGATGCCATATAATCTGGGCTGCCTGCTGATCTTGACCCTCTGCAGTTTGCTTACCGGGCAAACAGCTCTACGCACTCCATCTATCCCTGGAACACCTTGAGAAAAAAGCACCTACTTTGAGGTCACTATTCATCGACTTAAGCTCTGCTTTTAACACTGTCATCCGTCTTCATCTGGTAATGAAGCTACTCCAACTAGGTGCCAACACTCCACTTTGTAACTGGATTCTTGACTTTCTCACAGACAGACCACAGAAAGTGTGCACAGGAAATAACTCCTCAGATAGCATCACTTTTAACACTGAAGTCCCACAAGGATGTGTACGAAGTCCCTTGCTGTTCACCCTATTAACACATGATTGTACAGCCAGGTATAATGCAAACCACATCATCAAGTTTGCTGATGACACAACAGTGGTGGCCCTCATCAGTAACGACAATGAAACAGCATATAGAGATGAGGTGGAACAACTGATTATCTGGTGTGAAAATAACTTTGCAATAAATGTAAACAAGACAAGAGAGATAATTGTAGACTACAGGAAAAATTGCAAAGAACATTCTCCCCTTACCATCAGTGGGGAAACAGTAAAAAGAGTGAGAAACACAAAGTTTCTGGGAGTGCACATTGATGAGGACTTGTCTTGGAACACCGGTACAAATGCTATAGTCAAGAAAGCGCACCAGAGATTGCACTTTTTGAGAAGGCTGAGGAGAGCAGCTCTCCCATTGACAGTTCTCTCACTACCTTCTACAGAGGTACTATAGAAAGCATCCTGATGAACAATCTCGTAGTATGGTATGGAAGTTGCTCTACCTCTGAGCTCAAATCCCTCCAGAGAGTGGTGAAGACAGCCGAGAGGATCAAGACCATCTAGCATCTATTCATGACTTGTAGTTATCCAGATGTCTCTCCAGGGCCAGAGGAATAATTAAAGATTGCACTCACCTGTTTGCAGACTGTTCCTGCATCTGTCGTTTGGAAAGCACTTCCGAAGTATATGTTGCAGAACTACGAGACTCAGGAACAGGTTCTTTCCTAATGTCACCAGGGTGCTGAACTCTAGTAACAACTATGCTCCATGATGGCCAGTAGAAACTGTAGTAGCTTATATTGTACATTAACCTGGTTACCACTCTCTTCTAATATTTAGTGCAGTATTCACCATGACTGTTAACTTACAGACTATGTAGAGCAGTAGCAATGCAGTAAAGCATCTCTTCTTTAAGTGCATTACATGTTACGAATTTGTAAATTAACCATAGTGCAATCCTCTAATGTTCACAGTACAATACTTAAATGTCTTTTTCTGTGTAAGGATCAGTGCAATGTCTTAATCAAGTACCTGTGCAATACTAAAGTCTCATGCAGGTAAGTGTCACTGTGAAGTGTTAAAATGTGTTTCTAATTATGTGCAGTATTAGTCTTTCTACCTGCATGTCCGTAATGTAATAGCTAGGTGTTATATGTTTAAATGTCTGTGAAAATAGTCTATATGTTGTCTGCATTTTGTCTGTCGGAATTTGTTCAGTTTTTGCACTTGTGTGATATCTGAATGACAGTATAGTTTACTTTGACCAGATTAAAGATGAAAGAGTCAGAATCTACTAAACAAAGAAAACAATGCTTTTAAATAATTATAATACACATCACCTGATCAATTAACTAATTAGCCCTTTAAAATGCTCACCAAAGGAAAGGGTTGGTAAAAGGGCAGTTTGTCAGATTGGCCTGTATGGTATCTGAGGAAGATGTTTTTTGCCAAGAGGGAGAAAAATTAGTTTACATGTTAATGACACGTGGTTACCCCAACCTTTTGGTACAACAGATTTTTTCTGAGGTTCGCGCCAAAAGGATGAATATGGTGTTGTTGTTGTATCTTTCGGCTTTTCCCAGTTAGGGGTCGCCACAGCGGAACTCCGGTCCACTAATGATTGACAGCAGATTTTTACGTGCCGTGTTACCAGCCCTGACGCACAACCTTCAACGAACGTACGCCCATTCACGCATGTCTCCACACAGAAGACGCTCTAGCTGAGAATCGAACAGGATAATGTCTTACTGTGAGGCGACAACGCTACCGCAGCACCACCCTATAATTTGGGAAAACAATGAACACATTAGTTTGAGAGGTGAAGATGGGATTGGTCAGAAGCATGAGTTTTTTTTAAGGCTTTTATCACCACTTTTTCCAATGAATATGTGGATATTTCAAATATTCTGAAAAAGAATTGGAATATTTTCAGATGTTTTGAAGGGGTCCTTGAACATGTAGGGATGGAGCCTAAAATTGTATTTAGAAAGGGTAAGTCCATTAAGAATTTTCTTGAAAGTGTTAATAGTCTTCCTTCATCACTGAGTTTTAGGAAATGTGGTACCTACAAGTATGGCTTCTGTCCACAATGCCCCCATATTTTGCAGAGGGACAGCTTAGTGGTCAATCACCAAATGATTAGACCTAGTTTTCATTGCAGTTGTAACACCAGGGGCATTGTATATGTGGCTCAATGTAGGGTGTGCCCCAATTTTTATGTGGGAAAAACGCAGGGACGTTTTAGGGACCGTATGTATGAATACACTTTGGGCATTAGACAACATAAAAAGACCAATGTCCTGGCAAAGCATATAGGACAGTTTCCTGACCATGAATTTTTATTTTCTGCAGTAGAGCAGGTATGCTAAAATCCCCGGGGTGGGCCATGGAAGGAAACTTTGGAGCTTAAAGAATTATTGTGGCAAATCATGCTACAAGCACATATTTTCCCAGGGTTAAATGATTATTGTAGCGTCAGTAGTGTACGCAAGTTGAGGTCCTATACGGTTTAGATTTTATTAGGAATATACATATATATTGGGGGATTGTTTTTATTAAATATGAATAGATCTGTGTTAAGTTTTCAAATTTTAAATGTCTGCCTTTTTAAAGGGCTAATTAGTTAATTGATCAGGTGGTGTGTATTATAAGTGTTTAAAAGCATTGTTTTCTTTGTTTAGTAGATTCTGATGAAGTCTTTAGCTACAAGCTGATGAAAGCGCTTAATCTACATTGTGAATAAAGAAATTTTTATCAACTGGTGTGGACCTGCTGTGTGCACTTTGATCTTTCATATTTAATTTGGTCTTTGTGTTCGGTTCCTGGTTATGCTGTCTGTTTTCTTACATAGTTTACTTTGATTTTGACTATGAGTAGGAAGCTCTTAACATTCATTTCATCCTATGAATTTTGCATTTTTTAGCAACTCATCTGAATAGCTACTTAAAGCTTCTTCTCTTCCTTCTAGCCATTTGTCATTTGACTCCAGTGTCTCAAAACAGACTAACATTCGTGGGTTCTGTTCAAGCAGCATTTCTTTAAATTGCATGTCATTGAATACTGTCATTTCATAGGACGACTATTTCTCAAAGAGGGAAGATGTAGATCAGAGCGTGTTTATGTACCTTTAGAAGCATTTCCAGATGTAGGCACATAAACACATCAGAAATGAAGCTTTGTAACATAAACTTAAATAAACCTATAAACTGACCGACTACCACACTCATTCATGTTAACACTCTGGCTGTTTTCTCAAAGTGGCACTGCTGCCTGCAGGTGCTCAGTATTTATATGCACATGCCAACATCTGAAAATGCTTCTAAAGGTACATACACACGCTCTGATCTACATCTTCCCTCTTTGAGAAATAGTCGTCCTATGAAATGACAGTATTCAATGACATGCAATTTAAAGAAATGATGTTTTGACCTGCAGTTGTACAGGACTAGTTATTTGACATGCAATCATACAAAATTAAACACATATAAAACAATTATGTCCAAGTTGCTGTGTATTTCACACTAGGTCTTGAAATACGACCTGAAAGTGTAAAATAAAAGTCAGAACTGGATCTAGCAATGGGGACTGTCTTTAAGAAATGTTCAACTCTGGGGACGTCATCAGGAGCGGGAAAGGATACTGCGACATGTTCTTTGGTATGAACATTGTCTAGGTTGCTCTTAGACTTAGAGTCTATATCACAGGTATGATGCTGCAATATCGTTTCTGATAGAGGAAGAAGATGTCTGGGGTTTCTCCTGTACTCTATACCTTCTGATTTCACTACATAGGATCTTGGCCCAGTACATGTACCTCTCACTTGACTAATTCGATCCAATCCTGTCGACGTTTGCGTCCTCACTTTCTCTCCTTTTAACGGATGAAGAAATCATAGCTGGACTTCTGAGAAGAATGCTTCTTAAAAAGTTGGGCTTTGATTGCTCTGTTGTTTTTAGCATTAGGCACCAACAAACTACAACTGATAGGCAAGGTTCTTTTTTGCGTAGCTACAAGTCTGTGAGCAGGCGAGCCTAGTAGATTGTCATGGGGTATATTTCTGAGATTGAGTAAATTCAAGACTATATTGGTATTTTCACACTTTGACCTCTCTAGTAATTGCTTTGCACTCTGTACTGCATGTTCAGCAAGGCCGTTTGAGGGTATTCAGGACTGCTAGTAGCATGGATAAAGTCCCACTCTTAAGCAAATCTCTGAAATAATTGACTGGTGAACTGAGAATCATTGTCAGAAATAGGTTTGTATAGACTACCATGGACTGAGAAATGACATTTCATCTTGGTAATAATAGCACTGGATGTTAGGTTAGGTAGCAAATCTATCTCAAACCAGTTCGAATAAGAGTCTGCCAGCACTAAGTAATGTTGACTGTTACACTGAAATATGTCACTTGCTACTGTTGACCAAGGTAGTTCAGGAATTTGGCTTAGCTGAAGCAGCTCTTTTTGCAAATGCGGCTTAGTACTGTTGTACACTGAACAAGAATAAAGCACTTTATCAATGTCTTTTGCTAGAGAAGACCAAAATACTAGTCCTCTTACCCTTCTTTTGGTAGAAACAGAACCTGGGTGGCTACAGTTTAAAATCTGAATGTATTCACGCTGTAAGGAAGTAGGAACAGCAACTTTTGGACCTTTGAAAATGATACCATCTTCCATCAGCATCTCCTCTCTGTATGGAAAATAAGGTTGCACTTCTGGCAGTACACAGGATTGCTTTGACGGTCATCCTGCATTGATGAAATGGTTAAGCTTTTGCAAAATTGGAACAGTCTTTATATGATCTCTCAGCTCTTCAAGTGTCGTGGTAGAAAAATTACACACTTCCATGACATCAAAGTCAAAAGTTTCTGCATTAAGCTGTTCTGTAGTATCTCTGGGCGATCTGGATGAGGTATCAGCCAGATAAAGAAGTTTACCTTTTGTATAGACCATTTTGAAATTATACTTTTGCAATTTGAGCACCATTCTTTGTAGTCTTGCTGGAGCTAGGCTTCTTTAAAATAGTAACTAGAGGTTGATGGTCAATTTCTATCTGGATTGCTCATCCGTAAATATAATCATGGAATTTCAAACATGCGAACACAGTTGCCAAAAGTTCCTTCTCAGTTTGAACATGACTGCATCTCAGTCTGGATAAGAGTTCTAGATGTAGATAGGCAGCTGGTCTGCCCTCTTGAAGAATAACGGTGCCAAGACCGAACTTTGAAGCATCACAGGAAAGAACTACTAGTTTGTGGACATTAGTTTGTTGTTTGAGGTTATCAAATGCTCTCTTGTGGTGTTCTAACCATGACCATGCAACATTTTTGCATGTCAGATCTCTTAAAGGTGCTGATAACTCACTAAAGCCAGGGATAAATTTGCCCAAATAGTTAACCATACCAAGAAAATGCTGTAGAGCTTGGACATTGTCAGGAGCTGGCATCTCAAGAATGGCTGCTTGCTTGGAAGGATCTGGTTGTAAGCCTGTAGTGGTAACTTCTGGTAGTCTGAATTTGCATTTCATAGGATTGAGTTTAAATTCACTTCACTCGCTCTGTCCAGAAGTTTCCTGAGGTTTCTGTCATGCACTGCTTTACCATTACCTCCAACCAGTAAATCATCAACTATTATTGCACACGGGTAGCCTGAAAAAATTTGCTCCATTGCATGCTGAAAGACTTCACTGGCAGAATTTATTCCAAAAGGCATCCTGAGGAATCTGTATCTACCAAATGAGGTACTGAATGTAGTCAGTAGTGAAGACTTGCAATCAGGCATCACTTGCCAAAATGACCTCTTTGCATCTAAGACAGAAAAAACAGTGGCATTTGGCATGAGGGTTGCAATCTCCTTGACTGTATGCATAGGATGATGAGGTCTTTTTAATGCCTTGTTCAAGTCTCTTGGGTCAATGCATATTCTGATTTCATCTGAATTTTTCTTATGAGCAGCTACCATGGAAGATACCCACTCAGTTGGTTCTGTGACTGGACAAATAACACCTTGGTGCACCATTCTGTCTAACTGGACCATGACTTTGTCTTGCATAGCTATTAGAACTCTTCTTGCTGGTCTGACCTCTGTGTCTACTTTCATGGAGTATACAACTGGAAGTTTGCCTAACATGTCATGATAAACATCAGCATTCTTTAAGAAAATAGCATCAATAAAGCTGGAACAGGGACATGTACTTATGTGATGTACTTCTTTGGTAAAAGAAAGCTGTTTCATTCTTAAATTGTCTCTGAGACCCAGTAATGACTGCACAGGTCGACTACATAAAATTGTAAGCTGAAACTGTTCCCAGCTGAAAAACATGACCTCCATAAGCAACAAGCTTCACACAATTGACAAAATTAAGTTGCTTTCCAACTCTCACTTGAGCAAATGTTTCTGCTGACATTACATTACACTATGAACCAGTGTCTACTTTTAGCTCTGTGGGTTTATCATTGATCAGGACAGTACAAAGTACATCGTTCTTTGCCAACAAATCTACTGCATTAACCTTTTCACCAACTATTTATATACTATCTACATAGAAAGTAGGGTTGCAGCTTTCTACATGATCAACTTGCTTTTTTGAGTGACCTTTCTTAATAACTGAATGAGGCTTGCTTGGTTTACAACACTGTTGATTACACTTGTGGCATTGTTGACCAAATGCTAAGCATCTCTCTCTGTTAGTCTCATGGTTGGCTCCACATTTTCGACAGTTAACAGTAAGACTTGACTTGGGTTTTGCTGACTTACTCTTATACTGTACTGAGCATGCTCCTTTCACTAAGCTAGTCTTGGAACTTGCTAGAAAGCTCCGGGTTCTCCTTGGGGAGCCTGCTGGGGTGGCAGCTGCCATTTGCTTAGGCCTGTTTCTGCTTGCCATGTGGTCTGTTTGCTCTAGAGGCTGCTGAAACCATGCTGTTATTACTTGTAAGCATACTTGTGTGTCTTTCTGTGAACTCATGGATTTGACAAATCTCTGTGGCCTCCTTAGTGTTAAATCACTGTCACAAAGCAAAATCTTTCTCACTGCAGCACTATTAACACCACACACAAGCCTGTCCTTTAATAACTCATCTTTCAATTCACCAAATATACACTTATAGCCTTATTTCTAAAGTCAGTGATATAAGCTGCAAACGTTTCACTTGGCTTTTGGTCTGTTGTATAAAATAAGTGCCTCTCTAATGTAACATTTGTTGGGGGGAGGGGCATTGCACATTTCTCTTAATTTACATTTTTAGCACTCAAATTCTTCCCTTGATTCATCCGGTAACACAGTACGACAGTTTTCCCCTTCTCCTGCATATACTTCTGCTGCATACAAAAATGAACGCTGTCTTTCAATCGCTTCTGACCCAGCTAAGTTAAGCAAAATGATTGCCCTTGTATGTGCGTCTTTGTCAGAAAAAAAGCTGCTTGTATGAAAATATCATATTCCTGCTCGAATACTCTCCAATTCTGTACTATATTATGATCAAACACAAGTGGACTTGGTCTGTGAAATACCTCCACCTTATCAACACACAGTAGTGAAGGTGCTTGAAGTCATGTACGAACATGCACACAAATGTATATGCCAGAACTTTATGCCAGTACTTGTAATTATGCCCAACAGCACAACAAACTCTTTGAAATAACTGCACTTTGCCAAATAAGTCTCTGTAGCACAAGCACACACTTGAAATCACTGTACTTTATGAAACCACTCCTTATCAGTGTAAGAAATACTTCAAAATGACTGTACTTTGCAAATAAGCTGCACACAATGGAAAAAGCTCAGAGTAAGAAACACTTCAAGATGAATGCACTTTGCAAATAAACTGCACATACTTCAAAAACCTTCCAAAGTGGCTGTACTTTGTGAAATAACTCTACAAAGTGTAAGAAACACTCTGAAATGATGCCTTTCTGCAAATAAATGCACACAGCACAAGAAACTTTTCGAAATGGCTGTACTTTGACTGCACTTTGCAATATAACTGTACTTTGCACATAGCAAAAACTGAAATAATTGCACCGTAATAAAGCACACACTCTGAGATACATCGAACAACTCTAGTTATGCTTTGAATGGCTTCAAGTCAATGTGAAATAGTAGTTTGTGCCCAAAACACAGTCTCTTACTAAAAAAACATGCAGTTGCCTTGCTGTTTAAGCTTAATTTGTCCTTATTGTACTCGTTATTGCCTTTTAATGTCATCATGCTCATTATACCTTTCTTGTGCCTGTTTTACTTTAAACATGCCCGTTACGCAAACCAAAGATAATTCTGAGCCACATATGAATAATTTTGCTAGTTTTATCAAGTATTGTAGTTTTGAACATTTTGTTAAATTAATAATGTGGTTTGTCCCTTTCATTTTCTTAATAATACATTGTGTGCTACTTATTTGATCAATAGTGTGTTTTGTGCCTTATAAATGCGCCGTTTCATTTTCTTTGCCAAATAAATAATTTGTGCAGTTTTCTTTACCTTTTGCTTGTTTCTGTGCTCCGTTTCACAGCCTGCTTAGTCTGCCTTCACCTTCAACTCTGCACCTCATGGCTTGTAGAAGTAGCTCTTCTATCCCAGTTCTGACACCATTGCAAACATTCTTGGGTTCAGTTCAAGCAGCTTTATTACACACAAACACATCAGAAATGAGGCTTTGTAACTTAAATAAACTTATAACCACACTCATACATGTTAACATTGGGTGTTGTCTCAAAATGGCACTGCTGCCTGCACGTGCTCAGTATTTATATGCACGTGCCTACATCTGGAAATGGTTCTTAAAGGTACATACACACACTGATCTACAGTGACTAACCAGTAAATTAATTTTATCCACATTGCTAGCTTTTGCTTGGCTTTTTTTTTTTTAACCTCACTTTTACTTGCCACACTGGGAGAGCTCTAATAAGCCTGCTTTTCAGGGTGCAGACTTTTTAGAAAACTTAATTTTTCTCATCTCTTATGTCCAGTTCCCTACTATGGTATATAAGCTTATTCTGTAGCTCATTTTACTTGCTTGATACCATGTTCTGTTATCTAGGCAGTGACTGTTGTAATACACCTAGTGTAATATGACTTCATGCACAGAAGTACTAAATTCTCTTTTTCAAGAACGTGTTCTTAATTTTAAGAAATAGATCAGGGAAATAGTTCAGCTTTGATGTGGAGTGTAATTATATATGGCAAGTTTTCATTTTCAGTTGCACGTTTATCAAGTTGTGTAAATTGAATGATGTTAAGTTGTCAATCTCGCCTTCATTCTTGCTTGATGGGTTCGGAGCCGATCCTCGGCTCCGACTCGGCACTTGCTTTAGCTCGAGAACTCCTTTTACCAGCTCGAGGCAGCCCCATATCCCATGATGCAAGGCAGTAAGTACCCAGATCTCGTTTGCCGCTTCGCTTGGGAGGTCTTCTTTTTACCAGCTCCTGGTAAGTTGTTCACTTTTGTGATTTTTCAAGCCCCTTTTTAGTCTAAAACTAATTTTTTGATAGTTTAAATTTAATTCTATCCCTTTCTGACAGAAATTCCCTGTCTCTTTTAATTTTTTGTTAGTCAATTCCCTATCCCATCCCCCCCCCTGTTAGGGTGTGTGTGTTGGTGTTTTATAGAATACCTCTTGGTATTTTGTTTAATTTAATTTGACTGGTGTGTGTGTTCGGCACCATGTCAAAGGAGAGGGTTTCAGGTTTTAAGAAGTGTGACTCTTGCTGTCAGAAGATGTCTCTGACAGACGGTCACACTTCTTGCCTGTATTGTCTGGGCCCTCTTCACCTGCAGGACTCCTGTGCTGTTTGTCACTCCTTCAGCCAGAGAGTCCTGCAGGAGAGACGTAACAAGTTGATTCTTAGGGGCCTTCTTAAGCCGGAGGGCTCTCCGGCTAAGTCGGCTCCACCAAAATCAACAAAACCTGCCAAGGCCCAGGCTTCTGTATCTAAGCCTGCGGCCTCGGCTCCGACTCGTACTGAGTCGAGATCGGCTCGGCTGGAGCCGATTCTGGCTTGACAAAGCTTCGGCACCGATGGCTATCGGTGCCGAATCTATTGTCCACTTCGATGTCGGCTCCGATCGGTTCCGCCACCCATGTGGCACAGGCATCGGTGTCGGCCCGATCGGCTCCGACACCGTTACTTTGGCTGTATCGGCTCCGGCTGGAGCCGATACATCGAGACGCTCTGTCGGCTCCGAAGTCGGCTCGACAGGATCTGTAGTATCGGCTCCGATGGCTCATTCCAGGAAGCGGTCGAGGTCTCCTCCCTTGGAGGCGCTACTTCCGGCTCCGGCTTCACCTCTTCTATCGGAACGGAGCCATCGGAGCCGATCTTCAAGGTCATCCAGGTTGTCAGATCATGACCTAGAGAGAGTGGTCAGTAGATTACTCAAGTCACAGGTACTGGCCCAAATGTTACACAGCCCGTCTCAGCAGATGACTGTTGGTCCACACCCCGTTACAGTTCCTCCTTCAACTCTACCCCAGAGCTTGGAGTTGGAGTCTTCGGGCATGGTTACTGCTACGGCTGGAGGACGGATACCCCCTTCTGTTCCTTCAGCCTCTACTCTTATCTCCTCTTCCTTAGAGGGATTCGGTGGTCGGGCTTCCATGGTCTCCTCCGAGGGGGTGAGTGGCATCGGACCCTTGTCCGAGCCCGCTCTTCCCCTTGGAGCCTCGGCCTGGTGAGCTCGGCTCCGACATCTGCCTCGAGACTTCCCTTCGGTGGCCCCTGGAGTTCCTAGCTCTTGGAGCGGGTTCTCTCGGACCTGCCTGGGAGGGAGCATTCGAGGTGATGAAGAGTGTACTGGCCACTGGTATCAGTCAGCAGTCTGTTCCCGTAGCTCCTCCCTCTATAGTACCTGTTGACATCTCTGCCACTTCTCTTGCTACAGGACCCAGAGATCCTCCGCCTCAGGTTTCCCCATTGGGAATTTCCCCTCTTCCAAGGATTCTCCTGATGTTTGGGAGATCCTCCTAGGAAGAGGACTTGTAAGAGGAAGCATGTAGACTCCCGAGTCTGTCACTGGATACTGACTTTGATGAGTCAGAGGGATCCCCTAGATCCCCTCTGAGGATGTCTCCTTCTCAGACATCCTAGAACTTCTGAAACAGAGGGAAACTGGCCCACCAACAATCCCTCTGAGGATGAGTCAGTATACCTAGAGGCGTTTGGATCTCGGCCCTCCACCTCCTGGGTGTCTCCGCCTTCGACCCCTTATGCAGGTTATTGCACGAAAGTGGGCAGCTCCTGACTCTGTAGAGCCAGTCCCTAGGAGGCCTTCTAAATTTATCACTGCCCCTAGTGACAAACAATTCCTTACCAAGGGTGTCCCCGCTGATGCCATGGTGGTGGCTGCGGCCACCAAAAAGGAACTTGCAGATCCTTCCGTCCATCCTCCTAATAAGGACTCTAGGACCATGGATAGGTACGGTAAGCGGATGTTTTCCTCAGCGACCTTTGCTATGCGCTTGCTGAATTACCTATGTCACTTCACCAGACTCCAAAGAGATATCCTCAAGGAGCTGGGAGAAGTAGTTCAGGATCCTACAGCTGCAGGGGCTCAAGAAAAGATTGCTTCGCAGCTAGGAACCCTCAATTCCATTGCTAACTCCTCCATGCGGCTAATATCTTATGCTGCGGATGGAGCGAGTAGAGCAGGCACTGGTGTGGCTCTTAGACGCCAAGCCTGGATGCGGCTATGTGATTTTGCGGATCCCTTTAAGGCGTCCTTCACAAATTCTCCCTTTGATGGGTCAGCTTTGTTTGGCCCTCAGGTGAAGGAAACCTTGACCAGGTGTGAGCAGGACGGCAAGACTCTTTCTGCTGTTGGAGTCCGTTTTCCACCCCTTCTAGGCCTTATCCCAAAGGACAGAAGGGTGGGAAGATGTGGTTCCGTAAATCCCAAGGAGTCACGCCGGATTCACGTGGTCAGTTTACCCCTAGAGGCAGAGGGGGTAACAACAACAGACGCCGCTCTAGAGGCAGAGGGGTCCAAGAACCAGGGAAACAGGGAGCCTCTCTCTGATAAGCCCTTTCAACATCCCTGAGGTGTTGCCCGGCTGTCCCTCCTTGGAGGCAGTCGGGGGAAGATTATCACTGTACCCAGAAGCCTGGCATTCCCTCACTCAAGACAGATGGGTACAGTCGATCATATCCAAGGGTTACATAATTCCTTTCGAGGAAAGTCCCTTCCCCTCAAGTTCCCTTCCAGATGTACCACCCGGTCTAAGGGACATTGCAGAGTTAGAAATCGCAAAACTACTGCAAAAAAGAGCCATTCAGCCAGTTACAGTAGACCATTCAGAGCCCAGAATCTACTCAAGGTTCTTTTTGGTCCCCAAAAAGACGGGAGACTGGAGACCAATATTGGATCTCAGCAGACTCAACAAGTCTGTCAGGAAAACAAGATTCCGAATGGTCACTCTTCAGTCAATTCTGCCCTTTTTACAGAAGGACAACTGGATGTGCTCAATAGATCTTCAGGACGCGTACTATCACATCAAAATTCACAGACGCTCCAGGAGATTTCTCCGCTTCGGCTGGGGTCCAGACACTTCCAGTCCAGAGCCCTGCCCTTTGGTCACACTTCGGCCCACAGAGTGTTCACCAAATGTATGGCAGTGGTAACGGCTCACCAGAGACGGCAGGGATTCCAGGAGTTTCCGTACCTCGACGACTGGCTCCTGTCAGCCACCACCAGGCATCAGCTTATACAAGCCAGGGATTACACAATAGACCTGTGTTCTCATTTAGGCATCTCAATCAACTTCGAAAAGTCATCCTTATCGCCCTGCCAGTCTATTACCTTCATAGGCAAACTTAGATACTGTTCGGATGTCAGCTACCCTTACAGAACAAAGAGTTTCAGACATTCAAACTCATGTCAGGATCATTCTGGCCAGCAAGAAAGTACAGGCCAGAATGGTTCTAAAGGTATTAGGTCTCATGGCTGCGGCCATTACTCTTCTTCCTGGCTCGGTTCTACATGCCTCCTTCAGTGGATGCTGTTCACACAGTGGTCATACCAGCAACTCCCAATGCGTCACCAGATTCTGGTGACACAAACATGCAAAGAACATCTTGCTTGGTGGATCACATCGTCTCAGGTTCACCAAGGCAGGTGCTTTGTACCTCCGTCCCCGATAGCCACTGTCACCACGGATGCCTCCCTGATCGGGTGGGGGTCATTATCAGGGCAGGATGGTTCATGGGACGTGGCAACCGTTCGAGTACCATCTGCACATAAATGTCCTGGAGATGAGAGCAGTGCTTTTAACGTTGCAAGCCCTCAACGACTTTCTTCCCGTAGGGACAATTGCAGTCCACACAGACAACATGTCTGTAGTTTGGTATATCAACAAACAGGGCGGAACCAAGTCCTACCCCTTGTGTTGAGAAGCGCTCAGACTTTGGCAGTGGGCGATCTCCTCTCATCGGTTTCTGGTAGCAACGCATATCCCTGGGAAAACCAACATTATAGCGGACAGATTGAGCAGAGCTATTCTCATGCCTCACGAGTGGTCTCTCAAACAATCTATAGCGGAAGAGATTTTTCTGGAATGGGGTCGTCCATGTTGCGATCTTTTTGCTACTCCCCAAAACAGCAAATGTCCAGACTTCTTCAGCCTCTTTCCTCTATCAGGCCATCCCCAGAGACGCTCTGACCCAGGATTGGCCCCAGGGACTTCTTTATGCCTTCCCTCCATTTCCTCTGATCCCTCAGGTGATCCAGAAAGCTACCGTTTTGAGAGCCAAACTGATTCTCATTGCCCCTTACTGGCCTCGACAAGTTTGGTTTCCGTTCCTCCATCATCACCTTTTGGTGCAGCCGTGGCATCTGGACCCAGTGCCAGATCTACTGATTCACCAATCCGGTCAGCTGCACCGGTCAATCCCTTCTCTCAACCTCACAGCTTGGTTGCTCCACTTCCTTCCTTAGCCAGGCTTCCTTTGATCTCTAACCCAGTTAGAGACATCATAGTAGCTTCACTAAAATCCTCTACCAGGAGGATTTACACAAGCAAATGGAAACGTTTCTCTTATTGGGCTAAGGCCCAAAATATTGATCCTTTACTGCCCCTGTTCAGGCAGTTCTGGACTTCTTAGCAGAGATTTTTCATGCAGGCTCCTCTTCTTCCACAGTCAGAGTTCAATTGGCTGCTATTTCTAATTTTCATGTCGGGATAGCAGATCATAATATTATGTCCCATAGGCTCTGCAGGGCCTTCTTGAAAGGAATTTTCCTACTGAAGCCTCCAATCAGGAATCCTCCTCCTCAGTGGGATCTAAATTTAGTGCTGACATCCTTGATTCTTCCCCCCTTCGAGCCAGCTGTTTCTTGTTCCCTGAAATATCTTTCTTGGAAAACTTTATTTCTAGTGGCTATTACATCTGCCAGGAGGGTGTCTGAACTTCATGCTCTTTCGGTTCGACCCCCCTATTTGATTTTTCACAAAGACAGAGTATCTTTGAGAACTAATCCATCCTTTTTACCTAAGGTTGCTTCAAAGAACAATCTCAATCAATCCATTGATCTCCCGGTATTTTTTCCTAACTATTCAGATAGGGCTGAACAAAAGCTACATTATCTTGACGTCCACCGTCAACTCAGATATTATTTGGACAGAACAAAAAAATTTAGAAAATCTGATCAACTTTTTGTTTCCTATGCAGATAATAAAAAAGGCCTTCCTGTTTCTAAAGTGACTTTGTCCAGATGGCTTTCTTCGGTCATCACTGAAATCTATACGCTCAGGGGAAAACAGCTGTGCTCAAAACCTAAAGCACATTCAACCAGGAGTTTAGCTACTTCTACAGCTTTTCAGGCTAGACTTCCTTTGGACACTATTTGTGCAGCGGCCACTTGGGCCACTCCTCACACTTTTGTTTCCCATTACAAATTGGACTTGGCCTCCAGGGACAGAGCCAGTTTTGGCTCTACAGTCCTCAAGAGTTTGTTCCATTGAGCCACCCAGGATAGAGGTGCTAGGACGGTCCCATCAAGCAAGAATGAAGGCGAGATTGACAACTTAACATTAAGAAGTTATGTACCTACCATAACGTTCCATGTTAGTTGTCTTCTCGCCTTCTTTCTTGCGACCCTCCTTCCCCTGGCCTGGACAGACCTTGTATAAGAAACTATTATGCTAAAGACCATTCAGGCCTGGTCCTTTTTCCATCTGTAAGTTTCTTCTTCCTTTGGGAAGTATTTTTTGCTTGGTGTTATTACCCTTTGTCAACAAACGAGATCTGGGTACTTACTGCCTTGCATCATGGGATATGGGGCTGCCTCGAGCTGGTAAAAGGAGTTCTCGAGCTAAAGCAAGTGCCGAGTCGGAGCCGAGGATCGGCTCCGAACCCATCAAGCAAGAAAGAAGGCGAGAGAAGACAACTAACATGGAACGTTATGGTAGGTACATAACTTCTTATTTACTCTTCTGACTATTTACATGGTCAGAAATTGTTCTCTTGAGTCTGCATTTATTGAGGTTTGTTGCATGCATAGTACAATGAATTAAAGCTGATGTAAATTGAATATGCTGACTGTCACCATAACCCTTCTTTAGTGGCAGTGTCAACCTTAGAATTAGAATTGTTTTTGGGCATGCAAATTTGGTCATAGTTTCCACTGTATGTTGGACAGGGCAAATGTTGAAAATCAAATTGGCTAAATATAAAATTGAATGAATGTTAAACGTAAAAGATTTAACTTATTTCAAAAGAAGTAATTTGTAGTCTTCCTTTGTTTAGAGTCATTGTTTGAAGAGTTGTTTCTATTTTTTAGTATGTGCTGTCAGTACATTTTTATTTTCATCTATTTTGTTCTTGTCTGGTAGCGTTTGAAACAGTATGATTTAATGCATTAAAGTGATTTATTCATGTTTATGGGTGCATTACGGCATATAGTGAATTAAGTGCTGTGATGCATATGCATTGCCCTAATTTCACATTTGAGGCATTTTTTTAATAAACATCTTTGTACACTTTTTTATTACACCATAGACCAAAAATTTTGTGTGTGCCTTGGGACGTCATTGCAGGAATAGTGAGAGCTCTGTTCATAGACTTCAATTTGCTTTTTCTTTGCACATGCTAAGCAGTATGCCCATTAAAGCCTCTGAATGCACTTTATGCTGTCCTAGCATGATGACACTGAATTAAAGTTTACTTTCTGAATTCAGTGTCATGATAGAGGAAGAGATATTTATATTTTTTTCCTTCACAAAACAGTGGCTAAAAGCCTTCATCAGTGTTATGAAAATGCTGTTTAACACTTCCTACAATATGTGACGTAATGCAAAGGTAAGAAAACACATATGATCAATACACTTTGTTTCAGTGAGGGATATAACATTTTATGTATAGTTTCAAGGTCATTTAATACTTAAGAATTTTTCAGATTTTCCTTAAAGGTCCCAGACTGATTGAAGAATGCGTAACACATTTAATTTCCATGCAGACCATATATATATATATATATATATATATATATATATATATATATATATATATATATATATATATATATATATATAATATTGCCAGAGAAAGTTTGTTTTTATTTAACATGATTGTCTAGATAAACTGTTAAAATATGGGTGAGTGTCATACATTTGTTTTCAAAATATTTCTTTATTGTTTTAGATGGCAAAATGTACACAGCTACAGAGTATGAATTTCAGAGCACAGCTGACATCAGGTTAGCTCAAGAGCAGCGTCTCCTGAAGACAGAAGATTCACACAATCTTTGGCTTGTTGGTATGGCAAGTGTTTTTCAGGCATTGTTTGTCTTTGTGTTAACATGAGTGGTGTTGCAAGTGTTAGGAAAAATATGTAAATATATTAATTAGAAGAAAGTTTGACATTCTGCGTCAGCATTTTTCTCTTATGTATATTCTTGTGAAGATACAAAGCAGGTACACATTTCTCTTATAGCTATCAAATTGTGTTTATCTGGTACAAGGTAGGTATTATCTGATAATAAGTGCAGATAAGAGCAATGACAGAAATGATCCAGATGTCCTTCAAGGATGCATCTGCAGTCATAACATATGGGTTGTCCTGCCTCAGGCAGCCCTTCGGTCGGCCGGATTCCAAAGTCTCGGTCTGGCCTCGGCTGATGTCGCACTTTCCCTGACGTCAGAGCGTTTGGGGTATAAAAGCATCAGCCGACGCCATTTTCCTCAGTCGTTCTTGCCGCGCGGTGCCCGAAGCAGAAGCTGTTCGCAAGTGCCGGTCGGTCAGATCCAGTGATTTCAGCTACCGAAGACTTGAAAAGCTGGTACCCCGTTGGGGACTCTTTCTTGCCTCAGCCGATGTCAGACAAAGTAAATAATTGTTTAACTTGAGGGAAACAAATACCTCATAAGGATTTCCATTCTTACTGCCTTCCTTGCTTAGGCCCAGACCACGACGTATCGGCCTGTTTAGCCTGTGCCTCCTTCAACCGACGAACTCTTAGACGTCGGTCGGAGTTTACAGAGGAATTTTTTGGAGCCGCTTTTGCTTATAAAATGCTGTCGGAGACTCCGACTTTGCATATGGTCAAAAAACGCAAGGAAAAGGACCGACACTGGCCCGCGGTTTCGCGGAAACCACGGCTAGGCCTACGCATGAGTGTCTCGGTTTCGGCGAAACCGAGTCCTCGGCGATTCCTTCTTCCGAATCCATACTTCTGACCACCGAGGCCGAGAGGCCCGGCTGAGTCGGCTTCAGAACTACCTACGAAGCTAGTGTTCAGGAATTGACCGACACCATACCTTTGGACATTACAAACCCTGCACGTGGGGCAGCTAGGCCCACTGCTTCCATGTCCATTAAGGCCTTTTCAAGGGCTAAAGCTGCCAAACTTTCAAAAGCTTTGCCTGCCAAATTTACCTCCCAGAGGCCTTCCTCTAGTTCACAGATCCTCAGCCTTGCTGAGGACCTTGTTTCCTTAATTAGGGGTTCACAACCTCACCCAGACAAGGCCTCTCAACCTCCTCCAAACAAAAGGCCCAGGACTGAACCCTCTGATCCTCACTCCTCAGATGATTCCACGGATGGATCTGAGTTGTCAGACCACCAGGAAGGGGATTACTCGCCTTATGAGGATTCAGATGCAGAGGAATCTATCCCTTCGGCCTCCCTCCTGAAGAGTTTTCCTTTGGTGAGACTCTACACTCCATGAGAGAGCATTTTCAATGGCAAGGTCAGGATTTCTCTGATTCTAGAAAAGATTAAGGACCTTTTCCATTTGCCTCAGCATAGGCCCTTAGCTATACCTCCTGTTCTGAATGTCATTGATGATGTGTACAATGATGTCAGTACAGCCCCTGATACTCTCCCTCCGGCCCCTGCCAAACCTGACAGATACTACAGGGTCCCGGATTCTCATTTCCATTTGTATAAAGCCCATTCTGCAGACCCAGAAACTATTTCTCAGGGCCCTAAAGGGGTTGCGGCCGCTACTGCCAAAAATCCTCTACCCTCTGACAGAGAGTCTAGAGCTTTAGAGAGATGGGGAAAGAAGGTGTATACTTCTGCAACTCTTTCTGTCAGGGCATTAAACTGTCATTTTCATATGATACAGTACCAGGAGTATTTGTTAGATGAACTGAATAAGAAACTTTCTTCTCTTGAACCCCTAGACAGTAAATCCCTTCAGGATTTGGTACACAACTCACAACAGGTTAGTAATCATTTCTTAAAATGTGGCAATGATGCACTGGAGGCTTCATTTAGATCAGCTATGACTGGGGCAGTTATTCGTAGGCATGCCTGGCTGAAGGAGCAATCTTTGCCAGACCATGTCAAAGCTAAACTCCTGGATGCTCCAATGGAGAAACAAAATTTATTTGGCTCCTCTGCTCAGGAGATCTTAAAAAAGGTTGAAGAAAAGGCAAAATCTGTGCAAACAGTTAAAGATTTCCTGCAAGTTCAACCACCGAGATTCAGCAGAAACTGGCCTACTAAGAATTGGTCCTTTCCAGACTCGGACAGAGCCCAGAGAGGCAGGAACAGGCACCCTAGAGGCAGAGGTCAATCGAAGGGCTCCTACAGAGGCCGTCAGTGGCAGCCTGCCAACCAGAGGAGTAGTGCAACAGCAACAACTACTACACCAGGACAGGGTCAATGACTTAACTCTGATTCCGCCTACCAGGGATCAACTGGAAGCACCCTTGGGCGGAAAGCTGGCTTTATTCTCAAAAAACTGGCATTATATCACAAAGGATACATGGACACTAAAATAGTAGACAAAGGGTACAGGTTCCACTTCCACACTTTGCCAAAAAGAGGCGGAATGCCAAACCTTCCACCAAATCAGAGGGCAGAGGCTTTAAAACAAATCAGCAATTTACTTCAGATGAAAGCTATAGAAAAGGTACCATGTTCAGAACAAGGCCAAGGATTTTACTCCAGACTATTCCTTGTACCAAGAAAGGAAAATCAATGGAGGCCTATTCTCGACCTGTCCGCACTGAACACTTATCTCATTGTGCCAAAATTCAAAATGCTGACCTTACAGCAACTTCTTCCCATGTTGGGCAAGGAGTCTTGGCTGGTGACTCTAGATCTCAAGGAGGCATACCTGCACGTCCCTATTCGACCAAACTGCAGAAGACACCTCAGATTTCTTGCAGGATCAGAGCATTATCAATTCTCAGCATTGCCCTTTGGCTTATCTACTGCGCCCAGAGTATTCACGAAATGCCTGGCATCAGTAATTGCACATTGCAGACTACAGGGAATTCAAATTTACCGATACCTGGACGACTGCCTAATACAAGCGGACAACAAGGAAAATTTGATAAAGGACTTGGCCTATGCCATACACCTGCTACAGACCTTGGGATACACAGTCAACATCCAATAGTCAAGACTAGTACCATCCCAAAGGATAATCTTTTTGGGTGCAGATCTGGACACAACCACCCAAATGGCCTTTCTCACAGAAGAAAAACAAAAACTTCCAGATTACTTCATGATTCTGACAAGACAAACTCAGCTTACTGTAAGGAAAATCCTGCAGGCCCTGGGTTACATGGCATCCTGCATAATTCTAATTCCGCATGCCAGGTTGCATATGAGAAAATTACAATGGTACCTCCGGAGTGTATGGTCTCAGCACAGTCACAGTTTAGAAACCATGATACCAATCATTCCATGCCTTCAAAAGGAATTCCTGTGGTGGGCTCAGGCCTGCCAGTCCAACAGAGGGTTGCCTTTCAACAAACCAAAACCAAGGCAGACCATCACCACGGACGCCTCAGACCAAGGATGGGGAGCACACATGGAGGACAAATGTATCCAAGGCCTATGGCCTCAAGGACAGCTAAGCATGCACATAAACCAAAAGGAAATGCTGGCAGTGAGGCATGCAATCGAGGCATTCAAACCCTTCCTCCAACAAGGACACCTGCTAATAAGGACAGACAACACCACGGTCATGTGGTACATAAACAAGCAGGGAGGCACACATTCTTACCCTCTATGCCAGATGGCTATGAATCTGTGGGAACTATGCCTGAATCTCAATATCCAACTACAGGCCCAATTCGTGCCAGGGAAAGAAAATGCACTGGCGGACAGCTTAAGCAGAACTACCATGGATGCACACGAATGGATGCTGCACCCAGACATCTTCCAACTCATAGCAAAGACATGGGGAATGCCGGAGATAGATTTGTTCGTCTCCCCACTCAACAGTCAACTGAAGACATTCTGCTCAAGGACATACCACCCACAAGCTTGGAGGGTGGACTCTCTTTCAGCTGGAAAGCCCTAACAGTATATGCCTTTCCACCTCTCCCATTGATGTACAAGGTTCTACTGAAGATCAGGGAGGAACAGCCAAAAGTGATACTAATAGCTCCAGACTGGCCAAGACAACACTGGTATCCATTATTGAGAAGCATGTCTCAGGCAAAATCATGGCCTCTCCCCCTATGGCCTCTTCTTCTGACGCAGAACAATTTCAAGACCCTGCATCCCAACTTGAAAACATTGCAGCTAACTGCCTGGAAAATTCCTTAAATCCCAATCAAACTGTTTTATCTCAGAGGGTGAAGGACATTATCCTGGAGGCTCGCAGGCCTTCCACAAGGAAGACATACTCAGCTAAATGGAAGAGATTTCTCATTTGGAGCACATCAAAGGGCACAGATGTCACAGTGGCAAACCTAGCACATATCCTAGAATACTTAGCAGAATTGTTCCACAATGGCCTCTCCTATTCTTCCATTAAGATTCATGCTTCAGCAATTTCAGCAGAATACAATGTGGATCCACCTATCTTCTCACACCCTCTCCTCAGACAATTTCTGAGAGGGATCAAAAATATTAAACCTCCAAGAAGACCCTCTACCTGCCTGGGATCTCAACTTTGTGCTGGAGAAACTGACACTACCTCCTTTTGAACCAGCAGCATCAGCGGATCTACAGTTTCTATCTTGGAAAACTGCATTCCTTTTGGCAATCACTTCAGCAAGAAGAGTATCTGAGTTACAAGCATTAATGGCAGTGCAGCCTTTTCTTATTTTCCACCAGGACAGGGTGTCACTAAGAACCAATCCTACTTTTATGCCAAAGGTGGTATCTAGGGTATCCTTGAACCAAGCTATTCACCTGCCTACGTTCTTCCCTAATCCACAGAATAGAGGGGAAAAACTTTTGCACACCCTGGATATACACAGACAACTACGCTACTACT
The DNA here is from genome assembly GCF_019279795.1 of Protopterus annectens. Classification (NCBI taxonomy): domain Eukaryota; kingdom Metazoa; phylum Chordata; order Ceratodontiformes; family Protopteridae; genus Protopterus; species Protopterus annectens. The sequence continues at coordinate 791,437,823 of NC_056748.1, read as the reverse complement.
TGGACAGAACAAAAACTAGCAGAAAAACTGACCGACTTTTTGTAGCATATGCAACTGGGGTGCAAGGAAGAGCAATTTCCAAACAGGCAATTTCAAAATGGATAGGAAATTGCATTCGCTTTTGCTACTCCTTTCATGGAAAGACAGTTCCTGAAAATATCAGGCCTCACTCCACAAGGGCCACGGCCACCACTTCAGCCTTCCTACGGGGGGTGGCTACCAAGGACATTTTAGAAGCTGCTACTTGGAGCTCCGTGCATACATTTGCCAAGCATTACAATCTACCTTTATACTCTAGATCTAGAGCAGGGTTTGCAACTGCAGTCCTGCAGGGGATCTTAACTACACCATCCTTTTCTTAGTACCTCCTCCCCAGATTGGCTATGGTATTCTACCCATATGTTATGACTGCAGATGCATCCTTGAAGGACATAGTACAGTTTTGTACCTACCATAAATGTAGATGTCCGATAGGTATGCATCTGCAGTCAGGATTACCCTCCCTCCTCCCTCCTTCCCTCTGTGGTATTCTAGGGTGCTTACCCCTTTTAGCTAGCTGGGGAATCTATTATGGTGTATTTGTTTGTTTATGCATGTATATAATTTGCAAATGTTTGGAACTTTTCAGCATTTATCCAAATTTAGCCTTCCTAGAGGGCACCTGGCATCTGGGGCAAGAAAAACTGAGGAAAATGGCGTCGGCTGATGCTTTTATACCCCAGACACTCTGACGTCGGGAAAAGTGCGACATCAGCCGAGGCCAGACCCAGACTTTGGAATCCGGCCGACCGAAGGGCTGCCTGAGGCAGGACAACCCATATGCTATGACTGCAGATGCATACCTATCGGACATCTACATTTATGGTAGGTACAAAACTGTACTTTCTTTGTAGTTTGTTTTCAAAGCTCATTAGGGAAAACTGGGAGGCTGAGACTGAAGCAAGAACATGATGTGCTATTTTACTGAGAAGAAATTCTATAAATGCAATTGATTCTTAGTTTTACAAGTTGTCTTCTAATTTTTGCATGGAGGGGAAAGGGGTAGATAATGCTTTAATGATAATTGTTTTGTGAAACCAGATGTTACTTGCTTGTCTCAAATGCCCTATTGTATGACTCTTCACAGTTTGCTTTGATTATTATCATTTAATAAAGCTGTATTAGGCCTGCCTGTAGTTTGTGGGCACCTTTATTATGTGATTTGTACCTTACTGCAATTGCACTGTACCATTTTATCCCAGAGTCATAGTGCAGCATTATTGTACTAGTTTTTCGGCCTCTATTTTCCACAGGTTAGGACTCTAGAACTGGACATATTATTCTCCATTGGACTCCGTAGCAATCTGAAAAAAGTGTAATGGCTACTGTGCAGCTGCCAAATAATAACTTTTCTGTATATTTCTGTATCTTGTTTAGCAATGTTATAGCCTTGGTTGTTATTCGGTTCATACAATATGTCATTTAATGATGAAAATCCAGAAAGGTGCCAACAAACCAGGAAAACTTAAAAAAAATGCCATGCCTCTCTAGTCGATCTGCTTAACCAAAAACTTTTATTACAGTCACATAAGCGCTTTCATCCTACATCATAGTGCAACTTCTTCAGATAAAGAACTTCCACTAAAACCCAGCTTGAATACCCTTCTGAAATCATGTGATGCTTGAATACAACTAAAGTGACAAGCAAACTCGTTCATAAATTCATTGATTAAACCTTAAAGAACTTCACATTAAAACCAAGCACAAGTATATTATAAAAATTAGGATAAAAAATAAAAAATATGAATGAACAAATCCTTTACTATATCACAATAAGAAACCCCAACCTATCAAGATATTATGCTCAATTAATATTGTTTTAAGATGTAACAATTTCAACACCAAAACTTATGCATAAAAAGCTGGTGTAGTTGAAGTAGGATGTAAAACAATTCTTTTAAAGTTTAAGAAATCCTATATTTTAAGTGATTTTAACTTCAGAAGAGGTACTATTGATATGTGCTCGTTCAGGCCAGGCCAGTTACTTGTGTTCCAGTATAACTGCCAAAATAGTTGCTTCTCTTTTTTCTAAAATTACTGGCCATGGTCCTCCATGAGCATTTTGTTCCACTTTTTCTAGTACTGTAAATCTAAAGGTATGCCCATTAATTTCATCAATATCTCTGGAAAATGCATTTGTACTCTTTCCCTTCCAGATCTCATAAATGTGTTCATAAATATGTTCCCGGAGCTTGCACTGTTTTACCTATATAAATACTATCACATGATTGGCACAAAGCAACATAAACTATACCAGCACTATCACAATTAAATTTTTCTTTAATATGAAAAGTACACCTTTGAATATTAAATTGATCACCCATATGGATGTATTTGCAATAATTGCATCTCCTAAATTTACTCATTGAGGGATTGTTACTTATAGGTCTATCCTATTTCTCAAATTCTTAAAGTTTCTGTCCTTCCTGTATACTATAACAGGTCCCTCCCCCTACTTTTCACCAATCGCTCTGTCCTCACAAAATATATTCCCGTTCTTTTTTAAACTCCATCTAATCAGTCCACTTTCAGAATTGAAAGTGGTAATGAAAGAATTACTATAACCCTGCTGAGGATTTGTAACAGTCTCCACCCTATTCTTTATCACTGCTTGAACTCCATTCATACTGTTATTGAGCAGCGGAACAAGATGTCCACTTTCTCTTTTACTCGTTACTTCAGATATCATTTCATCCACCAAAACATCCGAGTAGTCTCTCTCTAAAAACGTACCCTTTAGGATGTAACATTAATCCACAAAATGGTGCTCCATGGTTGTCATTCATGCTGCTCTAACTAGTTGCCTCCTTATAACAACTTTTTTATGGGAAAAGGAGTGTGAACTAGAGTAGTGTGGGAGAATTGTAATAAGTGGGTTTCCTGTAGATGCAGGAAGTGTATTTTCTATTTATACAGTCTCTATCTAGCAGAACATCCAATTAAATATTTGTATAGACTTGGGAAAACCCCCCAAAATTGGTACTTTTATTAATATATTCCACAAATAACTCTATTTTTTTCCTTGTTATCCTGCCAGACAATAAATATATCATCTTAATAGCATAAATGTAATCAGAAAGAGTTTACAAATTTACTATTATGTATATAAAGATGTTCCCATTCCAACATCATGATATTTGCAAATAAGGACCTGCATGGCGAACCCATTTCCACCCCTTTTCTCTGAAGGTAATATTGTCCTTCAAAATATATGAAGTTATTTTTCAAAATTATGTCTAAAAGCTCTTCATATAAGTTAACTTGCTCCTGGTCTATTCCCTTCCTATTTAAATATTCAGTGAACCACTAGCCCCCTTCTTCATGCGTTATGACCATATAAAGGTCTTTCACCTCTATTGTAATAAAGACTTTGGTGTCATTAAATGGCAGTTCATTGATTTTTATCAAGAAAGTGTCATGAGTCTTTACATAGATGGGGCTCATCTTTTAATAAGTGTTTTAAATTATGGTTTAAAAATTGGGCTTATGCACTAATAGATACTCTCCCATCTACTATCAGATGCATATGTGGATTGTGAGCATTATGTAATTTAGGTACTCCAAACATGGTGGGTACCACAGGGGAAGCCATATTTAAATAGTTGTATTCACTGATTTTGATACGTCCATGTATGGACATGTCCTTAAGTTGAGTCATAATATTATGATATGCCACATTCATTCTGTTCTTGCTTACTAATTCATAGGCATTCTCACTGAGTATCCCAAAAATTCTACTGTTGTAATTCATTCTTTCCATGATTACTAATTCACCCCCCCAATCTGGTTTCATAAGTTTCACATTCTGATTTTTTTATGAACTCAGTTTGTTTCAGTTCATCCATAGTTATATTTGGTTATTTGTAGTTTGTCTTATTACACAATGAACTTCTTATGTCCAATTCACATATTTTTTCAAACGGAGCCAAAACCGGATGCAGGGGTTGGTTAAATGTACTAGAAGTACAAAAGGGGTTCATAACATAAAGCAGTTCCTTAAACATTAAACTAAGGTTAAGTTTTCTTAGATATAATTTAAAGTCCATTAAGACTTCTGGCACTTTGCCCTTCTAGTCGGTACCAAGGTAGTTCCCATAGAGAACAAGTCAGAGCAACTTCCATGACTGTTCACTGCTGAAAAATTGTAAATTTTAAAATCTCCTTCAGTGTTCATTAACATGTTACATTTATAACTATTGATGTTAAGTTGTCATTCTCGCCTTCATTCTTGCTGGATGGGTTCGGAGCCGATCCTCAACTCCGACTCGGCCTATACTATAGCTCGAAAGCTATTTTTACCAGCTCGAGGCAGCCCTATATCCCACAATACCATGCGCTAACTCCCCAGATCTTGTTTGCCGCTTCGCTGCGAGGTTGCGTTTTTACCGGCTCAGGTCAGTAAAGAACTTTTTTGTGGAAATTCTTAGTTTTTCACCTAGTTTTTTTTTTCTATCCTTACCTTTCTACTGTAGTTTCACACTAAACCCCTTAGAAAAAGTTGTTAGTAAGCCCTTTCCCACCCCTTTTCTTAGTCAAACTTTATGGGCCTGTAGGCCTTAGTTTTTCTATAGATTCTTTAGTGTGTGTGGTTGTGTTTGTTAGTCAGCCTCTTTCTTTAAAGGGTTGAGTGAGAGTGTGAGTGCTGACTACTGGTTGTTAGTGTCCTATCATTATGTCTAAGGACACAAAGGTTTCAGGGTTCAAGAAGTGGGACTCGTGCTGTCAGAAAATGTCTCTGACAGACGGTCACACTTCTTGTGTTTATTGTTTAGGATCCTTGCACCTGCAGGACTCCATTTGCCACAGTTTTAGCCCAAGAGTCCTGCAGGAGCGCCGTAATAAATTGATCTTGAGGGGCTTATTAAAGCCTGAAGATTCCCCAGTGGTCCGGCTCGGGGAAGCCTTCCAAGCCCGCCAAATCCTCGGCTCCAGCTTCTGAGTCGACGGCTGGCGGAACCGATACTGTTTTGACATCGGCTCGAGTCGGAGCCGATGCGAGCAAGACTCCTTCCGCTCCGAAACCCTTATCGGAGTCGACAACAGCGCACAAGCGCTCTAGGTCACCCTCCATAGAATCTGTCCATTCGACTCCAGGATCGCCCTTACTATCGGAGCGGAGCCATAGGACTCATTCCTCCAGGTCTTCCAGGCTTTCCGACCATGACCTTGAGAGGGTGGTTAGCAGACTCCTCAAGTCTCAGGCACTGGCCCAAATGCTCCAAAGCCCATCTCACCAGACTGTGGCTCCTTCGGTACCAATTTTGATTCCTCCTCCGACTCTTCAACTGAGTTCGGAGCTGGAGTTTGTCGGAACCGGGACCTTGCCCACGTCGGAGCCGATACTGCCACCTTTGGCCCCGGCGTCATCGGCTCCGATCTCTTCATTGGCGCCGTCCATGGAGGGATCCGGGCGCCGAGTCTCCTTTGTCGGCTCCGAGGGGGCGAGTGGCATCGGACCCTTGTCCGACCCCGTTCTTCCTCTCGGAGCGTCGGCGCTGGTTAGTTCGGCCCGGACATCAGCCTCGGAGCCTTCTCTGTCGGTGCCGGGAGCAGTCCTGGTATCCTCGGAACCAGGACTTTCTTCTGTGCATCATAGGGGAGCTTTTGAGGTGATAAGGAGCGTGCTAGATCCGGTGCCTGCTCCAAGGTTGGTTCCTTCAGCTCCTCCCTCTACAGTGCCTGTTACAGTCTCTGGCCATCCTCTTGCAACCGATACCAGAGATCCAAAGCTTCAGGTACCCACTTTGGATGTTTCTTCTTCATCCGAGGCCTCTCCTGATGCTTCAGGGGAACACCATAGGAAAAGAAAGTGTAAGAGGAAGCACGTAGACTCCCCTGAGTCTATCACTTCTGACACCGACTTGGATGAGTCGGAGGGTTCCCCAAGATCCCCCTCTGAGGATGTCTCATTTTCAGACATCCTAGAAATCCTGAGACAAAGGGGAGATTGGTCCACCCTCAAACCTTCCGAGGACGAGTCTGTTTACCTTGACGCTTTTGGATCTCACCCTTCCACCTCCTGGGTGTCCCCTCCTTTCGACCCACTGATGGACATAGTGGCCAGAAAGGCATGGGCGGCTCCTGACTCGGTGGAACCTACCCCTAGGAGGCCTTCTAAATTTATTTCTGCTCCGGTAGACAAACCATTTCTGACCAAAGGTGTCTCGGTAGATGCTATGGTGGTAGCAGCCACCACTAAGAAGGAATTAGCTGATCCTTCTGTACCTGTTCATCCTCCTAATAAAGAGTCCAGGACTATGGACAGGTACGGTAAGCCGACATTTGCTTCAGCAAACTTTGCCATGTGGTCGCTGAACTATTTATGTAATTTCACCTGGCTTCAGAGAGATTTGCTCAAAGAACTGGGTGAAACCATACAGGATCCTTCTGCTGCGGGGTATCAGGACAAGATTACCTCCCAGCTGGCTATCCTGAATTCCATTGCCAACTCCTCCATGCAGCTTATCACTTATGCAGCCGATGGAGCAAGTAGGGCCACAGGCACAGGTGTTGCGTTGAGACGTCACGCTTGGATGCAACTCTGTAATTTTGCTGATCCCTTCAAGGCATGCTTCACCAACACCCCTTTTGATGGTTCAGAGTTGTTTGGACCTCAAGTGAAGAATACCCTCACCAGGTGCGAGCAAGATGGTAAGACTCTCTCTGCCGTGGGAGTCCACTTTTCCACACCATCTAGACCATACCCTAAAGGTCAGAAGGGTGGAAAGATGTGGGAGTCGCGCCTGCCGCACATGGTGAACTTCCCCCCAGAGGCAGAGGGGGGAACAATAATAGACGCTGCCACAGGGGCAGAGGGGGTCCACAGAACCAGGGTTCCAGGGAATCCTTCCCTGACCAATCCCTTCAGCATCCCTGAGAAGCTGCCCGACTGTCCACCTTTGGAGGCAGTCGGGGGAAGATTATCTCTGTACCCGGAAGCCTGGCAATCCCTCTCAAGACAAATGGGTACAGTTGATCATATCCGAGGGTTACAAAATCCCCTTCTTTTCCCCTCCAATCCACCTGTCAAGACCCCTCCCAGACGTACCACCCGGACACAGGGGTCAGGCACAGCTAGAGATAAAAAAGCTGTTAGAAAAAAAGAGTCATCCAGGCAGTCCCAGCAGACCAGCTAGGATCCGGAATCTACTCCAGGTTCTTTTTGGTACCAAAAAAGACAGGAGACGGGAGACCCATTTTGGACCTTAGCAGACTGAACAAGTCTGTGCAGAAGACAAAATTTCGGATGGTGACGCGGCAGTCCATTCTGCCCTTCTTGGGCAGAGACAACTGGATGTGCTCGTTAGACCTTCAGGACGCGTACTATCATGTAAAGATACACAGGCGCTCCAGGAGGTTTCTCCGCTTCCGGCTGGGAGCCAGTCATTACCAATTCAGAGCCCTGCCCTTTGGTCTCACCACAGCCCCCCGGGGTGTTCACCAAATGTTTGGCAGTGGTCATGGCTCACCTGAGACAAAAAGGATTCCAGGTGTTTCCATACTTAGACGACTGGCTGATTACTGCTACCACCAAGCAGCATCTTACCATAGCCAGGGATTACACCATTCGCATTTGCAACAAACTAGGTATTTCCATAAATTTCGCAAAATCCTCCTTGTTGCCTTTTCAATGTATAAACTTCATAGGCGCCGTGTTAAACACCACAGAAATGTCTGCAACATTACCACCGCAGAGAGTGACAGACATACGGCGGAATGTTCAGTTACTGTTTCAGTCCAACAGAATTCAAGTCAAGTTAGTACTGAAAACATTGGGCCTCATGGCAGAAGCAATTCTCCTTCTCCCCTTAGCCCGCTTCCACATGAGAATTCTCCAGTGGATGCTTTTTTCTCAGTGGTCCTATCAACAGCTCCCAATGACTCACAACATTTTGATAATCCCAGTTTGCAAAAAACACCTCTCCTGGTGGATGGTCTCCCCTCAACTTCTTCAGGGCAGACTCTTTGTTCTTCCCCCTCCAGTTGCCATGGTGACAATGGATGCCTCCCTGATCGGGTGGGGGGGGGGGGGGCACTATCAGGGCAGGACTGTCCAGGGCACATGGCAACAATTAGAATGCCACCTGCACATAAATGTCCTGGAGATGAGAGCAGTGCTTTTATCGTTGCAAGCCCTTCAGGACTCTCTTCCCATGGGGACTATAGCAGTTCAAACGGACAATATGTCTGTAGTGTGGTACATAAACAAGCGGGGCGGAACAAAGTCCTACCCCCTATGTCGAGAAGCACTCAGACTTTGGCAGTGGGCGATCTCCTCTCAACAGTTTCTGATAGCAACGCACATCCCTGGGAGGTCCCAATGTCATAGCGGACAGACTGAGCAGAACAATTCTCATGCCTCACGAGTGGTCTCTAAATCAAGCGGTAGCAGAGAGAATTTTCCAGAAGTGGGGCCAACCTTGCTGCGACCTTTTCGCAACACCTCAAAACAGCAAGTGCCTCGACTTCTTCACACTCTTCCCTCTACCAGGCCATCCCCCCAGAGACGCTCTTGTCCACGATTGGCCTCAGGGTCTTCTATACGCTTTTCCCCCTTTTACGTTGATTCCGCAGTTAATTCAGAAAGCAACCGCATTGAGATCCAAAATGATCCTCATTGCTCCGTACTGGCCTCGACAAGTATGGTTTCCGTTCCTGCACCATTATCTACTGGAACAGCCCTGGCATCTGGAACCATTTCCAGACCTTTTGAACCTCACAGCATGGTTGCTTCACTTCCAACTATAGCCAAGCTTCCCTTTATTTCTCTTCCTGTCCGTGATATCATTCTTGCCTCCCATAAGTCCAATACTTGGAAGACTTATGCGAGTAAATTGAAGCGTTTTTCATTCTGGGCAGAAGCTAGGTCCTTAGATCCTTTTAATGCACAAATTCATAAAGTTCTAGATTTTCTGGCGGAGCTTTTTCATTCAGGGTCGTTGTCAGCCACTATCAGAGTACAACTAGCGGCCATTGCCAGTTTTCATGTAGGGCTCTCGGAAACCAACATTATGTCCCATAAACTCTGTAAAGCTTTCCTCAAGGGCATCTTCTTGCTCAGACCTCCCATTAAGGATCCTCCTCCACAATGGGATCTAAATTTAGTGTTAACTTCATTAATTCTCCCTCCCTTTGAGCCTGCAGCTTCTTGTTCCCTCAAGCTTCTCTCTTGGAAAACTCTGTTTTTGGTGGCTATAACATCTGCCAGAAGGGTGTCGGAACTTCAGGCCTTGTCTGTCCGTCCCCCTTATTTCGTTTTTCATAAAGACAGGGTAGCTCTCAGAACGAATCCTTCCTGTCTACCAAAAGTTTCTTCTGAATCAAATCTGAACCACACTATTGACTTGCCTGTTTGCTTCCCCAATTATTCAAACAGGGCTGAACAGAAACGACATTCCTTGGATGTTCGTCAACTGCGGTATTATCTAGACAGGACAAAACAGTTCAGAAAGTCAGGACAGCTCTTCCTCTCTTATGCTGAAGGAAAGAAAGGACTTCCAGTATCAAAGGTAACTCTTTCCAGATGGTTAGCATCCATCATTACCTTTGTCTATGAGTTGAGACACAAACAACTTCCTTCAAGACCTAAGGCTCATTCAACCAGGGCACTATCAACCTCAACAGCCTTTCAAGCAAGGTTACCATTAGATGCCATTTGTGCAGCAGCTACATGGGCTTCTCAACATACTTTTATTACCCATTACAAACTTGATATAGCTTCCAGAAATAGAGCTGACTTTGGTTCCACCGTACTCAGGAGTCTGTTCCGTTGAGCCACCCAGGACCAAGGTGCTAGGGACGCTGTCCCATCCAGCAAGAATGAAAGCGAGAATGACAACTTAACATTAAGAAGTTATGTACCTACCATAACGTTCCATGTTAGTTGTCTTCTTCTCGCCTTCTTTCTTGCAACCCTCCCTCCTGCCCCCTAGCCTGGACAGACTTGAAGGTCTCTGAGTCCTTCTCTTTCATGACACACAGTTATTCAGGGTTACCCGTATCATGAGTATTACCAGCAGGGAGATCGTATTTTTATATAATGGCTTATTTTTTGGTAACAATAAAACAGTACTATGTGTTATCTGTCAACGAGATCTGGGGAGTTAGCGCATGGTATTGTGGGATATAGGGCTGCCTCAAGCCAGTAAAAATAGCTCTCGAGCTATACTATAGGCCGAGTCGGAGCCGAGGATCGGCTCTGAACCCATCCAGCAAGAAAGAAGGCGAGAAGTAGAAGACAACTAACATGGAACGTTATGGTAGGTGCATAACTTCTTATTACTGTCAGCACACATTGTGCTTTCAGTCTCATGGATAAAAAAGTCCTCTGTCCGTACTGTTGATAACCCAACTGGCCAGTCTGAGAGGGCCTGTTCTGAAAGTGTGAGTTCCGTTGGTTCCTCAGAGGGGATATGTGTGATTCTTCCATTTCCCATTGATTCTTGCAGTTGCTATTCCTTATACTCTGTGATTTCCTCAGAGAAGGAGAATACAAAGGGTCAGACACAGATGTGTCTTGATTATTTTCTATGCTGTGGTTGCTGCTGTTCATATTCCCATGAGAATTATTGTTTCTGTGGATGTTAAAAAAAAATTATTACCAACACCATTGTACTGTCTGAAAGTCCTTTTGCCCCACACTTGGGACTCAGCTGGATTAGGGTATGCAACCGCATGAAAATCAGTTTGATCACGCTCAAGTTTTTTTCATTTTAGTAGTCTTTAAATGTTGTAGTAATTGTTCAGTGCTGGAAAAAAAATACAAGCATACTCTGTGTTAAATTTGTTATACTCCAAGTCTTGGGTAAACAAGTTATCAAGTGTGCTAACTTCATCAGACAATTTTTCAATTAATTTAGCATTATGTTTAACAATCACCTCCATATATTCGCATCCTTGTTTATCAAATAAAGATAACAGTTAATAATGCAAAGTTGAATTCTTTTCCATACCTGTAAGATAACTCCACATCCTCAAACCTTTAGGGACACGGTTAACCCTAATTGATTCCAGTTGCAGCTTCTTAATTTTCAACAGTTTATAATTACGTTCATTAAGGCACTCGGAAATGTTATTTCCCATTGATGATGCATTGTTGAAATTATAATTATTCTGTAACCACTCATTCAGTACCAGCACATTGCCAACCCAGGGGCAAAACCTCACCAGATTAGGTTAATTAAACACACGGTTCGGTTTTTGCAAGAAACCCAAATTATTAACAGTCCTAAAAGGTTGAGAGTTAGTAATGCCATTTCCTCCACCCTCTTGAACAGATATATGCGGTGTGAAAATGTAATCCAGTCACTGGGTCAACTGCTGAATGAGTAATGTTAAGTTGTCACTGTTCTCTGCATTTCAGACATAACCACTGTCAGGGAACAGTGGTACTGAAGTAGCCAGACCCCCCCATAGCCAAATCGTTTTCAAAACAAATCAAGAAAATCCAAAAAGGCGCCAACAAACCAGGACAAAAAAAGAAACAAAAAAAAAAAACGCCAAGCCACTCCTGTTGATCTGCTTAATCAGAAACTTTTATTACAGCCACATTAAGTGCTTTTGCCCTACATCATAGTAAAACTTTAAGATGTTATGTGAAGGGCATATTTTTCACATTAAAGAAAAATCCAATTGTGGTAGTGCTGGTATAATTTATGTTGCTTTTTTGCCAGTCGTGATAGTTTTTATATAGGTAAAACAGAGTGCAAGCTCGGGAAATGTATTTATGAGCACATTTATGAGATCCGGAAGGGAAAGAGTAGAAATGCCTTTTGCAAACATATTAATGAATTTAATAGGTATACATTTAGATTTACAGTACTAGAAAACGTGAAACGGAATGCTCGTGGAGGACCATGGCCTAATTTTAGAGAAAAGAGAATTAACTATTTTGGCAATTGTATTGAAACGCAAGTAACTGGCCTGGCCTGGCCTGAATGAGCACATGTCATTAGCACCTCTTTTGAAGTTAAAAGCACTTAAAAGGTAGTATTTCCTGAACTTTAAAATTGTTGTTTTAAATCCTACTTCTACACCAGCTTTTTATACATAGGTTTTAGTGTTGATATTGTTACGTTTTAAAACAATATTAATTGAGCATAATATCTTGATAAGGCTTGTTTTTTTATTATGATATATTAAAGGATTTGTTCATTCCTATTTTTTTTTAGATTTATTTTTATTTTTTATGATATATTTGTGTTTGGTTTTAATGTGAAGTTCTTTAAGGTATGATCAGTGGATTTATGAATGAGTTTCCTCTTCACTTTAGTTATATTTATGCATCACGTGATTTTAGAAAGGTATTTAAGCAGGGTTTTAGTAGAAGTTTATTACCTGATGAAGTTTTACTATAATGTAGGACGAAAGAGCTTATGTGACTGTAATAAAAGTTTTTGGTTAAGTGGATTGACTGGAGTGGCTTGGAGTTTTTTTTTCATTTAAGTTTTCTCATTTAATGATACTTGAGTGTATATAAGTTGTGCTTAGCTTAATTGGCTAGCTTTGGGTTTCAAGCCCTTCGTATTACACTGAAGTTTTCAAAACACCCATTTATGAGAATGTAAACATAACTCCCAGTGTTCTCTAAAGTAGCAAATGGTCTGGTAGAAGTGAGTCCATCCTCTGCAATTTGTAGTACTAAGTAAGCTTGCATGAGGACAACTTGGCACTACAAACTTTCCCAGACTGCTTTGTACCTCCTCTCTACAGTAAAGAATCACACTACTACCCTTCTTCATAGCTTCATTACTATAATCCATTAACATTGGTCATTTTAGCAACCCCAGTCTGCTTATTAGTTTTTGTGAGAAATTCAGGCCATTAGTAATTCTTTTTCAGGTATTCATTTGCAGCTGTCTAGTACAGTTCTCAGCCTGTCTTTTTTGCTTTTGAACAAAAAAAAATACATTTTTTTCTTTTAGGTTTCTAATTCTCAGTTTCAGGCTGTGACCTGCTTCTTTAGGTAGTGTTCTATTTAGAAACAAATACCTGTCCTTTTGCATTTTTCTGTTCTGCCATTTGCTGTTAATGTTTTGTTAGTTTTTCAGCTTTACATGTATGCTTGAGTATTTACCCCACTAGGGAATTAGTGTGTTGTTTTTTAACTTGTCTGTAGGCTTGCTCCTTTTTTCAGGAGTTCCTGACTTTTGTTGCTCCTTTTTCATAGGGTTACTTTTTGTGTATCCTTCCCAGTCAGCCATAAGTCATGGGTTTCACTATTGGCCTGTTAGAGGAAAAAAGCCACATTATCAACACACAATGTGTTTGTTGTTTTTAGGAGGGAATTGTAACCCTAACATGTAGAAAATCTTTAAAGAGATTTAGGCACTTTTCCGTTAACGGGGCAGCAGTTGTCGGCAGACATAAATGTTGCCGCGAAACATAGGCAAAATTAAAAGCAGAACAAAACAGTAAAATAAGCAGTACTGATTTATCAGACAATCGATAATACTGTCAGAAGGCAGACAGGTTTAAAACCAGAAACAAATAAGCAGCACGGATTTGACAGCAACTGTACATTTTGCATGCTGGCCCATTAACAGTTTCTCCCCATTTTCAGTTCACATGTCGAACACGTTTTGCTATGTATGAAAGGCCTTTGTCCCCATTGCCAGTGCTGCAGGATGACAGATATCCCTCACACCATTCCAAATGTTAAGACAGTGACCGTTCAAAATCAGCAGGTGGTCGGACAGACGAGCACTTCTTTGTAAAAGTGTGTGTGTAAGCGTCACTGACTTGGGAGGAAATCAATAACAGTCCAACAAGAAATCCTAAATTAAAAGCAGAATACAAGAAGAAATGAAGCAGCACTGAGTTGTGATGGAAAATCAGTACTACTGTCACAACAAATGGAAAATAAAAAGCAGAACACAACAATAACAAGCAGCAGTGACTTGGCAGGAAAATTCATTACTACTATGACAACAAAGGCAAAATGAAAAACAGAATGATAAAATAATCAGTATTGACATATGAAACATTCAGTAACACTGTCATAATGAACACAACATTACAAGCAGCAAAAAATAAGCAGCAGTCACATGACATCAGCCGCGCATTGTGCTGCTGCCCCGTTAACGGAAAAGTGCTGAGTTTTATTTGCAACACTTAGACACAGAAAAGTGCCTTTATGAACAGAGTCTTTAACAGCAAATAATGATGCTTCAGGGTCAGCAGATTGTCCTTTAACCTCTAGTTCTAGACTTACTTTGGCACTTCTGACGTCAGCGTATACTAAAGCCTTTTATTTGTTTAGAAGTGTATATTTTGTTAACCAGGTTAGTCACACTAGGCTAATGGCCATTTTTCAGGGGAGACCTAGGGTTAAACATTTGACTTTAAAACTTGCTTAATTGAAGTTGCTTAATTGAAGTCTCCTAGAGTCAAGATAGTGCAGTCTGTTAGAAAGCTTTCAAGAGACATTGCTTCCTTTCAGGAAGAGTGTAGTATGTCCAGTCTTGAAACTTCCTTTCGGCAATTTTGATTGGAAGGTTGGTGGTAAACTACTTCTCCTAGAAAGTATTTGAGGTAGTCTCTTCTTCAGTAATAATTCAGGCTCCATCACAAGATGTTTTTTCTGATTCTCGAGTTGGCATTGGAAAGAGAAGTCTGAGACATCCACTTGCTACTTTGGTTGTTCATCTCATGTATGGGAAGCTAGTGGAGGATGTTTTTATGATGAACCAAAGGTTCCCTGGTCTCTGTGTCCCACAAAGGTATCTCATCAAGATTTAACTCCCCTTATTAATGACACTGGTTGATTCCAGGGTAATACAATTCTTCCTCATCATCTGCTATCGTCTTGTTGACTAATCTGCTAAGACTGGCATTGATAGGTGTCTTACCAAAGGTGTCATGTTCATCTTTTTCAGTTTGCGATCCTTTGATGATATAGTAGTCATCAGTTGCCTCTGGAGTGATGGCGACAGCATCAGCTTTCTTGTTGATGCTTCTGTGGTTGACTGCCACAGCTTCAGTTGTTATTATTTTTTTTTTGGCATTGACACATTGACACTTATCCTTTCAGTGCTCATGCTAGCATTTTTGATACCCAGTGTTGAGTCCTTGGTTGTCTGTTTCTGATGTAAAATTCTTGTCCAGCTTCAGTTATGAGCAAGTGGATTCTGACTATTTGGCACCCCAATTCTGTCTAGTTAAGTTTTGGTTCCAAGCTCATTACTTGCCTCAGCTGTTTTTGCTGACTGGTCCCCTTCTGTCCACTGTCTTATCAAGAGATTCTGTGAGTACTTTCAACTATGTTAACTCCCAGAGGGAGGCCTTCTTCCTTATCAGAAGCACTTCACTACTGTACAAGGCATCCCTATGTAATAGTAATCACAGTGGGTCCTTACAGAGCCCTCTACTGCTGACTTGGAGGGCTGTGATTTCCTAATATTCCTCCGGACTACACCAGTTCAGATAAGTCTTGAAGATGATGAAGTCAAGTGATTGACCATCTGACCTTGTGTCCTGTCCACAGAGAATACAGCAGAAGGCCTTTAGGTTTTCTCAACAAACTTCTTGGGTAGTCTTACAAGTAGCCAGCATTGTGAGTGGCAACTAAGCTTGCTTGGACCTTGTGTGATACAATGGACTTTATACACAGAAAAAGTAAATAGGATGAAATTTCCTCATACGTACTGGATTTTCTGGTCAGAGAGTCTTAAGCTTGACACTTAAAGTTTGGAAGTAGATGTTCATCGTGTTACACTGCTGCATTTATGGTAGGTACAAAACTGTACTTTCTAAAGAAGGCTTTCATACCCTAGAGCCTTGTGGTGCATCCACCAGACAAGAAGAACAGAGCTGTTGTTCACCTGGGAAAACATACCTACATGTCCTCGGCCTTTTGATTGAGGCCACTAATATGTTTGGACCATATGAAGGACTTTTTCAGGGCAATTCTTTAACAAAATGATCTAGAGAATAGACCAACAACCAGGCAGGCCTAATAAAAACTCAAGTTCCACTATGCTGCAGTCTGTGTTATGTTGAATCTTATGATGAGAGTAGTCATCAATGCAACTGAAGGTTCATTTGGAGAGGCAACATCTGTCATTGCTGTATATCTGTACAACTGGATCAGATTGACAGTCTTGCATAAGATAACAAGGTGATGTTCTTAAAGGTCCGGTTTCATGGTCCTGATTTTTTTCATTGTGAAGTAAATGAACACATAGACTAGATGACACATGAAGAGAAAACCTTAAATGAGGTTGGTGTCAGTTTTCCTCTTCTTGGAGACCCTTCCTCATTTTCCAGAAGAGCCCGTGCCAGTTGTGGTTCTGGAGAAGACAACAGTAGCAAAACAAAGGCAACTTAGAAAGGGGGTACAGTAACCAGGGTACCTCCCACAGAGTATGTTGTAGCAATGACCAGAGTTCTCAGCAGTCACTGAGAGGTTATAGTCCTGTAGGCAGGCAGCCACAGCCCTGAAGCTTTGCAGGACTGCTGCCCTCTGGAAGCAGTATAGGTTGTGGCTTGCCAACCCCCCCCTTCACCAATTGACATGACAAGATTTCACTATGAGAGGGTGGGTGAGGATGACTATGTACAAAATTACAAGAGTACCTATCTTTCAACCCTAATGTCCTCTCCTTTCCCTTGCTGGACATGCCAACCCATCAATAAAGAAGAAGTTCTACATCTTTTAGAAAAGTCACATAGAAGGTCCCATCAGACCAGAAGGTGTAAAGGTATTACTTCAGGGGCTTTCTGATACTAAAAATAGGTAGACATGGTATTCCACGATGGAAGCAGTAGTATAATCAGTTAAAAACAGATCTCTGGGCACTAAACAGCTTATATCACTACAATCGTGTAAACTGTTGACAGAAAATGAAATGGTAGCTGAGGTAGTCCAGAAGGTCGGCTAAGAAGTGGAAAAAGTAAGGGGGAGAGCAACACTGAAAACTCGGTGGGTGACAAAGTGTGGTGAAGGAGAGTTGAGATCCGATGGTAATGGTAGCTGAAGGAGATAGTTCTCCATTCTTGGAAAAAAAAGATTGACCAAATGCACTCTGAGGTTTTCAAGGTAAGTGGTTCTCTGTTAGAGTATACAAAGACAAATAACAGAAGGCTTCAAGAAGTAGAATATGTTTTAACCTGGCATTCAGAGGAAATGACTAGTATGCAGATTTCAGAAAAGGAGAGGAGGGAAAAATGGAATGGCAAAATATGACCTAGAGTCACAAAAACTGGCTGAACTTGAGGGCTGGACATGTAGGGACAACTTAAAATTTGCAGTGGTACCAGAACAAACCAAAGGATATGACTATGAAGACATTAAGAGAAAATGCCTCAGGTTATGGACTGGGACTGTCTGTTGCTGATACTAAAATAGAACACATAGAGTAAATATTTCTTATCTGAGACTGAAAAAGCAGCCGAGATCTCTGTTGATTAAACTGCAGACATTCCCAAAGGAAATATTCATTTTATTTTGTGGAAGAAGTGAATGATCTTAAAGGTTGGACAGACAAGGGTTTAAGTGGATAATGATTTTTCATTACAAACATGAATTAACAAATGCTTTTCTTCCTTCAATAAGAGACTGCATATAAATTAAACTTAATTTCATATTATTGTATCCTGCATTACTTCATGTGTTCTATCTAATAAAAATTTGCAGAGATCCACAACATGCACAAGATTAATTGCAAAACAAAACTACAATTTGGAGGCAGGAGAAGGTGGCAAGGGAATAAACAACCAGTCAAATGTAGCAAAGTAAACTATAAGCACTTCAAAGGAGAGATGTCCTGCAAAGCCTTTTCCTGTTTACGCAAAAGAAATTATGGCTAAAACAAAGGCGATAAAATAGTATTCAGAAGGGTTTGAGATTCCATAAAAATGCATTGGATACATTTGAGTAAGGGTAGTACATGAAAAAGGATAAACGTTTGTATGGAAAAGGATGTGAAGTAATCAAAACATGAGTTGCATTCTGAATAATACTTTAAAAACATTAAAATCATTACACACCAGACAGAAAATAAATGATTAATAGAAATATACTAATATTTACTGTGTCTGAAATTTTATGTTATGCTATGTTGCTTTTATTAAAGGTACTATAATAGTGGGGGAAGGAAGGGGAAAAATAAGTAAATGAATGAAAGAAGAACCTAATATATTATGTGATGGAATCTGGTAGGTAATATTATATTAAGTTGGTTATGGTAGTGCATGCACTAGGACTTGAAATGTATAAAGTATTAATGAGAAGCATTTTGTCTGCAAGTAGGCTAGATAGCCAGATTCATAAAAGTAATGCACTGGAAATACTGAAAATTTGGTTAAATTCAGGGAAAATATTATGGGTAAGGATGTTTGGTCTAATTAAAATGTAAAATGGGTACCCTGGAATATTTTAAACCTTTAAAATCAGGAAGTACTATTGAGAAGGTAACAGCTTAATTTCATTTTGTATGCTGTTAGGTTAAAGTTTGTTATCAGGCTTCTGAGTGGGAGAGTCTTTTTCTGGAGACTGACCTATCTTTAATGCTGTTGGAATTCATCTTGCCTTCTTTGACAAACTGTGCTTGATTGCAAGAGAGTAGAGGTGCTGTGTCTAGATAATTAAGCTTGATAATCTGAAAATAGTTACAGCTTTTGAAATATCTCATGGGGTACGTTAAAAAAAGATGCAACGGTTGCAGGAATAACCAGTCTGTAGAAATTAATAAACAGAATAAAAGAATGTAGATAACCTAACTATCTAGCAACACAAAGATAGCGGGACAGCTTCAGCAATAAAATGCTTCAAGAAAGTGAAATAAATAGATCATTGATTTATAATAGGTGTTCTTTGGCCCATTAAGAGTAAATTAGGATTTAAGGTGGATTGAAAAAGGTCTTACACTGCCATTCGTATAGTGTGTCACCTCTAGTACCTTTGAGAAAATTTGCATATAGTTTGTATTCTTTTTATGTATTGGGCAGGGAAGGAATTATGCTAGTGTTCGACTGAGACAATATCGCACCCAAAAAGATATTAAGTGCCACAAAAAGTGATGGAAACCTATTATGAAGGACTAGTTCATAACGGAATGGCAAAGAATATAAGTTAAGTATAATAAAATAAAAGCTTTATTGCACCAAAATTTGAATTATTCGTTTTCAGTGTTAATAGGTTGGTAGGAAAAACATAAGATAGTGGCTTGTATTTTCAGTAATAATGCACAGATAATAATGTTAGAGGATGTACCCGAATTATGATGAACATTAATGTTGTGAAATGGGAAGGAGGGTTTCACTGCTGGAACAGGAGGAGAGCAAAAGAATGGGGTCTTATTAGTATTTGAATGTTATAGATATAATGACTGAGGAACCCATGAAGGACAGGCATATAAGATGTATGGTGGTGAGAGGCTGTTGATAGGGAGCAAGATTTATACTGGCTGCACTACATATTCCACTGAAAGCAGTGAGATAATATAAATAACATTATGAGAGATGTTAGACCCTTTCATAAAGTGTGCATGGTAGTAACTGGAGACCGGAACACAGTAGGAAATAAGAAAGACATTTATTGATGCCCCAGATATTATAGAACACCAGCTGAGGACAGATACTTAGTGGCAAATATGTTTATATTTAGGCGTGTTAATGTAATGAAAATGAGACAGAATGAAGACATTATTCCGTGAAATATGGTTCTTGGACAAAACTAAACAGATGCTAGACAGAAAAAATACTGTTACACTGTCTGAACCACGAAACACATCTAGTAATAGTGTCAGACCATATATGTATACAAACAAAGATTTGCAAACAACAAGTACAAGTCTACTTTGATAAACATTGACAATTTCCAGTACTACTACTGAAAAATAAGCTATTTAAAGTATTGTGTAGATCTGACATTAACTGAAATGTTATTAAATTTGAACCTAAGTAGTAAATGGCTTGCAAAAAATTTTGATGATTGCAAACTGAAGCTCAGAAATAAGGTTACACTGAAAGTAAATGTGATTTGGAATTATCATCACAGTAGGTATCTAGAGGGCTTTCAAAAGCAAGGAATTTACTTTATCAAAAAAGTGGAACACAGGTTGAAGAGTAGTTGAAAGAAGTTAGACTGTCTATGCGAGAGTAATTAGAAAATGTGAATGAGTGTAGAGCAGTGGATTTAAAACCACTATTTTAAGTAACCATAGAGCAGCCATATTGTTGGCTCAGTGTTTGAGGCAGCAAAAGATTGAAAGGATGGTAATTAAAATCAGAAATTATGAGAATGGTTGAGTAGGTGTTGACACAGGAAAAATCTGAATGTAATGGTAAATTATTACAGTACAGTATACTGACGATGTAGAAATTGAGAGCAACACATGGGGAAATAGTAACATATCTGAGGCATTTACAAGTTCCTCAGTTAAAAGAACTACAAAGAGGGTATTAACATCAAAAGTAATAGAAACTGATTGAAGGTTTTGATGTGATTCCATGAGACTTGATGAAAAATGTTTATATAACAAAGTCTCTACTTAGTATTACAACAGAAGAAAGCATTGGACTAAAGATTTAATGGAACTGTAAGGGAATATGGACAAAAGAAAGTTAAAGTACAAAAAGAAGAAAAAGGCCTATTTTCAGAAATGAAAAAAGATCTGAATGCAAGCGCAGCATAAGGTATCCATTACTTCAGAAAAAGTCAGGTTTTACTTAGTAAGTCCTGAAGTTTTACGGGTCTGTATTAGAACACCAAACTTTCAAAATTTCGAGTATTCTAATATTGACCCGTTTTCAGCGAATGCTGAAAATATCAAAGAAACAGAAAACCAAATTTTTTCCTAAGGAAAGAGTTCAGTTGTCCATTTCTGTTGCTTCAGTATTTTCAGCGCTGTGGTGGAAAGTTATGGGTCGGGTTCAGGTAAGTGTGTGATTGTGTGGACGTGAGGGTTAGGGTGTGGGTGAGGTGACTGTGCGATAGTGATGGACCTTAGGGTTTGGGTTAAGGTAAGTGGATAGTTAGTGGTGTATGTGTAGTTTAGTGTAGGGTTAGGTTTAAGAGTTTAGGTGCATGTGTGTGGATTGCTGGTTGTTAGGTGTACTTGTGTTGTGTGTATGTGTTTTGAAACAGCAAGTTTTTTCCCTAGGAAAACATTTGCTGTTCTATATGTTCGATGTTTTAAATTTTCGATTAATAGGGTTTGATAATAGAACACGCAACATTTTGAAAGTTCAGTGTTCTGATATAGACCCAAGTTTTACATAATTTTAGATCCACAGTGATAGCAAGAACTAATAACTCCAATGATATATATGTTCCGGATATTACTAGGAAATACACAAATATATGGAAGAAATTCTGGACTGTTTAAAAAATCTATGAGAAAACAAATTTGTAGAATAATAGTACAGGAAAGAAAAAAAGTAACTGATAACTTTTTAAATAAGAAAATATAACTCATTGTTTTACAGCAAGTAAGAAAAATAAAATACCCATTTCTGTAATAAAGAAAGGTGGAAATTAAAAATTTGAATGAAAATAAAGCTCTTTGTAAAACATTACATCACAATATTTCACCTCTTTCACAGAAAGCATTCATATTCACAGAAATTAAAACTAAATTTAGCAAGCGTGTGTCGTAGAAATGTAAAATAATTGATTTTTATTAAAACAAGGTAAAGATCCATACTTGGACCACTACTCTTTAATATTTTCACCAACTTGCTCTACTCCTGTTGTCCCCAGTCATCTCTTGTGCAATGTGCTGATGACTGAACTGTTATAACCATTGCTGACAACCCAACTGACCTCCACTCAACTACCCAGGCATCCTTCCACACCATTGAGACTTGGCTTAATGATAATAAATTAATGGGTCTATATTAGAACATCGAAGTTTCAGAACTTCGAATGTTGTAATATTGACATCAAGTAACCGAAAGCTGAAACTAACGAAGTTTTAGATAACCGAATTCTTTCCTAGGGAAAGAATTCGGTTGTCCGTTCCTGTCGCTTCGCTATTTTCAGCTCTGCGGTGGAAAGTGATGGTTGGGTTCAGGTAAGTGTGCAATTGTGTGGATGTGAGGGTTAAGGTGGGATAGGTGAGTTAGGGTTAGGGCCTGGGTCAGGTAAGTGTGCGAATGTTTGGACGTGAGGGTTAGGGTGTGTGTGCGATAGTGACGGACCTTAGGATTAGGGTTTGGGTTAAGGTAAGTGGGTAGATAGTGGTATATGTACAGTTTAGTGTAGGTTTAGATGTAAGATTTTAGATGTATGTGTGTGGATTACTGTTTGTTTGGTGTGTTTGTGTTGTGTGCATGTGTTTTGGAACAGAATTTTTTACCTAGGAAAAAATTTGATGTTCTAAATTTTCGGTCTTATTGGTTTTTGGCTACTAGGTGTCGATATTAGAACATTCGAAGTTCTGAAACTTTGATGTTCTAATATAGACCCCAAACTAATACGTAATCCAAAAAAAACTAAGCTCCTACTCTTCTTCCCTAAAACATCACCACACTCAAAAGTACATTTACCATCTTATCCTGCAACAACACTATCATCTCAGCTGAATCTAGTACTAAATTGTTAGGTGTTACAATAGATGATCAGTTTGATCTCCATGTGACTAACTCGGTAAAAAGAACTCATCAGACAATTGGACACCTTTTCCGTAGCAAGAAATACTTAACTAACACTGCCCGAATAACTCTCTCCCAGGCTTTATTACTCCCAACACTCCTGTACAGTTGCCACATATTCACAAAACTAAATTCTACACTTAATTCCAAGCTTGAAACTACCTGTAATAAGATCGCCACATTTGCAGCTAACCAAACCTACAAGTCACACCACTGCTTAGCACTACATCAACTAGACTGGCTAGAATTCCCTCAGCTGCTCCAACTATACCAACTACAAATCATCCACTCTATCTACCCCAACCTCTCCACTATCATATCCAAATATTCCCCTGCTAGGACACTACGCAGCTGAAATCAAGAATTATTAGAAATGTACAAACCCAAAACCAAAATAGGCTGCCTTCTCTATAACTGCAACCCAGCTACATCCTCGAACCAACTCCCCTTGGAAATAAAATCCCTCCAGCATAGCAAAAGTTTCAAATTAGTCACAATGAAATACCTAAAAACAAAGTGGTCTTGCCACTGTAGCCAACCACCCTGAAACCACCATCCTTTCACCTATTTCACCACCTCACTCTTAATGTATCTCTAACACTATTCCCATGCCTCTTCTACCTCTTCCCTTCCTCTATCTCCAACCACTCTTAATTCTTACAGTCTCAAAACAACCTACCTGTCTAGTCTGTCTCCTATACTCTACCTCCCCTACATCTCCTACTAGCCATTCTTACTTTCCTTTCTTGTTTCCAAACTCCTATACAATTAGATCCTACTCACTTTAAATACGCATCTGCCTAACTATTAACTCATTTTGCTCTAAGCAGCTTAAATAATGTTAAATAAAATAAAATTTCAGTACACAGGAGGTTCAGGTTAAAAAGTTTACTAGTGTACACCAGGAGGCAAAAAACGTACAAGTACAGAATTTTGTCTGACATGAAACAGGAAGCACACAATTTTATATAGGTTTAACATTTAAGCTATGCCCACCTTACTGACGTGATATGTCACAGGGCATCTACATCACTTTAGCTTACAGTCCTCTATTCATAAAACTGTTGACGCTGTATATTTAAAAAAAAACTTTTCCTCTAGATACAATACGGCCTTGCTATCCAGCTGGTCAGACATAATGTCTTTCTGTAAAGTTACTACTTTAAGGTTTTATATCAGTTCGAATACAATAGCAACTTCAGTCTTTTAATACACATCTTTGTTCTCTGTTACACTTTCTCACACAGCTGCGTGCTATCTCAGTAACACATATACAAGGCCAAATCATTCCAACAGGAAAGAGCAGAAGATTTCATTATTTCACACATTTAATTTCCTGACCCAGCAGATAATCACTTGTGAAAAGCATAAACATTAAAACTTGCTAAGCTAGCATTCTGCTAGGGTCAAGGATCAGCTTTGCTTCAAGCCACACTGCAGTTTCAAAACTACTTACATTTACACATGAGTTAATCTGTACTGTTATATGATTAATAGAATAAAATGCATTATATACTACTTTGCTTTTAAACTAGCATTTCTCATATATTCAAATACACATTTTTTTAACATTTTCCCCCCTATTAATACTTTTTATTCTATTTTGAAGTATGCATAGTGTCATTTCATCTCCTAGCCTTTTTCACTTAGGATTTTTAGCTAGGTGAGTCATTTAATCTTTACTTTAGAAAAAATGTCATCTGAGATCAATCTTTCAATCTCAATATCTTGGTACAAAGTTTCAGTAACAGATACATCAATAAAATCTTTGATTAATCTTTTCATGCAGGGAGTTCCACAGCAAACACATGCTCCTATTAGGAGTATACCCACACACATGGCAATCAGAATATTCATTATGATGGAACCCCACCCCCCAAACAGATTCTGGAAAAAGTCAGTCAGTGGGTTTGGGTCTTGGTTCAGTCATGGCTGATACTTGCTGAATTCCCTCTAGGTGGTTATTGATCTCATGACGATTGTCAGGAATATAAGCACAGCATTCTTCTTTGATAAGCGCGCACGTACCACCTCTCGCCGCTAGGGTGAAGTCAAAAGCCATTCGATTTTGTAGCACAACAGTTCGCATTGCATTTAGTTCATCAGTCACCAGTTCTAGGGCGGAAAAAGTTGCATTACTCATTACTTCGAGAAGTTTCAACAACTTCCTCAGCTCCCAGATCGATTTGACTGCTCCATAGGCTGGGAATATTCGTGCCCAGGATGTAACACTGTCACTCAAGTACATATGAGTCAGTTTGCTTTTGTCTTTTACTGAATTGCGGTCTTTCCAGCCAGCTTCGATCTTTCCAACTGGATTCACAGGTTTTTTAACTGGACCTTCGGGTTTTCGGGCTGCTTCTCTCACGTTTCGTATCTTACCCAAAGATAATTCTGCAGTATGTCTTATTGCCGGAACCAAATAACCCAAAAAACAACTGCCGGACCAATTCTCAGGTAACCATTTATATGCTTTTTTTCCACAAATAAAATAACAGTTTTTTACTTTAGTACTAATACGCATCAGCCCTGCATGAAACATTTTCTGATCTATAACTGATAATTGTTTAAACAAAACTGGATTTTTGCGAATGTCATTCATAGTTGTTTTCAATTAGTTTAAATATGAGTCATAATTAGTATTGCAAAAGGTATTGCCATTACTATTCTTAATATAACATCGGTAAGATATGGTTATATTACAATTGCTCCAGCCCAACTGGAGGGTATCATTTTTATAGAAACATGCAACTCCTTTTTGTGTGACAGGTAAAAATAAAGCTATTTTGTCCTGTGATCTTACAGTTCCTGTATCGAAAAGTAAATTCTCCCAAGTCTCATTTATCCCCAAAGGGACAGCGGACATTATCAGTCCTCCATATGCTGTTGGTACAACTGTACAAACCCAGCAATTTGAAATGTTCATTGTCTCTGCATATACACGTTTCATGGCTAGGTATGTGTTAAAATTTGGATGCCAGTCTATAGACGTTTCATCACGCCTTCCCACTTTCACTTGTGTGGTTGTGTGTAGGATAAACCACAACAAGTAGGAAAATTGTCACAATTACAGTCAATAAATGTACACTCAACAAAATGATTATGCAGCATCTCTGGGGTTGATCTAAATTTCTATTCACTTTGTTTTTGGCCATCTCGGTCTGGTTGTGTATCAGTCACAACGTTTTTATCAAGTTGAAAGTTCTTTACCGGTTTACAATGCGTCAAATGAACCCAGGACGTCCTCTCGGCCACTCTAACTGCAGTAGGCGTTGCCAACAGAACCTGGTACGGTCCCTCCCACTTTGGACTCGTCCAATTCTTTCTTTTCGTCACTTTCACCCAAACGTATCTCCCAGGAGCCAAGACTGCTTCCACCGGTCTGGTCTGTTCCTTATCTGAAAAAGAGTTAAACTGCAAAACAGATTTATTTGTTAACAGTTTCCTCATATAACTAGCTAATGAACTGTCAGCCTCTTGCTCTGCAGGCATGAGAGCTTTTCACTGAGGCACATAATATACTGTCCCAAAAACCATTTTAAAGGGAGTCAAACCCTTTACATTTGGAACCGTTCTCATACTCAGCAGTGCTAAAGGCAGACAGTATATCCAATTCTTTTGGGTTTCCTCTACTAGCTTCCTAAGTTTGCTTTTTAGGGTACCATTGTACCTTTCCACCAGTCCTGCTGACTGTGGGTGGTAGGCACAATGGTTCTTTAAGGAGATACCAAAAAATCTACCAAGTTGGTGGATTGTCTGGTTTACAAAATGTGTGCCATTGTCACTATAAATCCTTTTCGGAATGCCAAATCTAGGGATTACTTATTTTATCAGGGCTTTTGCCACTGTTGCTGCATCCGGGTTTTTGGTTGGAAAAGCTTCTACCCATTTAGAAAACATGTCTACAATAACTAAACAAAACTTTTTCCCTTCACATTTATTCAATTCTATGAAATCCATACAAATAGTATGGAACGGGTATGGTGGTATAGGAAAACTTCCTTGCTTGGTTTTAAATGCTCCTTGTGCATGGTGCTTGTTATAAGTATGACAAGCTGCACAAAATGTTTTTATGTAGTTTGTGTATCCGTATGTTTGGAATATTTGGTTTACTAATTGTACCATCCTCCCTGTTGAGACATGGCACTGCCCATGGCTCAACAAAGCTGCATATTTAAATAAATTAGACGGCAATATCGTTTTTTTTTCTTTGGAAATGTACAGTCCATTTTCAAGAATTGCACCTCGTTTTACCCATTTTTTTTCTCCGCTTTTGTAGTAAGTGTCTGCATTGTTTTTAACATGTCTAAATCTAAAATCTCAGAGGGTTGTAATTCCTCATTCAAAAGTAAAGTTTTTGAGTCTGAGGCTGCTTGCTTTGCAGCTGCATCAGCTCGTGCATTGCCTTTTGAAATTTTATCCTGCTGTTTTGTATGAGCTACACATTTACAAATAGCTACTTTGGTAGGTAACTGAATAGATTTTAATAACTCCAAAATAAATTGCGCATGATTAATAGGTTTTTCACTGGATGTTATCATTCCTCTATTTTTTCATTGTTGTGCAAATACATGTACTGTAGAAAAAGCATACTGACTATCAGTATATATGTTCACACACTTGTTTTTTGCTAAAGTACATGCCCTCGTCAAAGCTATCAATTTTGCTGCTTGTGCAGATAAGTTGTGTGGTAAGGATTGAGCTTTTAAAATTTTAGTGTCTGTAACTACTGCATATCCTACCAGATTCTTCTCTGTAGGACCCCTTCTGCATGAGCCGTTCATGTAATATGTCACCTCGGCATTATCCAAGGGCATATCTGTGAGATTTTGTCTAGGTAAAGCTAACTGTTTAATTTCCTGCAGGCAGCTGTGTGGTGTGCCATCCGCAGGAGTTGGGAGTAGTGTTGATGGATTTAATGTCGTACATCGTTTAATTGTCATATGAGGTTGGCTCAGCAGTATAGTCATACACGAAAGATGTCTAGCAGGGGAAAGGTATGCCACTTTTTCTTGCAGTAAAATTATTGCAACTGCATGAGGCACTCTCAATGTGAGAGGGTGGAATAACACCACTGAGGCCGAAGCCTGTACTGCCATTGCAGCTGCAACCACTGCTTGTACACAGTGAGGCAAAGATCGCACCACTGGGTCTAACTGTGATGAATAATAGGCTATGGGGCGTTGCTTATCCCCATGTTGTTGCATCAATACTGACGTCATATATCCTTGCTTACAATTTACGGTCTGAAAAAACTGTTTGTGATAATTTGGAAGTCCTAAAACTAATGAAGAAGCTATCAACTACTTTAACCTGCAGAAAGCCGTTTCTGCTTCGGGTGTCCATTGTAAAATATCTTGTGCTGCCATTGGTGTCTTGTATATCAAGTCAGTCAGTGGAGCAGATTCCAAAGCATAATTTGGTATCCAACTCCGACAAAAATTAGTTGTACCCAAGAAATACATAATTTCTTTCTTGGTTGTTGGTATGGGTGCTTGCAAAATTGCTGTTTTTTTTTTTTTTTATCTAGTATTTTACCTTCATTGGATATTACATATCCCAAGTATCTAACTTGTTTTCTCCAAAGTTGTAACTTACTTTTGTTTACTTTGTGTCCTCGTGTTGCTAAAAATTTTAATAATGCTACAGTATCCTCCCTGCACTGTTGCTGGGTGGGGGCTGCTAGCAAGATGTCATTTACGTAAAGTAGAATTTGACTACCTCCCGGTGGGGTAAACCCTGCCAGGTTGCTAGCCATTTCTTGTGCAAATATTGTTGGAATCTCACAATATCCCTGTGGTAGTCGAGTATAGGTATACCTTTTACCCTGAAATGTAAACGCAAACCAATATTGACTGTCAGGATGTATAGGTATTGAAAAGAAAGCATTGCTAATATCTACCACAGATAAATATTTCTGTTGCGGTTTTAAATTGTTTAACAAGGTATGTGGGTCTGGCACAGTAGGTGCTTTAGGTATTACTGCATTATTTACAGCTTGTAAATCTTGTACCATCCGCCATTCCACGTTTGCTTTTTTAACAGGAAATAGGGGTGTATTACATGGTGAATCAGGAGATTTTACCAGTACTCCTTCATTGATTAATGCTGCTATTATAGGCTTAATTCCTATTTCTACATCCTTTCTTAAAGGGTATTGTCTTTTCTGTGGTCTAAAAGCTGACTTTGGGGTAATTGTAACAGGTCTTGCTGTTTTAATAAGTCCTACATCTGACTTGCCTGTTGACCAAAGAGTTGTTGGAATTTCACATAAAGCCTTTTCTTTTTCTTCTAATAAGAACGCTAATCAGCTGTCCTCGCTAGATTGCAAGTGTACAGCTGGATGTGTCTGTGTCAACCAATTCAGTTTTTGTTTTTGTATCCCTTGTTCTGATAGTTCTAAATTAGTCTGTTTCTCCCATCTTGTTACTTTTTTCCCTAAGTCTGCCCATTTGACACTTTTGTTCTTTGTCAAGCTGACATGTGGTAACCGATTTGATTTATACAATGCAAGGAATTCTTGAGGTAACGAACAGCTAACTACACTGTTCCCCTCAGTATCCCAGTACAAAGTACGCAAAACCAATCTAGTTGCACGATTTCTAAACAATTTTTGCTCATACTCTCTATCAGGTCCTGGTGTAGTACAGTAGTATAGAGTACAGTGTAACAAATGCTGTCAATCAGTGTCAAGGGAGGGGCTTTACTGATGGCTACGTTCATCAGTTTCTCAGTTACTGCCCCTGGACCAGTCGTGACTAGGTCCTGGCTGTACCAGTAAAAAGTTTCACCCTCCGATCGCACTACAAAGGTATCCATTTGTCTCTGTAACTCCATACCTTGTACAGTTGGAACTACTGCTATGCCAGATATCTGCATAAGGTCCCTGCCCAATAAGTTTACTGGACACTTTGCAGAAACAACAATTTTACTTCTCTGGGTTATACCTGAAACAGGGTCAATTATTGCTATATCATGGGAAAGCGGTTCCCTGTATAGCGGTCCATTTGCGGCTTTTACCAGTATATAATCAGGTGATTCTGAATGTTCTGGTAACTTGGAGGGGTGTATCAAAGTCCGTGACGCTCCTGAGTCACACAGGAATTTCACTTCCCTTTCCACCACGAGAAGTGTAACTTCCGGTTTCGTATCTGCTAAGTAGAGCTTTAGGCTCAATAATGCTAAGTCCAAAATTTCACTTTTTTTATCCTCCATATCTACTTGCACTTTTTCTACTCTTTCTATCACATTTACATTCGTTTTCTGTTTAGTAACTTATCTTGATGATTTCTGACTTTCACATGATGTATCTTCACTGTCATATAGTCGGTCCTCATCTCCCTTATCTTCTGTGATTACCTTTTTGTTTTGCCTACAATCCCTTGCTAGATGTCCCTTTTTCCCGCACTTGAAGCATTTACCTCTCTTTTTCCTCTTTTTAAAATCTTCTGATCGTTTGTCAGACTGTTTGTTTCCCTGGGCATTTTTCTTGCCCTTTTTACCTGACTGTAATACAAATACTTCAGCTCCCGTTTTCAGCAGTGAAGACTTGCGCCTTCTTTTTCTTTTTACTATTAAAATGTCTTTCAGCATGTCTAGCGTATTCGAGTAAGGCTTGTAGCCTTCCTGTTCGATGGTCTATCATATGCTTCGTAATGAAGCTACTAATGGGTGCAATGCAACCTTTCAAAAATCCATTTTTTAATTGTTGTTCATATGGGGAATCATTTGTTTGGTTCTCAGGAACCAACATACCGCTATGATTATTAAAACATTCTAATAATCTAGCATAGTACCCATCTATTGTCTCATTTTTCTGTTGTATGCATTGATTAATGCGAGTCCAGTCTGCTCTAGGTTTCCATTTCTCAGAGATTCGGTCTGTCAGACCTTTCACTCTGTTGTCTAACTCTGCGTCACTATGTGGGAGTGGTCTAAGCTCTGCATTATGAGGATTCCAGGTGCCACAAATCATGTGCCAATCTGGACCTATAATTTGTCTTACTACTTTTTTTACTTTTTCCCCATTCAAGTGGTAACTCAACCTCATGCCTTGTAAATCTTTTAAAAATTTCGTAAAATTAACTTTCGGATGGGGGATTCCCTCAGTAGCCTTCCGGATATCTTCCGGTGTCCATGGTCTATATACTAAGAGTGTTGGGTCCTGCCCTTCCTGTCCTGCCTGAGGATTTGGAACTTCTATAAGTGGGCATATTTCTTCCTTACTCTCATCCTGTAGATTTCTCTCTATTTGGTATGATTTTGTGTCCCTATGTGTTTTACGTGTTCGGGACCTAGTTTCAATAGGATCTCTAACAAATGGTTGTGGTCTTGCTGAAACTTTAGGATAACGCGGAGGCGGACCAGGCTGTCCAATCGCTTCATATCCTGAAAAGGGTAAGGGAGGGGGCAAGGGAGGAGGAGGAGGAGTTGTTGCTATTACCAAGTTATTATCCTCTTTGTCTAGAAATAAAGTTTTTGAATTTTTCAGCTTCTGCTCTCTACGATTTGCTTCCTCAATCCACCTGTGTGCCTGAGGAATGCCTAATTGGCATTGCTTTTTTGCCTGACCTCCCGCATCAGATTTAAGCTGTTTAAGGAGTTTAACCAGTGAAGTTTTATCTAGTTTACCATTAAATTCACATTTACTAACCCATTTCGTATAATACCTAACGTTATCAGAACGTTGTAATTGCATGTATTTCGTGTCTTCGGTTAGGGGCTGATCTCGCGATGTTTTAGTGCACTGATTACCCATGTCAAAGAAAATGTTACGTAACCCTTTTTTTATCACGTGATATTAAGTTTTCAGTTCATGTTCACAGTTCATCTAGAATAACTGCCTACCTTATTCTGTTACCCTGATCTATGACCAAATATACAGTACTTCCTTTTGTCCCTGATCTGCAAAACAAATCTTGACAACAATATACTGTAACCTAGTCCCTGATCTAAAACAGAAAAAAAGCAAATTCTTCCTACCTGAGCCTCCGGTATTGAGAAAGTCCAAGTTCCGCTTTTCGGCCACAGATCAGAAAGTGGCCAGCCTCTTTACACGACAATTCAGTCGGAGGTCTTTTCACTCAAGAAGAACCATTTCTGTAACTTCTCCTGCACAGTATTCGACCACCGATACGCTCTGATCTGCGGCTTACCAAGGGAATTCCGTCTACGAAGGACCAAACTGTTAAATAAAATAAAATTTCAATACACAGGAGGTTCAGGTTAAAAAGTTTACTAGTGTACACCAGGAGGCAAAAAATGTACAAGTACAGAATTTTGTCTGACATGAAACAGGAAGCACACAATTTTATATAGGTTTAACATTTAAGCTATGCCCACCTTACTGACGTGATATGTCACAGGGCATCTACATCACTTTAGCTTACAGTCCTCTATTCATAAAACTGTTGATGCTGTATATTTAAAAAAATCTTTTCCTCTAGATACAATATGGCCTTGCTATCCAGCTGGTCAGACATAATGTCTTTCTGTAAAGTTACTACTTTAAGGTTTTATATCAGTTCGAATACAATAGCAGCTTCAGTCTTTTAATACACGTCTTTGTTCTCTGTTACACTTTCTCACACAGCTGCGTGCTATCTTAGTAACACATATACAAGGCCAAATCATTCCAACAGGAAAGAGCAGAAGATTTCATTATTTCACGCATTTAATTTCCTGACCCAGCAGATAATCACTTGTGAAACGCATAAACATTAAAACCTGCTAAGCTAGCATTCTGCCAGGGTCAAGGATCAGCTTTGCTTCAAGCCACACTGCAGTTTCAAAACTACTTACATTTACACATGAGTTAATCTGTACTGTTATATGATTGATAGAATAAAATGCATTATATACTACTTTGCTTTTAAACTAGCATTTCTCATATATTCAAATACACATTTTTTTTAACATTTAACATTTTTTAACATTTAATATTGTAACTAGTCACATTTTCTCCTGCTAATTGTTTAAAACCTTGTTTGTAACAACTCACATATTTGTCTACCAATTATTAATACTCTGTATAATTGAATTGCCTGAGGAGCTTTTTTCTCTCCAGGTCTCTGCTTGTAAGATCCTATAGCTGATTGTTACTACTATGTTACTAAACTTTAATAAATTGTTTTCTAGTCCTGAGGAGCCTTTCTTCCCGGGTTTCTGCTGAAAATGAGCCAAAAGCTCAGCCAGACTAACCTGGTTAATAAACGTAAAAGAAAAATAAAATAAAAATAAATAGACACAAAGTAACATCAAAAGAATAATTACTTTGGTAATGCTTATCAACAGTAAACAAGAACTATCTACAGTTAACCTGGATCTAGATAAAGATTTAGTTTAGTAAACTGGTCCTTTTTAACCAAAGTATTAGAAATGTACAGATGTCCCAGTAATTTTATCTCTTATTAATTATCTTTATGAAAATTAGTTTTTATATGTTAGTCTAGGATATTTTATTTCTGGGTCAATAAACAAAGTTGCCCTCGTCTCCTATATTATTTGCTTTGGATGTTTATCTTCTAGACATTTACGTAAAACTTAGTGATGTAGTAGGATTTAAAATAAATGAGTGGTATACTTCCAAAATTCAGTTACTTGCTGATGTTATACTGTTAACAATAAGTAGTGTTGTTTCTTCACTGTTAACAATAGGTAGTATTGTTTCTTCACTGATAAATACAAAATAGTTAGTTATTAAAATATGTTGAATTGATGTTGAGTCTAAAGTTCAGTTAGAATAATACTTGCACTGAGCTAATTAAGAAAAAGTTAAATTATTTGATGGAAGCTAATAGTGAATTTAAAAGAGATAGTAAAGAGAGAAAATATTTAGGAGTTTTTCTTGCATGCAGTTGTAAGGGAGTAGTAAATTATTCTAGTAGATGACATTAAAACAATAACAAGTAATGGGATATGTTGTTTTCTTTTTCATGGAAGGCAGGTTGATTTTCATCAAAACGGTTATTTTACCCAAAGTACTATATGTTATAAAGGCAAAACTTTAGTTCTTTCTAAAGAAGACGTTAGACAGTGTTAACAACATTTGAAGTTCTTATGGTACGTCTACAAACCTAGAATAACTTTGGGATATCATGTAAGAGAAAGAAAAATTGGCAGAGAAGTATTTCCTGAGCTAAGAAACTTGTTATACCCTCATTCATTTAAACAGTAATGTTATGATGAAATTCTTTTGCGGGGGAAATGCAACTGCATGAAACAACTTGGCTAAATAAAGAAAAAATATTACTCTACAGATGTGTACATATGTTGAATAACAACAACAACATGAAGTGTCTGTTAAAGAAACATTTATTTAGAAACACTAATAATCCAACAGATCTTCTTCCATAAATAATTTTTAAAAATAACATTTAGAAATTGAGACCCATGTCTTTGATAGAGACACAGTAATGCCCAAACTAAAATACCACCTCATAACCTCTAGAAATTTCCTGACATACCCCTCCTAATAAATGCCCATGAGTTGAGTTGGTTTGCATGGCTAGACTTAAAAAAGCCCTAATGGCAGTTAGCCTAGTGTATACCTATAAACCCAAATACCTGGATGTTATTATTTAAAGCAAAAAGTGATTTATTTTCCATCTTTTGTTAAGGATTTCTTTGATTTACTCAATTAACTTAGTTTTGGGTTATACTCAATGTGCAAAGTTTATATACCACAGTGTCGATGGTATTAGGTACATTTATTAGTTTCTTAAAGATAGTTCATCTACTTCTTATATAGCAGAATTAACATAATTTTGTTTGAATAGTTCTTACTTTGCTTTTAATGATCAGGTTTACCATCAAAAAGTGGGTACAGCAATGGGGGCTCCTTTTGCCCCTCACTGTGCCAATAGAATGAG